>NC_136424.1:204870052-205470052 GCF_052625555.1 Lactuca saligna | reverse complement strand
GTGGTTGTTGGTTGAGAACTAGGAGGGAGGGTAGAGGTAGATAAAGGAGTGATGGTGGTGGCCTGAGGAGGTGGACTGATTTTAGGTTGGAATCCGGGGGGTGGAGGAGTGGCTGTGGGTGTAGGTGTGGCTATTGGTTGATAACCAGGAGGGGTGGTGGTGATTGGCTGATAGCCCGGAGGGGGGGAGGTGAGTGGTTTATAACCAGGAGGAGGTGCGACTGTTGGCTGAAAGCCAGGAGGATGACCGGCTGGTGGCTGAAAACCAGGTGGCACAGACAGGGCAGCAGAAGGCAAAGTAACAGTTGGCTGACCACCATCAGAGGGGGTTGACTTGGGAACAGAAGGGGTAGCAACACTAGGAGGAGGAGGAGCAGCAATCTGTAAACCAATCGGATGAAGAGGTGGAGGAACAGGTAACGGAGAAACCTGAAGAGCCGCCATTGGAGGTGGAACTCCAATTCCAGGGAGTTTCTTTTTAGGCGGCCTTCCACGACCACGTTTCATCGGTGGACTTGCCCCGATTTGTTGAACTGAAAAAGCTGCAGGTGGAGGAGGTTGCATTGGGTGTTGTATGTTTGGCAACCCTGTGCCTTCTGCACCAATAACCATGCCAGATTCACTAGTTGTGACACTGACACCACCAGCCAACTCCCCTTCTTCCTTGGTGGTGTTTGGTGACTCTGGTGCTTCAACTTGACACATTTTCTCAAATTCATCTTCTGTCCATTGCTCCTCATAAGAACGCACCTAGGTAAAGTAGCAACAAAAAATTATAACAGGGATTCAAACAACAAAATGCATCAAAATATATATATATAAGTTGAGGAGAACAAACCTCCCTTGCTCGTTTTCCTCTTCCATAATTATGTGTGTCCAAGTTCCCAAGCTCACTCTTCCTTTTACCTCCATAGCCAGGTATAACAACTGGTTTTGGAACTTCAATTGCCTTCATAGCTTCACAGAATGATTTCATTTCATCTTCTGTTACAAGTCTTGAAGGAAGGGGAGGTGTGACTTCATCACTTGTCCCCCCTTGTTCTGATACCACCTGTTTCCACAGAGCCTGCACAATTTTACATATTATTATTAATCAAACTGAACAGACAAATGCAGGATGCCTTTTTCTAGGTTGAAGGAAAATAGATTGAAGAGCATTCAATGTAAAAAGGGTATACCATCTCTTCTTCCTGCCTTTTTTTATCGAGTTCCTCAAATACGTCAATTTCAGACTCACTGCCATCATCAAAATTACAAGTATGAATAAATACCACAGCATATTTAAGATTGAAATTTCTGAAAATCAAAGTTACTCGACTATTTAAATTTAACTAACATCAGTTGGCCACACATACAATAAATGGCATTTCAAAAAGTTGTCAATCATAATGGTTTAATAAGAACCGGTTTTCATTTGGATGCTTATGTTAATGCATGCAAAAAGATTTTTACCATAGTGCTCAACAAAGTAAATGGTTAATTTTTTACCACATTTCCACATCACGAATACACATAAATTATATAATTAGCAGGTTATGTTATGAATTTCAGTTAGGATAAGCCTTTTGCATCTTGTTCTATCAAATAATTCACTTCCTCACTTTGTTTCTGATCCCTTTTTCTCTTAATAATTATGGTATGTCATGGCAATATTTTGATCAACTATTTTGGTATGTGAAGAATATCAAGAAGATTTTGTTTCCTTTGTTGTAATTATTTATTGTATTATTGAAGAATATCAAGATAGTGTTTCCTTTATTGTATTGATTGTATTTATGAAAGTTACTCTATTAGAGTTTATAGATGCTCATATTTGCCTATATATGATTTCATTTTAGAAAAACAATTAGGTCTTTTATTCTTCTCTATAACCAAACTTCATCATAGAGTTTCCACAATCATTTTCCTCGTCTGATTCCTCAGATTGGTCTACAGATTTGCCTTCTGTTTCACATCTACTAATATGATGATTACAAACAAAAAAGAGAGGATTGCTACTGCTAATATTCTATCTGGTTTGTTGATAATTTACATATTCCAGCAAAGGTGATTGATCTGTTCGGTTTTTCATCCTGTTATTAGTTTGGTTAGTTTGATTTTACTGTGTTTTATATTATGGTGTCAATCTTGAGAATATTAATGTAATATGCTAACCTCCTGGCTATAAGATCATTAAGACCATCATCATTCAAAACAGGAGCAGCTTCCTCTTTCTTACATTCACGCAGCAGGGCCTCCAAGTATTCTCTTCGATCTTCAGCACTATGATCCAATCAACCACATAAATAACATGTACAGGTCATGTGTGTGATTGTGTGTGTATAACTACATGTATACTCGATAAAAGTAACAAAAACTACCTTGTGTTATTGTCAAAGAAGCCAGCAGTAATGCTCTGATTAGCAACTCCAAGTTTATGCTCAGCTGAAGCTCTAACTTGTTCTTCAACAGATTTAACCTTACATGATCAACACATTTTTAATGAGTTGAAATGTACTTTAAAAGCAGACATGTTAACCTAAAAGATTCCCAAGTAGTGATGTGAATGTGAGGTCAACATACCGTTTCTAACCGAAGAACAAGCACCTCCTTCTTCTGACCAATTCTGTGAGCTCTAGCCTGTGCTTGCAGATCAACCTAACCACACACATGAACATAAAACCATTAAGCATAAGAGAAAATACAAATTACTATTAAATTAGAATAATTGTTTTTTTTTAAGTATATATTGCCTGTGGGTTCCAATCGGTGTCGAAAATGATAACTGTATCAGCAGCTTGAAGATTCACTCCAACGCCTCCAGCACGTATACTATGAAATAAAAAAGGATATATGGAATAAGAAATAGAATTTTTTTTTTTTAAATAGAATACAACAAAATGTTGATTACCTGAGAAGGAATATGAAAAATGGAGATCCAGGTTTGTTAAACTGGTCAATTAAGGAGCCACGATCACCACCACTTGTATGTCCATCAAGGCGAAGGTACTTGTACTGTTTATAATATAAATAATCCTCCATCACATCAAGCAGCCTAGTCATTGTTGAAAACAGAAGAACCTGCATTTTGTACTTCCAATATAAGCATCTAAAGAGAAAATGATAATTACAAAGGGAAAATTAAGGTAAATTAGTGATATTATTATACCCGATGATCTGTAGCTTTTAGTTTGGGTAGTAGTCGATCTAACATCTCAAGCTTCCCACAAAATCTTATCACATTAGGAAGAAAATGCTTGGGAATGAAATCATGGACCTGAAATTGAAACAAAAACAACATTCAGCATCAACAACTCCACAATGAGTTTGCATTGATAATAGAAGAAAGAAAGAGAAAAGCAACCTGTTCTGTATGAAGTTGGCTGAGGTAAGGATGATTGCATATATTTCGTAGCTCAACAACAGAATTGTGCACTGATCGACTCTGGTGGAAAGATAAAAAGTTAGAGCAAAGATACCTTAAAAACCTAATTTCAACCTGAAAGCAGCTGAATTTTATTATGATTTATGCCCTGTTTGCCTGTTTGGATCATGGGTTCTGAAGGAATCCAAAGGAATTGGAATGGGAAGTTAACAGATTAGTGTCGATGACAAATTTGTGTATTTTATTTCTAGTAAATCTGTTTATTTTGCTTCATAAATAAAATAAAATAAACATAAACTGGTAAATGATCATGTTTATAAAAACAATAAAGACTATTTTGGTCATTTAAAAAAATTTATTTTCCAATGCCTTGGTGAATTCATGCAAACAATACATTTTGTATAGTATTCTTGCTTCAAAACTCAAGTATTATTCATTAAGTCTTGAAAGAAATTGAAATTTTAATTTGTGCTTTGAAATGAGGATGAATATCATGCTCCAGAAAGCAAAAGCTGACACCTAAAACAAAGTTATTGCAAAAAATGAACCTTGGTAGCACCAAATGCACCCATATTGTCTTCTACTCTCTGCATCAATATCTTCTGATATGCAGAAGATTCGCATCTTACAAGTCTCTCTATCTTTTCAGGCAACTCATTTTCAACCTATCAAATCAAAAGTAATTAAAAAAAATATATCATTTGCAGGAAAAAGAATAAAACATTAACATCCTTTAATATCGTTTCTGTAGGGATAAAACAGACCTTGTGTTTGAGTCTCCTAAGAACAAATGGTCTGAGAACTTGGTGAAGACGATTTATGATTAATAGATTCTCCTCCTCAGAGAGCAAAGCCTGTGTATAATAAGCAGAACCTCGTGTTAAGTAAGAATTAATTAAACAAGAATGTGTAGAGATTGATTAAATATAATATAATGCTCACTTCTTCAAGGGAGTTATCTGCGTTACTTTCAAAAGGTTTGTTGAACCACTGAGAAAAATCCTCAGCCGAATTAAAAATATTTGGCAACAGAAAGTTAAGCAGTGCCCACAGTTCCTCAAGATTGTTCTGCAAATTTAGATAAGTGACACAGATTTCATACAAAGAACTGTTCAATTATGTGAACTGCTTATAAATTATAGGGATAGATACAAGATATAGCAATGTACTTCCATTTTTTGTGTATTATAGACTCCTACTTTCATTTATTTCTGTTACAAAGTGTTGTACTTTTGTTTATTTCTTGTTAAGGCATTATACTTTGAAAGTCTACTCGATTACAGCATTTTTTTTCTTATTAGACATTATTTTGAAAAATCTACCAATTATAGCAGTAAAAATTACTTGGATTACACTGCTGTAATTGGTAAATTCTTCATAGTACAATGTTGTAATAGAAATCAGTGAAAGCAGGTTGCTTTTTCTTGCATTTAACCCTAAAAGATGCCTAGAATCATACTCAAACCTGCAAAGGAGTTCCAGTCAACAGCAATCTGTGAGAGCTATTATAATGCTTCAACTCAGCATTTAACTTGCAAGAAGCATTTTTGATGCGATGCCCTTCATCAATTATAATATAATGCCAATGTATCTTGCTCAGTTTTGGCCTATCATGCTTGTTCATGAGATACTCGTAGGTTGTCAAAAGAACATTGAACTTTTGCTGAACTATCTTTTCCCTGCAGTGATGCAAATAAAGCTGTAATATTAAAGAACTTACAGAATTTTTAAAAACAAAATTCAAATTTCATACTTGAATAACTTCCTTCGCTCCTCAGGATGTCCAGAATAGACAATTTTGTTAATGGTTGGAGCCCAAAAGTTAATTTCTGACTCCCATCCAGGTAGAACAGAGGAAGGTACAACCACCAAAAATGGCCCTCTATCATTTTTATTTTCCATTAGGTAACACAGTAAAGATATAACCTACACAAACAACAAATCTTACTCATAAAAGGGTAAAATGTAAACAAAAAAAAAATGATTTTAAAGGAGCCTTATACTACCTGAACAGTTTTCCCCAGGCCCATTTCATCAGCTAGAATTCCATTCAAATGGTTGTTGTATAGTGACAGTAACCATCGTAATCCATTCATCTGATACCTAAAGACAAACAATATTATATAAATATAAGATAAAAGAAAAAGAGTATGATTACAAAAAAATTCAGTTTCTCAAATAAAATCTGTTGATTGTTTTTGCAACTTATTACTTACTCTCGCAATTTTCCACCAATGAGAGTTGCTGGCTGTTCTGCTACAAGTTCTTTGACACTGCAACATGGAACTGATGATGAGTTTGAAAAAATAAAATAATTGATTAAAGCCAAGAGCAATAACATAGCTATTTCTTGCATTTAGCCTTATTTTACATTAATGCAAGAAAAAGTGATGGGCTACAAAAGGGAAAAAAAGGAAATACAAAAGTTAATGAAGTACCTATGAGCCATCAAATAGTACTTTTCATTGCTCTCCATGTAATGCTGTAGAAGCCAAAAATATTTTGTTAATAACATATTAAAAGGCAAACAAAGGTTATAAGAGTGTAAAGTAACAAAAGATAGAACATACCTTGGCCTGATCTGTTTCGTCTTCATTCTCAATAGTAAATTCACTGTTATCATTTAGACCATTATCTGCTTCAAAGGCTCTGCTGATAACTTTTGCCTCTTTCAGCTTTGATCCAAGCTTCTGGAGATACTTCTCAGTCTCTTTCAATAGTTGCTTCACTCGATCCGATTTTGCATCCTATAAAAGCAATTTTAATTCTAAGTTTTTTTTTTTTGAATTCGGATCTTTGTTGAATTGTATTAATAAAATCAGAGCTCACCTTAACCATTCGAAGATAACCCTCCACATCATTGATTTTTAAAAGATTGATCTTTTCCCTTTGGATTCTGTCAATCTTCTCCCGATAAAGTCTTTCTTTCCTTTTATGGAACTCTCTTACGTACTTGTTAAACCCCTTTGCCCTTTCTCTCCTATATTTATGTAAATCTTCCAGTCTTTCCCTAGAGAACAGTGATTGAACCACATTATAGAACTTCACAAAAGTTGAGAAAAAGATTAAGGGGCGTTTGGTTAGCAGAATGTTTTATAGCAAAATACATACTTGTGTGATTCCAGTTCACCAAAGAAATCCTTTTGTCTTTCTCGAATTCTTTTTTGTCTCTCTTCCTTCATCTTCTGTTCATACCTCTCGAGTTGCTTTGATCTTCTTCCTATCCTATGTTTCTTGATTGATTTCAAGCGATCCATCTCATTAGATATAGGTCTAAAAAAATCATTCAGTATATCACTGCAACAAAACAAGTATATAATTAATATAAATCACTAAAAACATTAAAGATAGAATATAACAACAACTCATAACATTGCTAAAGAAAAGAAATTACTTCCTCAGTCGACGCTGGAGATTCAAAAGTTCAAGCTTTTTTAACTCGATGACACTTTTGGTTTTTGCAGAAATGTCTTCAGAAGAACTAACTGTTTCCTGCATAACAATTGTCAAAAAAAATGAACCTAGAAACATAAAAATACAAGTAGATTTAGCCAACAACTGATACATTAATGAAAAGCTTAAAATATTAGCAAACCTTTAACTTCTCAACACAAACCGAGATCCTTTGCTCTGTTTTCATCTTTTTAGCTTTCCAGTTATTATCAGCAGCAACTTTTCTCTTTTTGCAATCTGCAATCCATTTTTCAGATGTAGTATACTTTGGTGATGCTGGTGAAGTACTTAGTTCAGAAGTATCTTCTCCCTCACGATTGTTTCCTGCTACAATAAACAAAGTCTCTTAATACAGAACTTTAAAATGTAGAATCTTTATAGCTTTTATGAAAAGAATAGTACCAAGTATTACATCCTTTTCAAGAACATTAGCATTCTTCACCATCACCATGTGCCTTTCACCTTCCATTACTGAATGAGGCTTCCAGCTTGGCAAATGACTATTATGCCCATGTCGATTTCCTTGGGTATCAGCGTGTAGTGGAATGTTGATAGGGTCTGATTGTGCTACTTTGATTGCAGATGTCTGTAGTTCCTTTGTTTCAAAGACTGGCATTTCTGGCTCAATTTTTCTTGGAATCATGGTATTTCTCATTCCCTCCACATGTTCAGGGAGACCATAAGGTGGCTCATTTTTATCTATCATCTTGTCGAGTTTTTCGCCTTCTTTCATTTCTGAAATGAATCCACTGCTCTGGCCTCCAAAAGATTGGTCTTTTCCCTTTTGGTCAATGTGTTCTTTGCTAGATGCATCTGCAATACCACTTGTTATTTGCACATGTTTCAATTGCAGCTCATAACTTAACCTCAGAGTAAAGAAGTAGATATAACATAGTAAATTATGAAAATAGTCCATGTTCTTTTTGATTTCTATCGTGCTTAGTCCAATAATGAAACCTTCTTTTCAACTTTGATCCTTATTTCACGGCTTCCTATCGACTTTGGTCACTGAAACCTTGAAATAAGGACCAAAACTGAAAAATATTTCAATTTTGGACTGAAAAACTGTAAAAATCAAAGGGCACATGAGAATCATAGCATGCCTGCATATCTTAAGTTTGTAGAAAGCAGCCAAGACATGGTTTTCTGAATGATAGTCTTTCAGATAGTGAAAGATTAATTTGTTAAATGTGGAAAAAAGCAGTTACCTTCCTTGGAAAAGAAGTTCCCCAGTGCAATCTCAAGATGCAACTTTTTAGGCATTAAGTTATTCCTGTATGTCAAAAATGGTTAAGTAGGAATAAACAATCAGATATTGAACAATGAAAAGATTAAGAGTGTTCATTAGAGCAACCTGAAGGCTAAAAATACAAGACATTGAGCTCTGAGCTGTTTCAAATGATGTTCCTTAAAAGGCATGGAAGGTCCAGCTGGAGAAGCCTGTACAACTGGTAATTTTCCAGTATCTCTTGAAGCTTCATTTCGAAGCAAACCCATTTCAGCAACATTGTTTGAGATGCCACCCTGTCAAAAGAAGATAATGACTCATGAGAACACAATATCTACAAGGTCTTACTATATGAGAGCAACCAGAACAAAAATATGATTCCATTAAGGAGGTAAAATGGTAGAAAAAGCATATACTGGAAGTGTCTTGCTTGCATTTGCCATCACATTTGAAAATCCTCCTTCATGATCCAATGCCTTTCCAGCTGGTGTTTTATGCATCAACATTGCAGCAGTCTGGTTATCATACGAATTGCTGAACTGCATGGATAGTGGATTCCCAGGTTCTGATGATTCATATGAACCAGAGAGACCAGCATTTGATCCATGACTCTTCATAGCTGTACAAAGTGACATGGTTATGGCTAATATTACACTAATTATACACTCTAAGTCTTATTTGTGTGGTTCAATCCATGTAAAGCAATAGGAACAGAAGCCATTAGGAAGAGAAAAACTTAGATACTACACTCTAAGCATACAAAATCACTAGAAATTTGACCAAAACTTAGGATTACATGAAGAACTTCAAATTCAAATACTTACAGTTAAGTTGATTTGCAGATCCTTGATAGATATCATGACCAGCACTGCTAGGACCATGTAATGGTTTGCTTGAAAATGTTGCAATTTTTGCTGTGTCTTCAGTAGTTAGAGGTTTTTTGGAGTCAGTTTCCACTGCAGTTTGCTGTGAAGGACCTGCAATTTAATTTATATCCTTGTAAATTGTACAAGAATATAAAAACTAAAAATAGAAGAGGCTAAAACAATACAAAATTAACTACTATGCAAACCTGCAATTTGGGATAAGGATGAATCTCCAGGTTGACTCCCACTGGTCAACGGTTGTCTTTGTGACATTAAAGCCTCAATGTCAAGACCATGTCGATTTATAACTGTCTCCATAGCCCTTCAGAAGATCAAAATAGAGCATCAGAAAGAATAAAAAGTGGGATTTAAAATATCTAGATATGGTGTTGATGATGATCTTACCTTGATATAACTTGGTATGGCATTGAATTTTCCTTTCCACTGGATCTCATATGCTGCAAAATCTGTGAAACCAAGAAAAGAAATAAGAGGACAAGACAATGTTACAAAGCAAGACATAACCAACAAAAAACATTTATAAGTAACTTGTGTCAAGATAAAAGTTTTGGTGGAAAAGTGTTAGACATTCTTATAGATATGAGGAAAAAGGATGAGATGATGTTATCATTCTCAGTAGGTCTTAGGTCCCACATAGAAATTTATGTCTCTATTTAACAAAACATCAGATAATTATTTATTGTGTCTCCTAGATCACCCTCCCTTTTAGAAATATAAACTCAGATAACAAATTATACTACTACTTGTTAATTGTTATGGATCTGGAGTGTAATGTTAAGTGCACCTAATTTAATAGCATATAATATTTGTGTTGTAATGCTGACATGATAATTCCCTACAACAGAAGTCTGGCTCTACAACCTTTGACAATAACTTGCAAAATCAGAGCTCTACCAACTAAGCTAATATCCCTCAAGCCATGCATAAAGTTCTCAGACTAATTGTTGTTTAGCACTGTAAGCTGAAGTACATAAGAATTTCGAACTTGGATCACCATACAAAGTGATCCAAGCACACTACTGAAATGTGAAAGTGCAAAACATTACATATCATGCATCTTGTAGTTTGGATATTAAAACAGTTGGGATATTCAACAGGTTTACTTCTAAGTGGTAGGCATGAGCTTTGCTAAAATGTTCTTTTCATCTTCAACTAATTAGTTTTGAACAAGTACGGAAATTTTGGCAGTTATGCATGCACAATAGATTGACAATACTGCCAATTGAGTTGGGTATATCCATTAATGATTTAAGAAACCATTATCATAGAAATTACTCAAATGAAAATCAAAAAGATAAAAATGTGAAGACAATCATGCATGTGACATACCACATGTAGTTTTGTAGCCAATTTTGTGGGCTCGTCGGTGGATTCCTGAATAAGCTTATGCAGGAACTTTGCTGCTTCCATCTCAACATTTTGGGGAGTTGCTGCCATATTTACTCGTATCTATTCAATATTAGCAAAAGACAGTTACTACATGTAGGCGATGTAGCTTTTCCAGTGCAGCAGTAAACAACCCCGAGAAAGGTTTAATATCCCAACTCGAAATTAGAAAACAACACATATCAACAACAGATACGTTATACTTTTAACAAAAGCCATATTAAGATAGATTTTTACAGTCAAGGATTTCAAGCAGATACTATAACAGCAAATGTAACAAAAATGGGGTTTCTGCTTCCATAAAAGTCCCAAACATCAGCTAAAACGGGGATCTTAGGGCACAATTAAGCGTATATTTAATTGACCTACCTGATGTACCTAAAATGGGTGCGCGATCCTCGCGGAGTTCTACTAAACCAGTCGGTTGCTCACTTTGTTTTGAAACGTATAGTTGCCAAAATTCATCTCTCCCACAAGCATATATATATGGTTGTTCTTCGATGCTTGGTTCGTTTGATTTCACATCGCATACTTCCTCTAGGTCAAATGCATATATATCGCACAGAACTCCGATTTTCCAATTCGGGAATTTAGCAATGAACACAGGTTAGGGCAGGGAGTGGATACGCGATGGTGGTTGAAGTTCTTACGGGGTTTTTTTTGGATGTAAATAAAGAATTTGGTGTAGAAAAAAGATACACTTTGTTCCACACATTTTAGGCTTATGCCAGAAAACATCCCTGTACTATTAAAGCCAGCATAACTACCATTATTTTCAAAAATTATATCGGATCGTCTCTGATATGTTTAAAACTTGCACGTTTTGTCCCTACCTAACCTAAAATGACTATAGTGTCCTTCCACATTTCTTTTTTGATTTCTTTTTAGTTTGTTTATTACTTTTAATATAAAAATATTTAAAAAAATGTGGACCCACATTCATCGCTCCACCTTCAACTCAGGTACGTGTATTTCATCTGTTCCACCTTATTCCAAAACCCCATTTATGAACCCTAAAGAGCACTGCCACACTCCGATCAACGTCACCGGCGACACTGATTGAGCACCGGAGGACATAAATCGCCATCGAAAACCTTTATTGTCGGGGCAACCGTCATGCCATCTATGTGAACTTGAAACCCAAACCATCACCCCAAGATCTACCTGTAAATCTGGAGTACACCCCAACTTCGAAGCAACTTTCTTACCTCTCTTCTCTCACCGGTCTTCTTCCCCTCATTGTTTTACTTAGTCGGTCACCAGCATATTTCGAAGTTGGGATTCCATACATTGGGTTTGGATTCGGTGTTTTAAAAATCAGGTTTTGGAAGATGGAATTTCAAAAATCAAGTCACGGGCAGATTTCGAAGTTGAGATTTCATTTCACTATATTCACCTCCGCCGGAAACCACCTCCCCCCCCCCCCCCCATATTCTTTGATTCTTTGAATCTAAAGTTATTGTGTTCAATTTATTTTTTTGATCTCATTTGTATGTAGCTTAAGTCTGGGTTTCGATTCTCAAACTGAAACTAAAAAGTTATTGTTGGATAAGATGAGCATTGGATTTCGGCGAAGACTCTACAGCGACAACGACCACCATCTGTAGGATTTTGAATTCCATTTCAATTTCTCGAACCATTTTCGATTTTGTTTTGTGGAACTAATTGCGAGTTTCTTTTTAATTTTGGTTTTGTTTGGTGCTCACTACAGGTGGTTGTTGGAGGTAAAGGGTGGTGGCTGCCTGAGGTGGTTCCCCGAGCTGAAAATGAGGACAGGGGAGAGATGGAGATATAAGAATGATGGAGGTAAAGGGTGGTGGGTTTTATTGGAAATCAAATTTGGCTTGGTGTATGTTTTTATGTGTATGGCGTGTTCAGAAAGAGGGAAGGAATAGTTTTTGATGGCTAGGATTTAACCACCGAAGATGAGAGTGGTGTCGGAAAGGTGGCTGATGGTGGTGTCGGGAAACGTATCTTGTGAAGAAGGGGGGGGGGGGGGGGGAGGGAAGGGATAGGGGAGTGTCAGAGGTGGTTGCCCCCACCAAACTATAAATCATAATATTTCAGTTATTCTAAGTTATAAATAGTAAATAAATATTTAAAAACCGAAAAAGAAATAGAAAAGGGCAATATAGTCATTTTCTGTCTATGATGGACGAAACATGCAACTTTTAATTATATGAGAGACGGTCCAAGTTAATTTTTGAATATAGGGACTAAACGTGTAATCTGACACTTTGACTAGGGACGAATCGTGTAATTTACTCTAGATGAAATAAACTTTACACCATATGGAGGAAAGTGAATTCCTTCCAAAGTTGGATGGAAAACATTCCTTCTCATCAACAAAAGTGGCGGATTACAAAACACCCCATGTACTTATCAGAAGACTCACTAACACTACCATCACCACCATTACCATCATCGACTGCCACCGCCGCCGCCATTACCATCACCACCCTCACCACTACCACAACCGTTTGTCACCACCACCTACCACCCATCACCACTGTCATCGCCACCACCGCCACCATTACCACCACAGTCGTTGCCACCGACCACCACCACCACTACTGCCGCCATTGCTACCATCGACCACTACCATTATCATTGACACCATCGTTGTCACCACTGCCACTACCATCACCCACCCCCACCACTACCAATATCGCCGCCACCAATGTCGCTTTCACCCACCACCATTACCAACGCCGCCACCACCATCACCGTCGCTGCCACCATTACCAATGTCGTCTCCACCACCACCGCTATTGCACCACCACCACCATCGCCACCACTAGCAACACTACCACCATCACCATTACAATCACCCACCACCACTGTCACCGCCACAACCACGACCACTAACGTCGCCACTACCATCACTCATGACCACCACCAACGTTGCCACCACTGTAACATCCCAAAATTCAAGACCAAAAATTTCATTTTAATTAAATTATTACATAAAACCAATAGTATAAAAACATTCATAATAATATCTCATGCTAAAACCAAAGTGTCAATAATCAAAACATAGTATCATAAAACCGTATCAGAGTGTAATCCCAAAGATCTCATGTGCGGAAAACATGGTGTGATGCGATGCGATCGAGCCGACTCCTTTCCTTTAAAAAAACGAAGTACCTGAAATCAAAACTGAAAACTGTAAGCACGAAGCTTAGTGAATTCCCCAAATACCACATACCATACATATCAACATACAGCCTAGCATATATGGGTGTTGGCCTACCCCTTCGGTCTCTTTCAACCAGGTGTTGTCTAGCATATGAACATGTGACATCCCCATTTTCACGGTCAGAAAATACCGATTTTGTTTATGCTTTATAAAAATCAGAGTACCTCTTTTAATAAAAATATTGTGGAATTTGTTCACAGTAAAACATGATAAATACATTGTTAAATCATTTCCGAAGAAAAGTATTTTTATTCATTTAAAACATTTGGGATGTTATCATCAATACAGAAACATAAGCATAAACAGAACTTACATTCATTATCACTAGTGACTTATATTTCCTTAATCTCTCAGCGTAATGTGACTTTATATCAACATTTGTGGTATAAATAAACTAAGTGGGTCAGGTTGGGAAACCTGGTAAGTACATAGGGTTTTCAACCCACAATAATATAATTATTATGTTTTAATCTTCAAACAATTAATCAACTCAATTATCCATCCCCATTATCTTCTTTACTCTTAAGGATCTACCCTAAGAATCAGCTATTCCTCGTTCATTTGTTCCTAAGGATTATCCTAAGGAATCAGCACGAAATCCATCGTTGCCAGGTGTAACATCCCAAAAATACAGGCCACAAATTTCATTTTTAATTACGTCGTTTTAAAACCAACAGTGTAGTAAAACATCTGTAGTATTATGTCATGTCAAAACCAAAGTAGAAATAATCAAACATGTTATCATAAAACAATATCAGAGTGTAATCCCAAAGATCCCATGTGCGGAAAACCATAGTGTGATGCGCTGCGATCAAGCCGACTCCTTTCCTTTGAAAACGAGTACCTGAAACCAAAACTATAAACCGTAAGCACGAAGCTTAGTGAGTTCCCCCATCATACCACATACCACACAATCATATAACATACATATACTGTCAGGCATATCTGGGTGCCCGACCTACCCCTTCGGTCCTCTCGACCGGATACTGCCTAGCATATCTGGGTGCTAGCCTCCCCTTCGGTCCTCTCGATCGGATACTGCCTAGCATATCTGGGTGTTGGGCTCCCTTCGGTCCTCTCGATCGGATACTGCCTAGCATATCTGTGTGTTGGGCTCCCCTTCGGTCCTCTCGACCGGATACTGCCTAGCATATCTGGATGTTGGGCTCCCCTTCGGTCCTCTCGATCGGATATTGCCTAGCATATCTGGGTACTGGCCTCCCCTTCAGTATCTTTCAACCGATAACCGGGGACTATTTCACCCCCTAACACTACCACATAAAAGCATAACATAAACACATAAGTCATATACTGCCTAGCATATCTAGGTGCTGGCCTACCCCTTCGATCCTGTCGACCGGTAAGTGGGGACTATTTCACCCCTACTACCACTATCACACAACATCATATCATGCTAGCACATAAACATAACAGGTAGTAGCAAACATAGACAATTATCACAAATACAATCATCTAACAACTCCTACTGGTGGGCCGACATTATGGTCGTAGACCCACCGCTACTGGAAGGTAACTCACCTCACATTGCTGAAGTCCTTAATCCCCAACCCAAGCTAAAAACATCCTCAATCACCACTTTCTTCTTCTTCCTTCTCCAAATCAATGGAGCTTAGCTCCAAAGGATTTTAGGCGTGTTTTCGGCAGGAATAATGGCTTAACAGCCTTTAAATTTATGTTATTTCCACTTTCCAGTGACTTAAGTGAACCACGGTCTTATTTCTTTCCATGTTGTAGCAATTATTCTCATAGCATCCTACATTGCTTTATCACACCATGGTGCCCATACATTGTGTCGTGGTACAAAGTACATTGCTCTTTTTCTCTATACCTTATGAATAATTGTTGAATAGCTTTTAACCATTAACACGGAATGGTGAGCATATGGCCAGGAGCAAGTGGTTGTACATCAGTAGCCTCATGGTTAATTCTATTCAAGCTTCAGGATAACTTTTTTCCCAAGTTCTAACCTTCATAACATCTTCATTTATGGCCCATTTTGTATGATCTTTATATCCACGTGAAGATGGTAACATAGAATACAATGTTGTTAAGTCATTTCTCATTAAATTAATATGGGTCTTAATCTGTTATGTCACAAAATAGGCCTAAAAGCATAAAATTCCCATTTTACCCTTTTAATCAAAATGCATCTTATCATACATTCTTTCTCTTGAACTTACTCATCTAATCTCCTTTAAGTGACTTAAACTTATTTTGGACATTCTAATGAAGTCAGAACTTCATATTCTTTTATTTTTCTCATAATAGATCATTTTGCCTTTTTGGTCCATATTTGACTAAGTCAACTTTGTCTAAATTTCAACTTCTTACATCCCAGGATCTATATTGTAAATCCCTAAGGTTCGTAGAGTGATGGGCCTAGTCTAGTAATTTCCAATCAGTGTAACCCCTAAATGATCCTTTTGCCTAAAACTAAACCTTTAGCCCAAAGCATTATATTCTTGGCCCAAAATCCTCATTCCTTTAAGGACCAAACTCCAACCCTTCCGACCTAAGAATTTCTCATGACTAAATTAAAATCTAACTTTACATTCAAAGAAACATCCCAAAAACGGATATTACAATTCTCCCACACTTAACTAGATTTCATCCTTGAAATCTGCCTTGCCTAAAACTACAAAAGGCAACCCAATGCAACTCCAATGGCTTCACGAATCACTAGTAATCCATTGCAATAAACATAGGGGTTTTCGAGGCCACTCGGAACCTAGACCATGTCACCTTTAAAACCAACTAATCTGAATTGTCTCATCCTACAATAACTACCACTAACGGTTCATTCAACCACCTTGCAAAGCCATGTAAATTAGAAATCCCAACACCGTAATCCTAAAAACTCATACGATAAACCTCTCCATAATGGAAACCCATCATTATGAAACCTCATAAATCATACCCTTAGACTGTCAGTCAACCTCTTGGTATACCTATCAACTAAACCCCCTCTGACGAGGAATACCCCAACTTATAGTGAATAGAGTATCTAAAAACATTTCGACTAGAAAACTCAATAAATTTACTTGACTTCATGAAAAAGTCATCACTATGACAATGGTTTCAAAACTATAACAATAAGCTAACCATAACTTCCCAACTAGTTAGTATCCACTAATACAATACATTTTTAACACTAATCATCGCTACCAACTCTACACCAGCATATTGATTCCCAAATGGTCTATTTTAGACATTATCATACTGGAAACTGGTGACTACCCCTGAAGGGTCTATTATGATCATACATATCTTGCCCACTTCCTCTGAAAGGTCTATCATGGTCAGGAATACTAATCCTTGTCCACCCTACCCTAGATGATACCCATGGACCACTTAACACATGATCTAAAACCTAGTGGGTTCAATCTAAATAAGCCACACACATGATTTTTCACAATATGTCGTAACACCATCTAGCCATTGGAATAATAAGCTCACAGTACAACACCATTCTTGTTATTATCCCTTCTAACACTTATCAACTAACAAATATCCTAACCCGCTGATAGGCAATACCATATCCTACAAATATAACGTCTTAATGGATAATGTTTCTAACTTTATCCATTTGCATGTTCTTAACAACGTTATTGCAAGTCTAGATCAAAAATAGGACCAAACTACTCTCAAACTTATACATGGACCAAATGACAATATAAACTTCTCATCTTACCACAATGGGTCCAGAAGACATAAAAAATAAACCATTAAGGCTGGAGTTCATCAAACTTCAACCAAACATCATCTAAACTACTAAAACATGCATAAAACCATATATCTAGACATAAGAACTCATAAAGCTTCAAGCTTGAAGACTTATAATGATCTAGAAGGTGCTCAAGAGGTTGGATGTGGCTTGCTTAATACTTCCTTAATTCATGAACACAATTCCTCTTCCTGCAAAACATAAAACACAAGCTAAAGAGGCTTAAAAATTGGTGGAAATCATTAAGGGACAACATGGAGGCTAGAGTTTGCTCCCAAGGAGTCGCTTTGATGTATTAGAGGCTAAAAATGACAACAAGAAGATGGTTACTTTAAATATGAGATTAAAACCTAAAATAAAGTGGGCTTAGGATGCCTAGGAGTTGTGTCGTAAATCCGTAAGGTCGCGCCATGAGTGGCCTGGTATAGCAGAACTCACCATTGTACCAGTAGAAAAGGGAAATAAACGCACTTGTGCTTTTCAAGTTTGTAATATGTTTTCTTATTCTATGTTAATCATTACCTTAATATATGCAAACAACTTTTTTCTTTTGTTTTTTTTAATAAGTTATTATTATCAAAAATTGATTTTAAATATATCAAAATTCAAAAAAAAAAATTATTCTCAATAAATGGACATCCATATTGATATAGTTTTAATAAAGAAACAAAACTTATAATTTCACCTCTCGTTATTCGTAAGTGAATAAAAAGGTTTTTGATTTTTATTATAGTATATTTAGTATTCACTTATGAATAAAACATGTACTTAATTTTTTTTTTACAGTTTAAGTATTATTCATATATGAGTATAAATGTTATAATTTGTTTTTTTACCTAAAATATATTTTTATCATATGTGAATAAAAGTTATATTTATATGTGAATAACACATTTATTAAATTTTTGTTATAGTTCATTTTTATTGATATATCAATAAGTAGTTCGAATTTTCAAAACACTTCACATTTTATTAATATACTACCTATACATATATGAATAATAATATAACAAAAATCTGATAAATACTTTATTCATATATGAATATACCATATGAAGAGAGCTAATACACCATTTATTCATATATAAATATAGCATGTGACAAAAGTTGATGTAAAAAAACATATTTTTGATTAAAAAAATAATTAAAAAAAAACGTTATTACCTATTATATTCATATATAAATAATACTTAAACTTTGAGAAAAAATTAAATACATATTTTACTCATAAGTGAATAGCAAATTACTATAATAAAAAATTGATGAATATTTATTCACTTACAAATAATGATAGTTGAAACTATAAAAAAATTGTTAAATTTATACAGATATGGTTGTCTATTTATAAAAAAATAAAAATTTATGGATTTTGATATATTTAAAATCATTTTTCGATAAAAAATAACTCTTTAAAATTAAAAAAAAAAAAACAAAACATAACAAAAAACAAAAATAGAATTCTATGTTTTTGTATATATTAAATTAATAATTAATATAATTTAAAAAAAAACATACCACAGAGTGTTTTACGAAAAAAATAAACGTATAATTAAGATTGATTCATTTATTCTTAACTCTTTTTTCTTAATTGTTCTCTTTATATATATATATATATATATATATATATATATATATATATATATATATATATATATATATATATATATATATAAGTGACTAAAAGATAACCAATTAGTGGGTGTGTAGGTGGATTCTCTGTGAGTGAACTTTGTGTGTGTGCAATGATCCATACAACTTGAGTGCATATTTACTCCATATTAAGAGGGTGAATACTTTATCCATCGTAAAAGACGAGAAAGTAAGTGTAGCCTATGATAATGATGGAAGTGAGCTGTGTGTATAACCTGTGCATTTTGATGGAAGTGAGTGAGCTTAATTTATGCATTTCGGTGGATTGTGACTTGTTATAGGGATTAAATAATGCTCTTTGATTTGCTGTGTAGCTTTATAATATCCGCACCATGTATGCTTGGGGTACTGATAACCCTTTTTCTCCATCGTGACTAAACCTCATCCGTGTATGGGTACATGAGCATTGCATCTCCTAACTTTTTTTTTTGAACGTCAGGAAATATTATTAGAAAAAGCTAGCTAGCCAGAGGCTAGAAGTTTGTAATACATTCCATTTGAGGGTCGAGAACCCAATTTTCCAGCACAAGGAAATACCTTATTGAATCTAATTTTAAGCCAATTAAAAGCATAAAATTTAACCTTAATAGCTAAAGCACAGCTACTCTTGATCTTGGAGTTAACAACCCGTTTATCCTGTAATTCCATATCACCCACAGTAACGCCATGAGAATGAATTGAAGAACGATTGTAGGTCTTTTGTTAACCTTACCGGGTGCAATTTTGTTCCACATCGTTCAGGAGTGAGTGTTTTTGCTTTCTTTACAATAACTTTTATTTGAAAAGCTAGCCAAAGGCTATGGGGAAACTGGGCAAAACAGAGGTTACAATCTGATATCGGGTAACACCACCTCTGAATCCAAGGTCGATAATATATATAGTCAGAAAACAAACCGAACATTTCGAAAATATTAACAGAGTTTTCGGAAATCTGAATCTTTGTTACATTCTTTTATATCTCGATTTTGGATTGTTTAGACTGAACTAGAGAGTAAACGATAATTCGTTGGAAATATGAGTTCCGACTTCTTCCCACAAACCCTAACTTTCTTTTACACGTTGATTTCAAATGTATTAGACCGGGTATCTTTATATGGATCTATGATGATTGGTGAGTGTTGGTAACTGCCATTGTTTCTCTCTTTCTCCATCTCTTGGACCAAAAAAAAATGATGCGGGCACCATGAGAGGCTAAATACGATGATGTCACTCAAGGCTTAATATTAACGCATTGGAAAAAAAACAACCATCATCGTGTCCATCTGTTTTCTCTAAGTTCTTTTAGTACAACCGATAATGGTATGTTTTCTTCTTCTACTAGTTGTTTCTAATTTCTACCTACAAACTAACAATACATAGAACGGTTAGGGTTTTATATTATTGTCGGAAGTACAAGACTCAATAAAAGGAAAAGAGAGAATATATAAACTAGCTAATTAGGTTTTCTAGCTAATTGGCCAACATAAAACCCAATACAAAATAAAGACCAAAATCTTATTAGGCTAACATCGCCCCTCAAACTCACAATGTAATAGTAATAAGTATTGAGAGTTTGTCGGATACAAAATGAAATCGATGAGCACTCAATAGCTTTGTAAGATTATCAACAATCTGCAAAGTGGAAGGAGTATAAGCAAGGGAGATAGTGCCTTTTGGAGATGATGTGTGAAATTACATTCAATCTCAATATACTTTGCGCGCTTGTGAAACACTGAATTCTGGGCAATCATTATCGCATTCTCATTGCCACAATACGAAGGGGCAGATGGAGAGATGTGAACGCCTATATATGCAAGAAGCCATCTCAACTAAACCATTTCACAAGTGGAGATAGCCATGGCTCGATACTCAGATTTTGTAGAAGATCGAGTGACAACATCTTGTTTCTTGCTCTTCCATGATATCACTGAATCTCTAAGAAAAACACAATACCCAGTAGTGGACTTATGATCATAAATATCAGTATCCCAATTTGTGTCACTGTAGGCATGCAGCTCAAGAGAGGATGTAGATGGAAATACAATGGTGTGAAACAAAGTAGGGGCAATAACAAACATGCTAACCACATGAACTACATCAGCAATATCTGGTATAGTGACTCCCTAGAATGGTACGATAAAGGCTTGGATATGATAAGGAGACACGATCAGTTGGATAATACTTTGCATTACTCTGTATAGGCGTATCAACTGTTCGATTATCCATGAGTCATGCGCTTTTAAAAAAAATTGAAATATACTTCATTTGAGATAACAGATAACCCTTTGGAGACAAAGCAACTTCATTCCCCAAGAATTAACTGTTAGGGGTATATTTCAAAAAAAAAAAATCTGAAATATGCAATCAACAAGACTTACCCTATAGCAATATCAGGTCGTCGTGGTTGATGCACCTGGTGAGTAAGTGTGAATTATATGAATCTTTAAAAGGCATGCCCTAAGGCTCCTTTCCCCCTACCACACATAGATTCCATGATAGATGACACGGCTGGTCATGAGCTGCTAACGTTCATGGATACATCAACAGTATTCGAACAAATTGAAATGGAACCATCCGACGAGGAGGATATTGTTGGGCTTTGAGCATTCTAACACTCCTATGGTGTACATGCAACCCCGTAAACCTTTGATCTATGTTTTCTCTATTATACATGCAAATAAGAACTTTCCAAGGCTTTAATCCTAACTAGCATATTATGAAGTTCTTATACTACAAAGTACTAGTTAGATGACATACCTTTTGATGTAGCTTGATGTCTTCAAGGTTTAAGAGCTTAGCCCCAATAGTGTGGAAGCCTCAAGTGGAATCAAAAATCACCAAAACACCTTGGAAGACTTTAGAGAGTATGGATACTTGGTTCTCTCTAGTGAAATCGGCTAGCCCTTCTTAGTGTACCACACTAGTGCCCATTTCACCAACCAATGACATCTTTATATAGTATGGAGACTAGGGTTAAACACATGACCTTTCATTTCATATGATCCATGGGTTAAACACTCCATGGACTATCCATGAGAACTTAGCCCAACCTAAATGAACTTGGCCCATTCCATATATATAAGATTCCATATTTAATTAGTTCATTTTTTATCACTTAATTAATTCTAAATTAATTCTTGATCAATACTAATTAAATAATATGATTCCATATTAATATATTAGAACTTATAATATATTAATATTAATCATAAATATACTATTCTCAAAAAACTATCCATATAAATTGTGTTGGTGAAGTGCAACCCAAATGGACCATGTCGGGTCGGGTCAAGTACATACCAAATATAGTTATGGACTTAGACATTAATCCAACAGTCTCCCACTCGGATAAGTCTAAAACTATTATTTAGTATGACTTCAAAACCTAACTGGCAATCGTAGCTCTTAAAGCCGCTGTCGAACTCTGATCTTGTCAACGAACTTGTCCATTAGATAAGGGATCATATATTCCTCCATTCTAGATATCATATGGACTGAGACATGGATTATAGTCATTCTCTCTGTCCATTTGTTGTTTCCCGATTTCCGATTCATGACGACCGACTAATTGAACAAATCAAATCAGTCTTGGCTTGGCCAAGCACTCACATGTGTCATCATTAAATCATCGAGGGGTCCACTGATATCGCTTTTATCCCGAAGGTAAAAGGAATGGATAAACTTCGACTCATATGGCTTGTTCTACTACTTGTTGAATCATACATAAAGGCACGTTTTATAACACCGAGTTACCGAATGTATTTTCGTGCAATCAATGTACAACCAACTCATAGTAACAACTCATATCTCTAGGTTTGAAGAATATAAGATATTATCGTCTCATGATCACTCGTGATAAAATCCATGAAGTGATTCCAATGAGCATGTGTTGAATCCAATACTCAGAACTTATGAGCACCCATGAGTGTTGTAGCCCTTTGTCCAACATCTTAGACCTCTACAAGCCAACCCATGACAGTCTTGATTCATATCTACTTCCAACATATGACCGACTGTGGATGGTTTGAATAACTTAGTCATTCCGGAAGAATAACGTAGTTTATTATGGAAGTCAAAACATGCAAAATGAAACACAATAATAATTGAATCCAATATGGTATCAAAACCTATGAACATAAATAAAACACCTTTTATTTATCACCATATGATTACACATTATTCATTGTATACTGTTTCAGCTATCAACTTTATTCTTGAATTTAAAACAATAGTTGTCCCATGCTCTAAGCATGTACACTATGTTTTCTAAACACTAGTCATGCCATACACCAAGTATGCATACTATGTTTGTATATGATCTTTACTTTGTGAACTAGATCAATTGAACATAACTCCAACGATCCTTTTTTCACAGTCCCAAATCCTTACTGCAAATGCAAGAATTCCAAATTCATGCGATTTACTGAAATCTGTTAGATTCTAAACTTATATGCATTGATCCTCTTGTAATGATTATGCACGAAGTCAGAAAGACTTGACAACAACCATTACAGAGCATTCCAAAGGAGATCAGATCCTTAGAAACATCCTTCTTGCATTAAG
This sequence comes from Lactuca saligna, assembly GCF_052625555.1. Lineage (NCBI taxonomy): Eukaryota > Viridiplantae > Streptophyta > Magnoliopsida > Asterales > Asteraceae > Lactuca > Lactuca saligna. The sequence continues at coordinate 205,446,599 of NC_136424.1, read as the reverse complement.
TTTCCTAATCTTAAACAGATTGAAAAATTCTAACTTTGAAACATTTCCAGATTCCATTTTGACTGTCACTTCTGAACAAGAGCTACCTCCTTACAGATTATGTCAATATGGACCTTCCAGAATTATCACTATACTTCCAACTGTCCTTGAGCACCCAATCTTTGGTAAACTTTAGACCGTCCTCGACAATTGTTTAATCCTTTTAGTCATATCCAATTCTAGACCTTTTCCCTTCTTAATGCCCCAAACATTTGGAAAATTTGAGAACGGATGAATATAGCACATGTAATCGATCCTATATTCGAAGCATATGGGACACGATTCATGATGTCTCACATAAAGACTACACCAGTCTTTTGCTATACTATTTCCATTTCAATTTGCCAAGTTCTTATAATTCAGATTATGAAAAGGGATGCCGTAATCATAATCGAATTTTAGAACGCAAATAATGGACCCATATACAGAATTTTCTTATGTTGAGCCATTCCAACATGAAATTCATATATATATATATATATATATATATATATATCCTTGACTAAATACGATTAAAACCTCAATCTAAACTTTTAGATTTGATATGAATTATAATTTCCTCTCCCTTAATTATAGCAAAACAACCCTTTCCCAATTGAAACTTTGTTTTCTATAATTTACATTGCTAACTTGTAATATTTATCATAATTATTATGCTCCCACTAACATGATGATTATGTGCATAACACTTATGCTTCCACTAGCTTTGACATGTACTTAGAAATCAGCTGATTTTCTTACCAAATATCAGATTTCTAATACTAGATTTTTTTGATAAAACTTTATCAAAATCGTACACCTTGCCTTAGATAGCACACTTGTGTGTCTGAACAATTTTTAAGAACTATGAAAAGGGATGCCGTAATTATAGTCTCGATTGTTTAGACCTTTGCCACTTCTTACAAGTCCAGGTTAGTGTGCCGGTAAACCACACACGCTCCACTAACGACTTTGAGAATGCAAATATTACAATTGCTATCTAGCTAAAATCTACTTAGTGAAAGAGTTTCCTCACCATTATTTTCATGAATCGGAGAGAAACCTTATGACACTTAGATTTACTGGTGTATGTGTTCTTATCCATGTGAATTGTCAAAACCATAGTCACAAGACATGGATGATGACAAAACCAAACTCATATGGACTGAACTCAATCTTGATTTCTTGCCACCTAGCAGCTCAAGGGCCTGCCATTGCTTCCAAGTTGTTGTGCAACCAATTGAGAACTCTAAGAACTCATATGAAAAACCAACTTTAACTGGAATGGGCACAGAATATGTCAACATGATAGGTTATAAACCTCAAGTCGTGTGTTAGTGAAGAACTTCAGGTTTTATTCTTGATTAGTTCTTGAGAGTTTCAAGACCTTTAAGACTCCCTTGTCAAACATCCAAGAGATAGTGCGGATTCTAATCAAGACAAACACTTCACACAATTGGTCTTAGTTGGTCTTTGTTTTATCCAAAACATCACAACTTACTCATTTCAAATATACACGAGTAGGAAACTTTTACTCTTACATTTGACAAGTGTTTTAAACCTTCTTTAAGACATGTCACTAAAATTACAATCTTGGAGTATGACTCTAAGACTTATATTGGAACGAAGTATGACTCATCTTCTTGACTTAACCATTTCAACAATTCAAGATTCCTCTTCTTAGTCATAAGAATGCACTAAGATTCCCTTAGAGAAATAATTGTTCTATGGTTTCTTAATCATTAAGATGATCACAAAACTGATATTAAAGTACTCTCCCATATTTTCAGATTTGAGAAACTTTTATCCTTCTGCCTAAGTTGATTCTTCTTATTCGCTCTGCCTTACATTGGAACCTTTTCCAATGTCTCAGAGTTACATTTAAGCTTGTAAGTATAACCATATTTACTGAGCTTTAGTAAACTATGACGAATAATCTTATCAATCTTTTGTGGTTGACTTAATCAGTGCACAAGAATGTGTACTCGATTCCTTAGTCCGTTACTTGACATCACACATCCATGTGAACAAGTAGTTAGTCTTAATTTTCCAATACTTGAAAGTTCTCATTCATCATGCTATACAACTTGCATGATTCCAAGTTCCGGTCCAATTGTAACTTGGGTGATGAGAATCTTTCCTTATTTGGTAAAGTTAGACATTACCGCAAATGAAAGAATCAATTTCATATTTTCATTATTGCTCTTAATGGAATCTTTATAAGCAACAATTTTTCCTCAAATGCCATTGTAAGGATATTTTAAAATAAATAAAATCAAAAAATTTTCTTTTATTTTAAAACTTTGCGGAAAAACTTATCCTTACAATCCATATGAAAACTTGTTGTTATCTATTCCTAAGCAATATCTCATAACTCCTAAGAAGTAGCTCAAGAATCCAATCTTCAAACTATGCGATAGAAATCCATCTACGCGATCAGATTCCGCATATTCTTTCTGTAAGTTTCTTCACTTTTCTTTGATTCTTAAAACATCACCATGTGACCCAGTCACATCATGTATAGAGAATCTCAAAAAATGAATTTGTGAGTGAGAATGGTTGAACCTGGATGTACTTTGATCGCTTAAGTAAAGAGTAGAAGTATGTTCTTGAAGTTTTGAACTACATCTCTATGATGCAGTCCTAGTACAGATTAGAAGTATGTTCATGATAGTTTGACCTACATCCCTATGATGCAGTCCTAGTTCAGAGTAGAAGTATATTTATAGAATGGTCTTTAAACGTTTATCGTTCAAGCCGAGGTATTATAGGTTGGTGGATAAAATGATCCAACCTTTAAAAGAGGCTTGAAAATGATTTTGGAGTTAAATTACCATAGTCCAATAACATGACTAGATGGGGTTTCAGATAGACTCCAACGGTAGTAAAATGAAGGTATTTGAACAAAGAGTAACACGGAAGTTAGTCGACTTTCAATATCATTGATGTTTAAGATGTAATAGGTTTGGGGAAATTGACCTTGTTGTAGGTCATACATCATATTCGGAGTAGAAAAGTATTTGATAGCATAAAGACTTAACTAAAAGTACTTATAGTACAAGGTAGTCACATAAAAAGTACTACACAGAACATAGATAGGAACACGGTTCTTTAAAACAAAGAAGGAAGTAAGGTATCTCCTACTGGCGACGGTCACCCCTATGGTGAACCCTTAGTTTGGTTAGTTGGTGTTTCATATCAAGTAGGTATCTCTCGTACACCCTCTTGCGTACTTGGGGCTCTATGACTTTGGCTTGGGTTTTAGTTAGTGCTTGTAGCAGGGTCTCATGGTTTCTCTCAGATCTCTCACTGGTGATCAAGGTGATTGGTGTGAATGGTATGCATTCTTGCATTAGCCTTAACCTCTTTTATACGTTGAAAAGTTGTCCTGCTCTGGATTTCGTTTCGGGAAACTCTACGGATTATGATCTGTAGAACTCTATCTGCTGAGATTCCTTCACTTGAGTGGTAGAAGCTTCGGTATCCATTAAACGGCATAGGTGGATCTTGCTCTTCACACCATGTTTCCAAGCATTCTTCCCAAGGAGGCGTCGGGCCATGAAGAGTTGGATGAGGGTTAGGGTTTGAATTGGGAGCTACTAGGGGTAGGTTCTCATCCTCGGGTTCGGAGTTATCATCATTCGAAAGGTCTTCAGCATGGTGATCATTCAAAAGGGAGTGGATGATCATTCTCTGGTTCTTCTCTGAACCATCCAGTACTGCCTTCGTTCGGGAAGTACGGGTTGTCGTGGGGATGGAGTCCAACTATGTTTTCTATGCGAGAATTTAAGGGTAAGAGAATAATTATTAGACGAACTATATAGATAATTATTTAGAAAACCTTCATTAGTTACATCACTATTTGTGAAGTGCATACCAGCTATGTGTAATTTAACAGGATAGACCTTCGAATAAGTGACCTTAACTCCGTATTCACACAGAATAGGCGTGAAGTAAAATTTTCATAGATTCTAAGTCTATAACATCCTAATTACATATAGCCTTAGTGTATCCACTTAGAAACTATCAACTTAGTGATGAAGATCCCATTTTTAGTTCTCAAGTATAAAGTACTTATAGTAACATCAAATACTCCTATAGTATTTTAATTTTAATGTTATGTTCTATTGCTCTCATTGAGGTAGGGTTGGTAAGATTTTAGCATTATTGCAACAACCCAATTTAAACTTAGGCACATGCTAGTCAACCCTCGGATAATATAGGTGATCAGGCTATATCTTCCCAGTTTTGACCATATGTCTCTAAGCCCACTTGTGTTGCTCAATAATCGTAATTCTTATGTATTGTCCTAGTGACACTTGTTTTAGTATGAATGCAGGCACGTATACTTACTTAAATATTTTATTATTTAAAGTATAAACTCTAAATCAGAGTATTTTTAATCCCATTGTATTTATAGTTAGTATATCTTTTATGGGTTGATATACTCAATTCACTATAAACAATGCTTTGATACCAATCTGTCACACCCCAAAACCGAGAACGGCGGAAACGTTCTGGGGCGGAGGACGTCATGTACAGTATCTCAACAGTGTAATATAATAAACAAGCAACAACATCATCCATTACATTATAAGTAAAGTTTTAATACATGTGTGTTATTTCATTGTAGTAAGACACCAAAAATATACAATCAAAATAAAAGACGAGATTTGTCTGTTCCGTCTTCTCAAAACCTGGCCTCCGTACCTCTCTACTGATGACCTGAGAATACAAGTTATTTTGAAAGCGAGTATCAACTTTAAAGCTGGTGAATTCATAAGTATATAAGTGTCATTGCCTTGTTTGTGAAAAGCTGTTATGAAGGCCTTGTGGATCGTTAATTGAAAATGTTGATGTAAGTATGAAAATCCTAGAAAATCCCTTATTTCCTATCAGTTTGAGATGTAGTCTTCTACCAAGACCCGAATGTTTTGTTTGTAAAATGATAGTTTTCCTTTAATTGTTTAGTACTAAAGTACTTAGTCTAACTCATCGTTTATGTGAAAGTATCACAAAATAAAGTAAACAGGAAAATGCACTACTGTAAGTGTTGTCACTGGGTACTAGGACTAACACAACATATGTAACTGTTATCCCAAGGTACTAGGGTTAACACGACCTATATAACCTAATGAACATCCGAAGATTATCCAATTGTCCTCTGTAGCAGCAGCAGGGGGGAGGAAGGGTTAGTCCCTGTAAAGGTACTCCTAGTATAAGTAATAACCGTAGGCATCCGTAGATGTTCATCACCCACTATTGCTAACAGATGGGTTCCGGAATGGTTAGTCCCGTCCATATATCCCGAGGTACTGGGGATAGGGTCCTGTTCTAGATATCCCAAGGTACTAGGGATAGGCAGGATAATTTACACAGAAGGTACAATTAAATTATCCTTTCAATTCGTGATACAAATATTCAAATAAGTATACATAGGTAAAGGTATCCACGTAAAGGTACTCATGTAATGTGTTCATGTATCATGTAAGCATATGTAAAGGTACTCATGTATCATGTAAGCATATGTAAAGGTACTCATGTAATGTGTCATGTATCATGTAAGCATATGTAAAGGTACTCAAGTATCAGGTAAGGTACTAGTAAAGACTCATGAATGAACTGACTCTTGTGTGATTCTTTGTAATTGGAATAATGTTTTGTTATCTTCAAATTATCCCTATGATAATTTACTGTAATCTAACTAGTTGATCATGTAGGTTTACACACTCTTACTACTCAAGGGTGTGGGAAAACTTAAATGAAAGATGCAAACTATAACATCAATACATATATAAGAATATAAGTGTATTATGCATAGTTTAGTTCAAGAATGTAAAAATGGTTTTTGTAAGACATCTTATGGGTTTTGAACAATGATTAACAATAACCTGAGGTCATTTTAATATACATTTCGAAGGTAAAACTTTTGATAACAATGTGTTTTTAAGATTTAAAACCATTTCATGCATCATATTTTGTAGTATGTGAAATCTGTTAAATGACAAACACAGTTATAAAATACATATCAATGATTTAATAACATGTTTGTGATGGGTTTTGGTCATAAGACATCCTATGTGCTCATACAAACCCTAATGCTTGGATCTAGGTTTCTCTATTGTACATGCTTTGAATCCAAGACTATAAACCCTAATTCTAGCATACAAGTAATCATATTAATATGTAATTAGGTTTAAGATCATACCTTGATTGTTATGTAGCAATAACAATCCCAAATCTCCTTGTATTGACTTTGGAAGGCTTAGAGTCACAAGTGTGACTCCTCTAATGGTTCACAAACACCATAAGGAAGAGGATGAAGAGGATAGAGGTTGGAGGCTGCCAAAAAGGTGTGTAAACCCTTGCATTGTAAGGAAAAATGTTTTTCCGCTGCTTTTATAAATAAAATAAATTTTGTTTGACTTATTTATTTATTTGTTTACTTCCTTGCAATGAAATCGTTATGTGAAAATTGATGTTTGCATATTTCTACAATGAATGGATATGATTCTTAGTTATGTTATTTATGGAAATGTCGAGAATTTACCAAATAGGTAGAGTTTCTCATCGCGCAAGTTTCAATTGGACAGAAACTTGGAATCATGCAACATGGATGCACGATGAATGAGAAATTACGTATTTGGAAATTAGACTAACTCATTGACAAAGTGTCAAGTGAAGGACTAGGAGATCGAGTACACAAAGTTGTGTGTTGATCAAGTTCACCATAAGAGTAACAAAGATATTCGTCATGATTTACTAAAGGTTTAGTAAATATGATTATACTTACAATATTAAGTGTAATTTTGAATTGATTAAAGGGTTTAGATCAATAGAAAAACGAATAAGAAGAATCAAATAGGCAGAAAGATAAGAGTTTCTCCATTCTAAGAAGAAGGGAGAGTAGCTTTTATGCTTTATGATAGGTCTTAATGATTAAGAACCATATCTCAATTGATCCTCTAAGTGAGTCTTAGTACAATTGTATGTTTAAGAAGAGGAATCAAGGATTAAAGAAATGGTTAAATCAAGAAGTCTATCATACTTTGTTCCAATAACAAGTCTTAAAGTTAAGATTGTGACAATGAGTGAAAAGTATTAAAGGTTTATAACATTCATCAAATGTGGAAAGTTGTGATGTCTTGAATAAGACAAAGATCCACTAGGACCAATTTATGAAGTGTTTTGATAAAAACTACACTAACTCTTAAACATTTGTTTGTCAAGAAATGTTTATTGACAAAAGAATCTTATATGTCAAGGAGTCAGTGGGAGTCTTATTGGTCTGGAAAGGTTTCAAGAACAAATCAAATAAACCTTATCGATCATCACTAGCACACGAGTTGAGGTTTACAACCTATCGTGTTGACAATATTTTGATTACGTGCTGTTCCAATTGAGTTAATTATGCATGTGTGTCCTATGAGTTCTCATCTTGAACGCATAAAAGGCGAGGCACCTTAATCAATGAAAGGTACATTGATAGGAAAAGGTGAGCTACTTAACTACTTGGAAGACGTGGTGGACAGCTGTGCTACCATAAGGCAAGAAATCAAGATTAAAAAAGGTTCGGTCCATATGAGTTTGAATTTGTCGTAAACTTTGGTTTTAACAAATTCACATGGATAGAAACACATACACCGTTTAAATCTAAGTGTCATAAGATTTCTCCTTCATGAAAATGATTGTGAGAAAATGCTTTCACTAAGAAAGATTTTAAAAGATAGTGATTGTAAAATTGCATTCTCGAATTCGATCATGGTTACGGCATCCCTTTCCATAATTTTAATTGTGAGGTTTGGCAATTAGTCTTAATTGTTAAGACACACATATGAACTATCGAAGGAAAATGTGTATAAGTTCAAGAAGCCTTGATAAAAGATTATCAAAGCACTAAGTATTAGAAACATGAACTTAAGAAATTCAATAAGTATTGTTTTTTCTGAAAGTTAAGATGTTTATGAATACATGTCGAAGCTAGTGGGAGCATAAGTGTTATGTTTTATAATAATCATCATGATAGTGGGAGAATAAATGTTATGATTGTATGATTATTAAGGCACGTATTGCATAGTTGGCAATATTAATTATAGAAAACAAGAGTCATACTTTGCAAAGTTGTAAGAGTTGAAAGGTTGTTTTGCTATAATTAAGGGAGAGAATATTATGCTTCATTTCAAATCTAAAGGATTAGGTTGTGGAATGTTAATAAATTTAGTCAAAGGTACATAGTGTGTTCTTAAAATTTCGATTATGATTACGACATTCCTCTTCACAATTCGTATTTTGAGAACATAGAAAATAAAACATTGTGCGTCGTGTCCCATACGCTTCGGGTATAGGATTGATTGCAAATGCTTTAATGTTTGACCATTCTAAAATTTTCCAAATGTCTAGTGCATTTAGAGGGAAAAGGGACTAGAATTGGTTTTGACTAAAATAATTAAACAACTATCAAAGGACAATCCAAAGTTCGACGAGGATTGGTCGCTTGTGAGTAGTTGGAAGTATAGTATTGGAAATTATGGAAATGTTTCCATATTGGATGGACAATATCGACATCATTACGAATAGATAAGATTCTATTAAGAAATGAGTTGTCATATGGAAAATATGGAAGCGTGTCCATATTAGGAAGTAAATATTGAAAATCTATGTCTAGATTAGAAACTTTTATGCAAAAGGATGTTCAAAGGAATGTACTTTGAGAGAGAGACATCATATCTAAGGAATTGTCTTGTAACAATCTCCGATAGAGGACTTTGTAATATCATTGGCAATAGTCTTTGTGACTTTGGTGCAGTGACATTACGAAAGGATCGTTGCATAAAGTGTTAGAATCTAGCATATTCTATAAGTAGCGAGAATTTGATATTCTTGCACTTAAGAAAATGGATTTGGAGTTGTAAAATGAGAATGATTGGAAATGTGTTCAATTTGTCTATTTCACAAAAAGTAAGAACCATAGGTAAACATTGTGTGCATGCTAGGAGCATGGGACAAGTGTTGGAATTCAAGTAAGAAGTTGATTACCCGAAACGACAGATAATGAGTAATCGATATGGTGATAAATAAAACGTGTTTTGTTTATACTCAAAGGTTTGAGGCCATATGGGATTAGTATTATTCTTGTGTTTCACCTTGCATGTTTTAACTTCCAGAATAATTGAGTTTATTAAGAATAATCGAATTATTCGAACGGGCCACAGTCGTTCATATGTTGGAAGTAGATATGAATGAAGATTGTCATGAATTGGTGTGTGGATTGTCTAGAAAAGTATTAGACATAAGCAAATGTTTGCTACAACATTCATGAGTGCTTATGAATATGATTTGAGCATTGGATTAAACCCACGCTCACTTGGATCACTCCATGAATTGTATCACGAGTGATTGGTGAGACGATAACATCTTATATTCTTGAAACCGAGATGTGTGAGTTGTATCTTGCTAATCGGTTGCACATTGATAATATGTAAACGCACTAGTAACTTGGTGTTATAAAACATATTGTTGTGTGTGATTTGGTTAGTGAGTGCAAGCAAGCATTGTATCAAAGTTTATCCGTTCCTTTTATTTAAGGTAGGATAAAAGCGATATCTTTGGGCTCCTCGATGGTTTAGTGATAACAAACGTAAATGCTCGGCCGGGCTAGGGCTAATTTGATTTGTTCAGTTAGTCTGTCGTCATAAATCAGAAATCGAGAAGTAGTACAAAGAGAATGATTAAAAATCATATCTCATACGATATCTAGAATGGAGGAATATATGATCCCTTATCTAAGGACACGCGTATCTGATATGATCAGAGTTGACAGCGGCTTTGGAAAGCTACGATTGCAGATCAGGATCTGAAGTCATACGCAGAATAGTTGTTAGACTTATCCAAGTGGGAGACTGTTGGATTAGTGTCTAAGTCCATAACTATTTTGGTATGTACTTGACCCGATGGTGCATGGTCCTTTTGGGTTTCCTTCACCAAAGCAACTTGATAGGATGAATTATGGAGAGTAAGGATTAAATATGATTTATTAATGTATTATGAGAATAATATATTAAAGGAGAAATCATATTGTTTAATTAATATTAGTCAATAATTAATTGGTAATTAGTTTTGTGACTAAAAGAGATTAATTAAACTTAAGGGACTGGAATTATAATTATAGGATAATTGCAATTTGGGCCATGGATTGCCTTGTATTAAGGGATGGACGAATTCTAATGGGAAACCCATAAGGAAATCGTCCATGGGCTTAATTAAAGGAGTCTATGGGTTGCTTAGGGCTTAAGCATCCAAATTAGGGTTTCCTTGTTAGATAACCCTAATAGCCCAACTATATAAAGACCCCTTAAGGCTCAAAAACGTGGCTAATGTTCTTGTAAGGGTTTACACACGTTTTTGGCAGCCTCCAACCTCTCTCCTCTTCATCCTCTTGCTTATGGTGTTTGTGAGCTATTAGAGGAGTGACACTTGTGACTCTAAGACTTCCAAAGTCAATTCAAGGAGATTTGTGATTGTTATTGCTACATAACAATCAAGGTAACACTATAAAATTATTCTCATGTTAATATGATTATATGTATGCTAGAATTAGGGTTTATAGTCTTGGATTCAAAGCATGTACAATAGAGAAACCTAGATCCAAGCATTAGGGTTTGTATGAGAACATAGGATGTCTTATGACCAAAACCCATCAACTAATCCAACAGTCTCCCACTTGGATAAGTCTAATAACTATTATGCGTATGACTTCAGATCCTGATCTGCAATCGTAGTTTTCCAAAGCCGCTGTCAACTCTGATCACATCAGATACGCGTGTCCTTAGATAATGGATCATATATTCCTCCATTCTTGATATCGTCTGAGATATGATTTCTAATCATTCTCTTTGTACTACTTCTCGATTTCTGATTTATGAAGACAGACTAATTGAACAAATCAAATTAGCCCTAGCCCGGCCGAGCATTTACGTTTGTCATCACTAAACCATCGAGGGGCCCAAAGATATCGCTTTTATCCTACCTTGGATAAAAGGAACGGATAAACTTTGATACAATGCTTGCTTGCACTCACTAACCAAATCACACACAACAATATGTTTTATAACACCAAGTTACTAGTGCGTTTACATATTATCAATGTGCAACCGATTAGCAAGATACAACTCACACATCTCGGTTTCAAGAATATAAGATGTTATCGTCTCACTAATCACTCGAGATAGTGATACAAGTGAGCGTGGGTTTAATCCAATGCTCAAATCATATTCATAAGCACTCATGAACGTTGCAGCAAACATTTGCTTATGTCTAATACTCTTTTATACAATCCACACACCAATTCACGACAATCTTCATTCATATCTACTTCCAACATATGAACGACTGTGACCCGTTCGAATAATTCGATTATTCTTAATAAACTCAATTATTCTGGACGTCAAAACATGCAAGGTGAAACACAAGAATAATACTAATCCCATATGGCCTCAAACCTTTGAGTATAAACAAAACACGTTTTATTTATCACCATATCGATAACTCATTATTTGTCGTTTCTAGTAATCAACTTTATACTTGAATTATTACACTTGTCCCATGCTCCTAGCATGCACATAATGTTTACCTATGGTTTTTACTTTGTGAAATAGACAAATTGAACACATTTCCAATCATTCTCATTTTACAACTCCAAATCCATTTTCTTAAGTGTAAGAATATCAAATTCTTGTTACTTATAGAATATACTAGATTCTAACACTTTATGCAACGATCCTTTTGTAATGTCACTGCACCAAAGTCTCAAAGACTATTGCCAATGATATTACAAAGTCCTCTAACGTAGATTGTTACAAGACAATTCCTTAGATATGATGTCTCTCACTAAAAGTACATTCCTTTGATCATCCTTTTGCATAAAAGTTTCTAATCTAGTCATAGATTTTCAATATTTACCTCCCAATATAGATACATTTCCATACTTTCCATATGACAACTCATTTCTTAATAGAATCTTTTCTATTCATTATAATGTCAATATGGTCCATTAATACCATGCTTCCAACTACTCACAAGCAACCAATCCTCGTCGAGCTTTGGATTGTTCTTTGATAGTTGTTTAATTATTTTAGTCAAAACCAATTCTAGTCCCTTTTCCCTCTGAATGCGCTAGACATTTGGAAAATTTTAGAATGGTCAAACATTAAAGCATTTGCAATCGATCCTATACCCGAAGCGTATGGGACATGATGCATAATGTTTTATTTGCTATGTTCTCCAAATTCGAATTGCGAAGAGGAATGCCGTAATCATAATCGAAATTTTAAGAACACACTATGTACCCTTGACTAAGTTTATTAACATTTCTCAACCTAATCCTTTAGATTTGAAATGAAGCATAATATTCTCTCCCTTAATTATAGCAAAACAACCTTTCAACTCTCCCTATTTGGTAAATTCTCGACTTTCCATAACACAATAAGAAACAAATCTATTATCGCTAATAATTTTAACATCAATTTTTCATACACGCCATTGTAAGGATAAATAAATAAAATTTAAAATCAAAATTTATTTTATTGCGGAAAAATTTGTCCTTCACAATGCAACTCATTGAAAAACTTATGCTAATACATCTTTCTTAGCAATCTACTTCTAACTCTAAGTAGTAGCTCAAGAATCTAATCTTCGAGAAACGTGATCGAAATCCATTCCTTCACGGTTAGATTTTGCTCACTTCTTCCCTTAAGCTTCTTTTCTTTTCTTCGATCCTTCTAAACATCAATTGTAATCTTATCACATTATGTATTCAGAATCTAGAATGAAGCTTAAAAGAGTTAGTCAATGGATTTTACCTAAATTAGAGCCATACGTTCCGACTCTCCCATCTCTTAGATCTCTTAGGTAAATAGGGCAACTTCATCTCCAATGCCCCTTCTCTTGGCAATAAAAGCAAATTGACTCTTTTGGAACAACACATGGAACTACTTCAGACATCGCCTTTCTCTTATGATCAAACTTTTCGATCATTGCATGTCTTTCATTGCCATTGTCTATATCCATAGAGGTCTTGAAGGCATATTCACCAATCAACTTTGCTTTTCTATTGCGCCAAATCATTGCAGATTCAGCAGCAATAAGCATATAGGTGAGATCTATAAGGGTCACGTCGTAGCTCATCATATAGTACTCTCTTATGAACTTACTATATGAGTTGGGAAGTGACTGAAGAACCCAATCAACAGCCATTTCCTCACAGACAACGGATCCCATCATTCTTAACCTATCAATGTGTGACTTCATCCCTAGGACGTGTGCACACACGGACTTTCCTTCTTTATGTTTACTTGCCAAAAGGGCTTGAGTGATATTGAACCTTTCAATTTTACAATCTTGTGGGTTAGGGAGAATAATTAGGAGGAGGAGGAGGAAGTGAAGCGTGATTTCTTGTTCCTCGATCGAATCGTGGAATATCACCTTCATGTGGAATGCTTGTTCCACGGGATTTGGGAAGACCATAGTTGTCGAACTTTGACATCTACAAAACGGGAGAAAAACGAATTCAAGTTAGTTGATAGATTGAGTCCTTAGTAAATCACCCAAATGAAATACTAAGGCTAGGACCCATCACAATATTCTACAACTCGGGAGAGGGATGCCGTAACCCAAATTGAAGAACACTTGAAGGTAAGTGAATGACGATTCACTAATTTCCACCATGAAAAACGAAAAATAATTTTAAGTTTTAAATCTATGAAAACTCCTAGATCCTTTGAGATTCATTGAATATTTCAATGGCATGTTTGAATCTCGATATGCCCCTCTTGTTTGTGACTGGGATGCCGAGGATCACAAAGCGGGTGTGAATAACCATGCAAACTACATGGTGCCCTCACATGTTACAATCACCTATTCGATGTGTCGGTAAACCACACACACTCCACCGAACTATGACAAACATTGAGTCACCCTTTGCTACCTTTGCTTAGAACCATTTAGTGTGCCGGTAAACCACACACGCTCCACTAACGTCTACGCAAGGGCACAAAGTGTAATTTCATGGAATTGCATCAATTCACTTTTGCCTAAGTAACTAAGATTGGGAATTTGAAAAACATTTAGTTACTTTATATTTCATTATACTTATAATGGAAGGTTTCATCCTATCCTACCCATTCGGCTAACGACTCTCCACTAGTCAAGAGTGGATACCCATTCAATCGCCATTTTATAGGCAATTTCCTTAAACACCCCTTATAGACCAGCTTCGTGAATGAGGCCTACTAACGGTAAGACTGACTTTTACTCATACATATATATAATGTTATACTTTTAATGTTATATATAGTATAAGGTGTATTTTATACTTTTAAAATACTATATGGTTAACTTTAACAATTACACTTTTAATTCAATTAAATGGTTAACCTAAACTTTTATGGATTTATTAAACCTCTTTTAATTATACTCCTTAATTAATTAATAATACCATAAGGGTGTGATTTGAACTTTTCAAAACATTACTAGGGTTTTAGAATTTAACATTCCTAATTAAACTTTTAATCAACTTTTAAATTCCAAAACTTGAGGGCAAATTTTGAAACATTTCAAAACATTAGGGTTTTAACTATTTAAATTTCAAAACTTCAAAACTTTTGGGTTCAAATTTAAACTATAAAACCTAAAGGGGAAAATATGAAACTTTTCATAACAACAAGGATCAAATAACAAATAATCTAAACTAACATTTAATTACATAATTATCCATATTTGATTTGTTTAATGATTTATTGCAAAACAATTTATCAATTTACTCAAAATAATTAATCAATTATCTTATAAGGAAACAATTATCTTATTAATTGATAATTATCTTTAATTAGATCAAGAATATAGTCATATATATCATAAAATCGGATTTATATTGATCTAACATGATAAGGTAACTATCCATATGCAAAAACAGCAAGAAATCCCGAGATAAGCATTATCTGACGAGTTGACTCGTCGAGTCAAGCCTGGACTCGTCGAGCCTGCATGGACTCGGCGAGTTCAGCCATGGACTCGGCGAGTCCAGCCTCCAGAATCCAAAAAATCGAATTTTCCAGTTATACAATGCATCAATACAATTGAAACCATCCTAGGCTCTGATACCACTGATGGGGTTTGGTCATAAGACATCCTATGTGCTCATACAAACCCTAATGCTTGGATCTAGGTTTCTCTATTTTACATGCTTTGAATCCAAGACTATAAACCCTAATTCTAGCATACAAGTAATCATATTAATATGTAATTAGGTTTAAGATCATACCTTGATTGTTATGTAGCAATAACAATCCCAAATCTCCTTGTATTGACTTTGGAAGGCTTAGAGTCACAAGTGTCACTCCTCTAATGGTTCACAAACACCATAAGGAAGAGGATGAAGAGGAGAGAGGTTGGAGGCTGCCAAAAACATGTGTAAACCCTTAGAAGAAGCTTGGCCACGTTTTTGAGCCTTAAGGGGTCTTTATATAGTTGGGCTATTAGGGTTATCTAACAAGGAAACCCTAAGTTGGATGCTTAAGCCCTAAGCAACCCATAGACTCCTTTAATTAAGCCCATGGACGATTTCCTTATGGGTTTCCCATTAGAATTCGTCCATCCCTTAATATAAGGCAATCCATGGCCCAAATTATAATTATCTTATAATTACAATTCCAGTCCCTTAAGTTTAATTAATCTCTTTTAGTCACAAAACTAATTACCAATTAATTATTGACTAATATTAATTAAACAATATGATTTCTCCTTTAATATATTATTCCCATAATATATTAATAAATGACATTTAATCCTTTCTCTCCATAATTCATCCTATCAAGTTGCTTTGGTGAAGGCAAACCAAAAGGACCATGCACCATCGGGTCAAGTACATACCAAAACAGTTATGGACTTAGACACTAATCCAACAGTTTGTTTCTACTTGTATCCCCCCATTAAAGCATTTATAATCACTTAAAACATTGATTAGGGGTATGAACTGACTTGATTGATTGAAGAAAGCGTGACGAAAACCGAGCAAAACTTCTACTCGAGAAAGCGGATCTCTCGAGATTCTTGGGAAATCTCGGGAGTCTCGGGAGTGTAAAACTTTCTTCCCACCTTGGATATGAAAACCGGGCCTTTGGGATGATTCCGAGGGTTGAAACGCAGAGCTTCGGCGTGAGAAAGGAAGGAAATTAGCAATTTTGGTCGGCACCCTCGCATCTCTATTTATAGGGGTCTGAGAGGTTGCGTTACGCGGGGCGTACTAGAGTACGCGCTGCGTACTCATGCGTCATATATGAGCGCATCCTCGGTCGAAACATTGGAGCGACGTGGACGAACCAGAGCCTAGCATCCGAGTACGCTAGGTGTACGAGGGATCGGACCGGTGACTCGTTCTTCGGATAATACCGGGTTTTACTTAAATTTATATTTTAATTAGTTAGCAAACTTCAAAAATTCATATCTTTCTCATACGAACTCCGTTTTCGACGTTCTTTATATCCACGCGAAGATGAGACTACCATCTACAACTTTTGTTTAGACTCCGTCGGCTAGTTTTGATTTAATTTTTAATATTATATTTTTAATAGGTCGGGACAGGAAAAGTCCGTTAAAGTTCCATAACTTCTTCATCCGACCTCCGTTTTCGTCAGACTTTTTACCGTTGTGCTAGTATTGTTGAGCCCTTCGATTCTCATTTAGATTGTGTCGGCTAAAAGTCTCTCGATCTCTATTTCGAGTTTTTAGCTGTCTATTGTTATATCTGTAACTTAGAAAAATCACAACTTCCTCATACGAAGTCAGATTTGGACGTTCTATTTATGTACGTTTACGGTTTGATGATATCTAAAACTTTCATTTAGATACCTAAGGCCAAAAACTATTGTATTGAAACTTCGCGTTTTACATTTATCAGTATTGTCGGTTTTGCCGAGAATCTTCGATTGGCCATAACTTCTTCATTATAACTCGGATTTTAGGGTTCTTCATATGTATGAAAACCTTGACACGATTCATACTACTTTATTTAACCCATATAAGGTTTTAGGAAAGTTTAATTTTTACCTATATTCAACTGATGTTATATTTCATTGTCTCGAGATATCGGGTTGTCACATCATCCCCCCGTTAGAGGGAATTTCATCCCGAAATTAGAGTTTAAGCAAAAATTCATATTACGCTACGGATAAAAGTTTAATTTGATCTTTGCGTTCCTAAGTGAATTCAAATCCTCGCATGGCCTTCCAGTGAACCTTTCATTATCGGGGAACGACTTTGTTTCTTTCGTTTGCCTTACTGGTGTGATAACTCTTCTTGGTCGAATGTATGTTGGATGTTTTGTGGACTGTGAAATTAGTACACCTTGTACCCTACAAGTAGTGTCTCCAGATCTTCAGAGCGATTATCACTGCTCCTGACTCAAGATCATGTGTTGTATAGTTAACTTCCTGTGTCTTAAGTTGTCTTGAGGTATAGGTAGTGACCTTTCCTCTTGCATAAGAACACAACCTAGTCGTACTGATTATGAAGTCAAAACCTTGTGGTCGATTAGATGTCGTGAAGATCTAAAATAAGGTATGTTTACTCATGAATTAAGGGAAAAGGATAGGTACTTTTGTTCTATCTGTCTTCCTTGTCCCAATCGACAGAAAGGGAATGCGTTGGGCTTCTAAGTTTATTTGCATGGCAGCATGATCACTCGTAGTCTTGGGAAGTCTCCGTCCTGGAGTTCATAGTAGAACCCAT
The DNA here is from genome assembly GCF_052625555.1 of Lactuca saligna. Classification (NCBI taxonomy): domain Eukaryota; kingdom Viridiplantae; phylum Streptophyta; class Magnoliopsida; order Asterales; family Asteraceae; genus Lactuca; species Lactuca saligna. The sequence goes on along the minus strand of NC_136424.1, from coordinate 205,428,800 downwards.
ACCAGGTTCATCAATCATAGTCTCGGGTATATGAGCTGTATATAAATAGGCTTGAAACTGTGGGTCTTTGGATTGAACTTGACGTACTACACGAGTAGTACTTCGGGGCGGTTTATTGAATTTTTCTTCGGAAAGGATGAGAAACAATAAGTGCTCTATGCACAAGTACTTTGGTATTCTGGAATGACGACTTTGCTAGAAAGAAAATTTCGGAGGAAGAGATGTACGCATGAAGCTGTTTTTGTGAGGATCAAATTGAATCAAGTCATATGATAATGTCGGAATCATAAGGAAACTTAAAGACATTAGATTTGAACGTAAGATGTTTACAGACAAAACACAACCGTGCAACCATCAACAGAGTTACATCACTTTAGACTACTATAAGACTATTGCTGCGAATAAGGTATACTACAAAAGGTAAGTATACGCAGTACGAGCATCCCTATACCGACGGGATCCCGCAAGAGATAAGACTCTAGTTGCACTAGTTTTAAACATGTTTTAAAAAGACATACATAATACTGACGAATGGAAGTGAACGTATACTATAGTAGGTTCTTTCGTTGCTTCTTTCCATTCTGAGGTCAAACTCCTTCGGATTCGCCGTCGTCCTGCTCTGTTGAACAGTCCCTCTTGAAGTGTCCCATTACTCCACATAGATGGCATATTCGAGAGATTTCGACATTGGTGTTTGAGGTAATGTGTTGGGTCCGAGTCCGGCAGCAATTGGTAGTATGTCCGTTCTTGTTGCATTTAAAGCAGTGTAACGGACGACAACTACCCAGATGATGGAAGCCGCACTTATTGCATTTCGGTAGGTTTCCGGCATATTGTCTAGCTGGTGTAGGGACAATTGGGATACCAGAAGGGATGGTAGTAGGATGTACAGATGTCATGGCTGCGAAGGTTGCCACATGTTGTTGTCTTTTGCTCGCCTCTTGGGGTGATTTTCCTTTAGCTTTAGCCCAAAACTTTCGTTTGTCATTCTTGGGCTTGGGATTCGGGGTTTCGTGGTAGTTTGTTGCCCGTTGAGGTATTTGATTGTTACTTGGATTGGAGTTATTGTTAACAATCCCGCCAACATTCGCGTTGTTAGCGTTAAGGTGGGTCAGAACAGCTGACACGGCAGCCGAGACTGCAGCTTTAAAGGTAGTTGCATCAATCTGAAGTGTTGGTGTTTGGTTGATGGGTTGATCGTTTTTCCTTGGCGACATGATTCTGTTACATGGAAATAAAATGAATTTGTGAGTGAGAATGGTTGAACCTGGATGTACTTTGATCGCTTAAGTAAAGAGTAGAAGTATGTTCTTGAAGTTTTGAATTACATCTCTATGATGCAGTCCTAGTACAGATTAGAAGTATGTTCATGATAGTTTGACCTACATCCCTATGATGCAGTCCTAGTTCACAGTAGAAGTATGTTTGTAGAATGGTCTTTAAACGTTTATCGTTTAAGCCGAGGTATTATAGGTTGGTGGATAAAATGATCCAACCTTTAAAAGAGGCTTGAAAATGATTTTGGAGTTAAATTACCATAGTCCAATAACGTGACTAGATGGGGTTTCAGATAGACTGCAACGGTAGTAAAATGAAGGTGTTTGAACAAAGAGTAACACGGAAGTTAGTCGACTTTCAATATCATTGATGTTTAAGATGTAATAGGTTTGGGGAAATTGACCTTGTTGTAGGTCATACATCATATTCGGAGTAGAAAAGTATTTGACAGCATAAAGACTTAAGTAAAAGTACTTATAGTACAAGGTAGTCACATAAAAAGTACTACACAGAACATAAATAGGAACACGGTTCTTTAAAACAAAGAAGGAAGTAAGGTATCTCCTACTGGCGACGGTCACCCCTATGGTGAACCCTTAGTTGTTGGATTAATGTCTAAGTCCATAACTATAATTGGTAAGACTTGACCCGACCTGGCATGGTCCATTTGGGTTGCATGGCATCATGCACTTGGATAGACTATAATGAGAGAAATAAGACACTTATGGTTATTAATATATTATAAGTTCTAGTATATTAATAATAAGAATAATGAGATTATTTAATTAGTATTGATCAAGAATTAATCTAGGATTAATTAAGTGATCAAAAGAAGACTAATTAAATATATGGGTTGATTGTGTAAATCATCCATACTTGTATAGTGGGTTAATGCTCCATGGATAATCAAATTGGGCTAAAACCCATAGGATGGTCCATGGATGCTCCATGGTGTATTTGAACCCATGGATCCAAGGAAATGGAAAGTCATGACAATTAGGGTTTACCCTAATTGTAACACTATATAAAGATCTTATTCTTGATCAAAATCGGCCACTAGAGAGAGAAGTGAAGGGCTAGCCGATTTCATGAAGTGTAGAATTCTCTCTAAGTTATCAAGTGTTTATGGTGTTGTGTGAACCATTTGAGGTGTCACACTTGGGGCACTAGGCACTCAAGCTTCATGAAGACAAGCACTAACAAAAGGTATGTTATTCTAACTTGTGTTATTCAACGTTTAGTATGCTAGAATAGAACAATACCTTGGAAAGTTGATATTTGCATGTATAATAGAGAAAACATAGATCCAAGGTATTTAGGGTTGCATGTACACTTAGGAGTGTTAGAATGCTCATAACCCAACAGTGGTATCAGAGCCAGGTTTGTTTTCTTGTTATACTTGCAATAGAAGCTGAAAAATCGAGTTTTGTTGCGGTCTACCCAGCAGACTCGCCGAGTCCATGAAGGGACTCGATGAGTCCAAGGCAAAAAGCATCCAACTCGCCGAGTTGGTTAGTGCACTCGACGAGTTTGACCCCCAGACAACATAAATTCGATCCTTTTGGCTGGAATTGGACTAGGAACATTACCCTAAGAGGTTTTTGAACTTATAAACTTGTTTTTGATGTGGTAATGTTCATGCTAATCCAATTTCAAAGATAATTGTCAATAGATTCATGTTTTGTATTAGTTTAAGGTTTAGACTAATTACATGAAAAAGATTGATTTGAATTATCTTGTTCTTATGAGTTGCTTAGATTAATAGAAAAGTTGAATGAAATAGTTGTTTTCAATCCAAATTAATCTAAGAGTTGATTCTAAATTGTGTTTTTGTAACTTGTCCTCAAGTTATATGAAAAGTCACATTTAAGTTTCATAAAACTCATAAAAGTTGGCAAAGGTTACAAAAATGAAGAGTCTAGTTCTAATTAATTGGAGTTATGACTCCATAATTTGTCCTCAAGTTATGGAGGACCAAGAGTCTCTTCATTAAATAAAAAAAAAAAAAAAAATAATGTAACCTTAATTAATTCCATAAGTTATAAAATAAAGAAAAGTTAATTCTTTATTAGTTTAAAGTCTTCCATAATTTGTCCTCAAGTTATGGAACTTGAAGAGTTTTTGGATTAAAACTACTTTAAATACATAAGTTATGGAATTAATTAGTTTTGAATAGTTTCAAAACTTGCCCTCAAGTTTTGGAAATTGAAAAGTTTTCACTTATGAATACTTTAATTCCAAGTTAGCCCTTAGAATTTTAAAAGTTAAAATTCAACCCTTATACTTTATAATATTATAAGTTAATAATATATATATATATATATATATATATATATATATATATATATATATATATATATATGTATAAGAGTAAAGTCGGTCTTACCGCTAGTACGCCTCATACACGAAGCCGGTCTATAAGGTGGGTATAAGGTTGTTGCCTATAAAATGGCAACTTAATGGGTGTCCACTCTCACTCACCGCTTGCTTGACTGGTGGAGGGTCGTTAGCTGAACGGGTTTGACTGGACTAGAATTCTCCCTTCATTAAAAGTATTAATGATAAATACTAAGTAACTAAACTCTTAATAATACCCAATCTTAGTTGCTTAGGAAAATGTGAATAAGGTGCTAATCCATGAAATTACACTTTGCACTTTGTTTAAGTCGGTTAGTGGAGCGTGTGTGGTTAACCGACACACTAACTCGTATTTAACAAGGTAGGCAAAGGTTAACTTAATGTTTATCATAGTATCGATGGAGCGTGTGTGGTTAACCGGCACATCGATTGAGGGGTAAACACTTAAGGGTACCAAGTAATTTGCATGGTTACTTCACACCTTGTTTTGTGATCCTTGGCATCCCAGTCACAAAACCTGAAGGGCACACTCGAGATTGAAACATGCCATTCAATGAATCTCAAAGATCTAGGAGTTTCAAATCCAATTAAAACCTAATAATACATTTCGTTTATCTTGGTGGAAATTGGTGAATCGTCATTCACCTACCTTCAAATATTTTATAGCTTGGATTACGGCATACCTCTTCTAAGTTATAAAAATAGTTTGTTGGGTCCTAGCCTTAATATTTCATATTGGGTGTCATATTAAGGACTTAAATCAACTATCTTGAATATCTCCCAAAACATGTCTGGTTTAGACATTTATGATCTTCCCAAATCTCTTGAAACAAGCTTTCCTAAATGAAGATGATGTCCCATGGAAATCATACTTCTTTCTCCTCCTCCAATTATTCTCCCTAACCCACAAGTTCTTGAAAAGTTTAAGGTCACTCAAACCCTATTGGCAAGGCAAGGTCTAGGTGTGATCACATCTTGGAGATGTAGTCACATATTGACAAGCCGGGAGAGTTGGGTGTCAAAGTCTTGAGAAAGTTAGTGGTTCAACTACTTTCTAAGTCACATAGTGAGTTCTTTTGGAACACCTATGAAACAGACTATGACAAGACCCTTAATGATCTTATTTAATTGTTAAGATCAACTTCCTCAAAACTTGATGGACATTGACAATAGTGACACAGGAAATACAGAAAAAGCATTCTCGTCCCAAGGAAAGGGATTGACCATAGTCAACTAGGTTGACCAAATGGTAAAGAGAAAAGGCTAAGTCTGTGATAGTCCCGTGTACCATTATCAAAGGGTCCATATGTTTATATTGCCAAAGGAAGTGTCATTAGTTGTGAAGCTGCCAAATTTACCTAAGGATGTTAAAGTCAATAAGTTTGACTCTACATCAGGTAAAGTCCACTATCTAACTCTGCTAAGTTTCTATTATGAGATTCTTAATACATGATGTGACTGGGTCACATGTTGATGTTTTAAGAATCAAAGAAAAGTGAAGGAACTTAAAGAAAGAATATGCTGAATCTGATCGCATAGATGAATTTCTATCGCATAGTTTGAAGATCGGATTCTTGAGCTACTTCTTAGGAGTTATGAGATATTGCTTAGGAATAGATAACAACAAGTTTTCATATGGATTGTAAGGATAAGTTTTTCTGCATAGTTTTAAAATAAAAGAAAATTTTGATTTTAGCTATTTTAAAATATCCTTACAATGGCATTTGAGGAAAAATTGTTGCTTATATGATTCCATTAATAGCAAGAGTGGAAATATGAAATTGATTCTTTCATTTGTGGTAATGTCTAAATTTACCAAATAAAGGAAAGATTCTTATCACCCAAGTCTCAATTGGACCGGAACTTGGAATCATGCAAGGTGTATAGCATGATGAATGAGAACTTTCAAGTATTGGAAAATTAAGACTAATTACTTGTTCACATGGATGTGTGAGTAATGTGAAGGACTAAGGGATTGAGTACACATTCTTGTGCACTGGTCAAGTCCACCACAAAAGATATAAGACTATTCGTCATAGTTTACTAAAGCTCAGTAAATATGATTATACTTACAAGCTTAAGTGTAACTCTGAGACATTGGAAAAGGTTCCAATGCATGACAGAGCGAATAAGAAGAATCAAATTAGGCAGAAGGATAAAAGTTCCTCAAATCTAAAAAGATGGGAGAGTACTTTAGTATCAGTTTTGTGATCATCTTAATGATTAAGAAACCATATCAAAATTAGTTCTCTAAGGAAGTCTTAGTGCATTCTTATGACTAAGAAGAAGGGATCTTGAATTGTTGAAATGGTTAAATCAAGAAGATGAGTCATACTTCGTTCCAATACAAGTCTTAGAGTCATACTCCAAGATTGTAATTTGAGTGACATGCCTTTAAGAAGGTTTAAAACACGTGTCAAATGTAAGAGTAAAAGTGTTGTACTCTTGTTCATTTGAAGTTGGTAAGTTGTGATGTTTTGGATAAAACAAAGACCAACTTAGGCCAACTATGTGAAGCGTTTGTCTTGATAAAGAATCCGCACTATCCCTTGAATATTTGACAAGAGAGTCTTATATGTCAAGAGGACAGTGGGAGTCTTAAAGGTCTTGAAAGTCTCAAGAACTAATCAAGAATAAAACCTGAAGTTCTTCACTAGCACACGACTTAAGGTTTATAGCCTATCGTGTTGACATATTCTGTGCCCATTTCAATCAAAGTTGGCTTTGCATATGAGTTCTTAGAGTTCTCAATTGGTTGCACAACAACTTGGAAGCAATGGTAGGCCCTTCAGCTGCCAGGTGGCAAGAAATTAAGATTGAGTTCAGTCCATATGAGTTTGGATTTGTCATTATCCTTGTCTTGTGACTATGGTTTTTGACAATTCACATGGATAAGAACACATACACCATTAAATCTAAGTGTCATAAGGTTTCTCTCCGATTCATGAAAATGATGGTGAGGAAACACTTTCACTAAGTAGATTTTAGCTAGATAGCAATTGTGATATTTGCATTCTCAAAGTCGTTAGTGCAGCGTGTGTGGTTTACCGACACACTAACCTGGACTTGTGAGAAGTGGCAAAAAGGTCTAACCATTATGATTACGGCATCCGTCTTCATAATTTTTTAGACACACAAGTGTGCTATCCAAGCGAAGGTGTATGTTTTTGATAAAGTTTTATCAAAACAATCTAGTATTAGAAATCTGAACTTTGGTAAGAAAGTCAGCTGATTTCTGAGTACATGTTAAAGCTAGTGGGAGCATAAGTGTTATGCTAATAATCATCATGTTAGTGGGAACATGATAATTATGATAAGTATTGCAAGCTAGCAATGTTAATTATAGAAAACAAAAGTTTCAACTGGGAAAGAGTTGTTTTGCTATAATTAAGGGGGAGGAAATTATACTTCATCTCAAATCTATAAGCTTAGATGAAGATTGTTTTAATCATTTAGTCAAGGATATATATGAATTTCATGTTGGAATGGCTCAACATAAGGAAATTCTGTATATGGGTCCATTATTTGCGTTCTTAAATTCGATTATGATTACGACATCCCTTTTCATAATCTGAATTATGAGAACTTGGCAAATAGAAATGGAAATGTTATAGCAAAAGACTGGTTTAGTCTTTATGTGAGACATCATGAATCGTGTCCCATATGCTTCGGATATAAGATCGATTACATGTGCTATATTCATCCGTTCTAAAAGTTTCCAAATGCCTGGGGCATTAAGAAGGGAAAAGGTTTAGAACTGGATATGACTAAAAGGATTAAACAATTGTCGAGGACAATCTAAGGTTTACCAAAGATTGGTTGCTCAAGGACAGTTGGATGTATAGTGATAATTCTGGAAGGACCATATTGACATAATCTGTAAGGAGGCAACTCTTATTCAAAAGTGATAGTCAAAATGAATCTGGAGATGGTTCAAAGTCAGAAATTTCAATCTGTGTAAGATTAAGGATACTTAATGCAAGAAGAATGTTTCCAAGGAGTTGATCTCCTTTGGAATGGTCTGTAATGGTTGTTTTCAAGTCCTTATGACTTTGTGCATAATCATTACAAGAGGACCAACGCATATAAGTTTAGAATCTAACAGATTTAAGTAAATGGCATGAATTTGGAATTCTTACATTTGTAGTAAGGATTTGGGAGTGTGAAAAGAGAATCATTGAAGTTATGTTCAATTGATCTAGTTCACAAAGTAAAGATCATATACAAACATAGTATGCATACTTGGTGTGTGGCATGACTAGTGTTTAGAAAAACATAGTGTACATGCTTGGAGCATGGGACAACTATTGTTTTAAATTCAAGAATAAAGTTGATAGTTGAAACAGTATACAATGAATAATGTGTAATCATATGGTGATAAATAAAAGGTGTTTTATTTATGTTCATAGGTTTTGATACCATATTGGATTCAATTATTATTGTGTTTCACTTTGCATGTTTTGACTTCCTGAATAAACTAGGTTATTCTTCCGGAATTACTAAGTTATTTAAACCATCCACAGTCGGTCATATGTTGGAAGTAGATATGAATCAAGACTGTCATGGGTTGGCTTGTAGAGGTCTAAGATGTTGGACAAAGGGCTACAACACTCATGACTGCTCATAAGTTATGAGTATTGGATTCAACCCGTGCTCATTGGAATCACTTCATGGATTTTATCACGAGTGATCATGAGATGGTAATATCTTATATTCTTCAAACCTAGAGATATGAGTTGTTACTATGAGTTGGTTGTACATTGATTGCACGAAACCGCATTTGGTAACTCGGTGCTATAAAATGTGCCTTTGTGTATGATTCAACAAGTAGTAGAACAAGCCATATGAGTCGAAGTTTATCCATTCCTTTTACCTTCAGGGATAAAAGCGATATCTGTGGGCCCCTCGATAATTTGATGATGACAAATGGAAGTGCTCGGCCGGGCCGGGCCAGGACTGATTTGATTTGTTCAATTAGTCAGTCCTCATAAATCGGAAATCGCGAAACAATAAATGGACAGAGAGAATGATTATAATCCATGTCTCAGTCCATATGATATCTAGAATGGAGGAATATATGATCCCTTATCTAATGGACAAGTCATTGACAAAGGTCAAAGTTCATCTACAAGGTCAAAGTTTGACAGAAGCTTTTGAGAGCTACGATTGCCAGTTGGTTCCTGAAGTCATACGCAATAATAGTTTTAGACTTATCCAAGTGGGAGACTGTTGGATTAATGTCTAAGTCCATAACTATAATTGGTAAGACTTGACCCGACCCGGCATGGTCCATTTGGGTTGCATGGCATCATGCACTTGGATAAACTATAATGAGAGAAATAAGACACTTATGGTTATTAATATATTATAAGTTCTAGTATATTAATAATAAGAATAATGAGATTATTTAATTAGTATTGATCAAGAATTAATCTAGGATTAATTAAGTGATCAAAAGAAGACTAATTAAATATATGGGTTGATTGTGTAAATCATCCATACTTGTATAGTGGGCTAATGCTCCATGGATAATCAAATTGGGCTAAAACCCATGGGATGGTCCATGGATGCTCCATGGTGTATTTGAACCCATGGATCCAAGGAAATGGAAAGTCATGACAATTAGGGTTTACCCTAATTGTAACACTATATAAAGATCTTATTCTTGATCAAAATCGGCCACTAGAGAGAGAAGTGAAGGGCTAGCCGATTTCATGAAGTGTAGAATTCTCTCTAAGTTATTCCAAGTGTTTATGGTGTTGTGTGAACCATTTGAGGTGTCACACTTGGGGCACTAGGCACTCAAGCTTCATGAAGACAAGCACTAACAAAAGGTATGTTATTCTAACTTGTGTTATTCAACGTTTAGTATGCTAGAATAGAACAATACCTTGGAAAGTTGATATTTGCATGTATAATAGAGAAAACATAGATCCAAGGTATTTAGGGTTGCATGTACACTTAGGAGTGTTAGAATGCTCATAACCCAACATTAGTTTGGTTACTTGGTGTTTCATATCAAGTAGGTATCTCTCATACACCCTCTTGCGTACTTGGGGCTCTATGACTTTGGCTCGGGTTTTAGTTAGTGCTTGTAGCAGGGTCTCATGGTTTCTCTCAGATCTCTCACTGGTGATCAAGGTGATTGGTGTGAATGGTATGCATTCTTGCATTGGCCTTAACCTCTTTGATACGTTGAAAAGTCGTCCTGCTCTGGATTTCGTTTCGGGAAACTCTACGGATTATGATCTGTAGAACTCTATCTGCTGAGATTCCTTCACTTGAGTGGTAGAAGCTTCGCTATCCATTAAACGGCATAGGTGGATCTTGCTCTTCACTCCATGTTTCTAAGCATTCTACCCAAGGAGGCGTCGGGCCATGAAGAGCTGGACGAGGGTTAGGGTTTGAATTGGGAGCTACTAGGGGTAGGTTCTCATCCTCGGGTTCGGAGTTATCATCATCCGAAAGGTCTTCAGCATGGTGATCATTCAAAAGGGAGTGGATGATCATTCTCTGGTTCTTCTCTGAACCATCCAGCACTGCCTTCGTTCGGGAAGTACGGGTTGTCGTGGGGATGGAGTCCAACTATGTTTTCTATGCGAGAATTTAAGGGTAAGAGAATAATTATTAGACGAACTATATAGATAATTATTTAGAAAACCTTCATTAGTTACAGCGCTATTTGTGAAATGCATACCAGCTATGTGTAATTTAACAGGATAGACCTTCGAATAAGTGACCTTAACTCCGTATTCACACAGAATAGGGGTGAAGTAAAATTTTCACAGATTCTAAGTCTATAACATCCTAATTACATATAGCCTTAGTGTATCCACTTAGCAACTATCAACTTAGTGATGAAGATCCCGTTTTTAGTTCTCAAGTATAAAGTACTTATAGTAACACCAAATACTCCTATAGTATTTTAATTTTAATGTTATGTTCTATTGCTCTCATTGAGGTAGGGTTGGTAAGATTTTAGCATTGTTGCAACAACCCAATTTAAACTTAGGCACATGCTAGTCAACCCTCGGATAATATAGGTGATCAGGATATATCTTCCCAGTTTTGACCATATGTCTCTAAGCCTACTTGTGTTGCCCAATAATCGTAATTCTTTTGTACTGTCCTAGTGACACTGGTTTTAGTATGAATGCAGGCACGTATACTTACTTAAATATTTTATTATTTAAAGTATAAACTCTAAATCAGAGTATTTTTAATCCCATTGTATTTATAGTTAGTATATCTTTTATGGGTTGATATACTCAATTCACTATAAACAATACTTTGATACCAATCTGTCACACCCCAAAACCGAGAACGGCGGAAACGTTCTGGGGCGGAGGACGTCATGTACAGTATCTCAATAGTGTAATATATTAAACAAGCAACAACATCATCCATTACATTATAAGTAAAGTTTTAATACATGTGTGTTATTTCATTGTAGTAAGACACCAAAAATATACAATCAAAATAAAAGACGAGATTTGTCTGTTCCGTCTTCTCAAAACCTGGCCTCCGTACCTCTCTACTGATGACCTGAGAATACAAGTTATTTTGAAAGCGAGTATCAGCTTTAAAGCTGGTGAATTCATAAGTATATAAGTGTCATTGCCTTGTTTGTGAAAAGCTGTTATGAAGGCCTTGTGGATCGTTAATTGAAAATGTTGATGTAAGTATGAAAAATCCTAGAAAATCCCTTATTTCCTATCAGTTTGAGATGTAGTCTTCTACCAAGACCCGGATGTTTTGTTTGTAAAATGATAGTTTTCCTTTAATTGTTTAGTACTAAAGTACTTAGTCTAACTCATCGTTTATGTGAAAGTATCACAAAATAAAGTAAACAGGAAAATGCACTACTGTAAGTGTTGTCACTGGGTACTAGGACTAACACAACATATGTAACTGTTATCCCAAGGTACTAGGGTTAACACGACCTATATAACCTAATGAACATCCGAAGATTATCCAATTGTCCTCTGTAGCAGCAGCAGGGGGAGGAAGGGTTAGTCCCTGTAAAGGTACTCCTAGTATAAGTAATAACCGTAGGCATCCGTAGATGTTCATCACCCACTATTGCTAACAGATGGGTTCCGAAATGGTTAGTCCTGTCCGTATATCCCGAGGTACTGGGGATAGGGTCCTATTCTAGATATCCCAAGGTACTAGGGATAGGCAGGATAATTTACACAGAAGGTACAATTAAATTATCCTTTCAATTCGTGATACAAATATTCAAATAAGTATACATAGGTAAAGGTATCCACGTAAAGGTACTCATGTAATGTGTTCATGTATCATGTAAGCATATGTAAAGGTACTCATGTAATGTGTTCATGTATCATGTAAGCATATGTAAAGGTACTCATGTAATGTGTCATGTATCATGTAAGCATATGTAAAGGTACTCAAGTATCAGGTAAGGTACTAGTAAAGACTCATGAATGAACTGACTCTTGTGTGATCCTTTGTTATTGGAATAATGTTTTGTTATCTTCAAATTATCCCTATGATAATTTACTGTAATCTAACTAGTTGATCATGTAGGTTTACACACTCTTACTACTCAAGGGTGTGGGAAAACTTAAATGAAAGATGCAAACTATAACATCAATACATATATAAGAATATAAGTGTATATGCATAGTTTAGTTCAAGAATGTAAAAATGGTTTTTGTAAGACATCTTATGGGTTTTGAACAATGATTAACAATAACCTGAGTTCATTTTAATATACATTTTGAAGGTAAAACTTTTGATAACAATGTGTTTTTAAGATTTAAAACCATTTCATGCATCACATTTTGTAGTATGTGAAATCTGTTAAATAACAAACACAGTTATAAAATACATATCAATGATTTAATAACATGTTTGTTTCTACTTGTATCCCCCCATTAAAGCATTTATAATCACTTAAAACATTGATTAGGGGTATGAACTCACTTGATTGATTGAAGAAAGCGTGACGAAAACCGAGCAGAACTTCTACTCGAGAAAGCGGATCTCTCGAGATTCTCGGGAAATCTCGGGAGTCTCGGGAGTGTAAAACTTTCTTCCCACCTTGGATATGAAAACCGGGCCTTTGGGATGATTATGAGGGTTGAAACGCAGAGCTTCGGCGCGAGAAAGGAAGGAAATTAGCAATTTTTGCCGGCACCCTCGCATCTCTATCTATAGGGGTCTGAGAGGTTGCGTTACGCGGGGCGTACTAGAGTATGCACTGTGTACTCATGCGTCATGCATGAGCGCATCCTCGGTCGAAACATTGGAGCGACGTGGACGAACCAGAGCCTAGCATCCGAGTACGTTGGGCGTACGACGGTACGGTGGGTGTACGAGGGATCGGACCGGTGACTCGTTCTTCGGATAATACCGGGTTTTAATTAAATTTATATTTTAATTAATTAGCAAACTTGAAAAATTCATATCTTTCTCATACGAACTCCGTTTTCGACGTTCTTTATATCCACGCGAAGATGAGACTACCATCTACAACTTTTGTTTAGACTCCATCGGCTAGTTTTGATTTAATTTTTATTATTGTATTTTTAATAGGTCGGGACAGGAAAATTCCGTTAAAGTTCCATAACTTCTTCATCCGACGTCCGTTTTCGTCAGACTTTTTACCGTTGCGCTAGTATTGTTGAGCCCTTTGATTCTCATTTAGATTGTGTCGGCTAAAAGTCTCTCGATCTCTATTTCGAGTTTTTAGCTGTCTACTGTTATATCTGTAACTTAGAAAAATCACAACTTCCTCATACGAAGTCAGATTTGGAGGTTCTATTTATGTACGTTTATGGTTTGATGATATCTAAAACTTTCATTTAGATACCTAAGGCCAAAAACTATTGTATTGAAACTTCGCGTTTTACGTTTATCAGTATTGCCGGTTTTGCCGAGAATCTTCGATTGGCCATAACTTCTTCGTTATAACTCGGATTTTAGGGTTCTTCATATGTATGAAAACCTTGACACGATTCCTTCTACTTTATTTAACCCATATAAGGTTTTAGGACAGTTTAATTTTTACCTATATTTGACTGATGTTATATTTCATTGTCTCGAAATATCGGGTTGTCACAGACTGGGATGCCAAGGATCACAAAACAAGGTGTGAAGTAACCATGCAAATTACTTGGTACCCTTAAGTGTTTACCCCTTAATTGATGTGCCGCTTACCCACACACGCTCCATCGATACTATGATAAACATTAATTTACCCTTTGCCTACCTTGTTAAATACGAGTTAGTGTGCCGGTTAACCACACACGCTCCACTAACCGACTTAAACAAAGTGCAAAGTGTAATTTCATGGATTAGCACCTTATTCACATTTTCCTAAGTAACTAAGATTGGGTATTATTAAGAGTTTAGTTACTTAGTATTTATCATTAATACTTTTAATGAAGGGAGAATTATAGTCCTGTCAAACCCGTTCGGCTAACAACCCTCCACCGGTCAAGGAAGCGGTGGGTGAGAGTGGACACCCATTAAACTGCCATTTTATAGGCACTAACCTTATACCCCCCTTATAGACCGGCTTCGTAAATGAGGCCTACTAACGGTAAGATTGAATTTACTCTTATACATACATACATACATACATATATATATATATATATATATATATATATATATATATATATATATATATATATTACTAACTTATAATATTATAAAGTATAAGGGTTGGATTTTAACTTTTAAAATTCTAAGGGTTAACTTGGCATTAAAGTATTCATAAGAGAACACTTTTCAAATTCCAAAACTTGAGGGCGAGTTTTGAAATTATTCAAAACTAATTAATTCCATAACTTATGTGTTTAAACTAGTTTTAATCCAAAAACTCTTCAAGTTCCATAATTTGAGGACAAGTTATGGAAGACTTTAAACTAATAAAAGAATTAACTTATCTTTATTTTATAACTTATGGAATTAATTAAGGTTACACATTTTATTACTTAATGAAGTGACTCTTGAACTTCCATAACTTGAGGACAAGTTATGGAGTCATAAAACCATTCAATGAGACAAGACTCTTCATTTTTGTAACCTTTGCCAACTTTTATTAGTTTTATGAAACTTAAATGTGACTTTTCATATAACTTGAGGAAAAGTTACAAAAACACATTTTAGAATCAACTCTTAGATTAATTTGGATTGAAAACAACTATTTCACTCAACTTTTCTATTAATCTAAGCAACTCATAAGAACAAGATAATTCAAATCAAACTTTTTCATGTAATTAGTCTAAACCTTAAACTAATACAAAACATGAATCTATTGACAGTTATCTTTGAAATTGGATTAGCATGAACATTGCCACATCAAAAACAAGTTTATAAGTCTGATAAGTTTAAAATAAACTTGAAGATCGATTAGATCTATGAAACAGGTAGAGAAATAACCAGATAAACAATAAGAACAAGCAAATGGATCAAAAGGTGTCGAATGATTAATCATCCTCAGAAGAGCTCGATAAAGAACATCAACTGTAGAGGATTTAGGTTTTATAGTAATCAACGAGAATGATGAAAACTCTACCCTATACGCATACATGCATGCATATATTTATATTAAAACCCTAACAGTTTATCTAAGAAAAAGGAAGCTAATCTAGATAAACATGGATTGACAAGCCCAAACCGGTTGTAAAACAAAAGGGCCCAAGACGCAACACATTAATCTTCAACAATCTCCCCCTTTGCATCTTTGGCACAGAGGCTTCATTCCCTTTTAACAGTAGATGGTTTATTCACCGTTTCAAATATCCTCGGTATAAAGGCTAGAATGTGATGCCTGAAAGTGATATAGCACCGAAGCATATCTGAAAAATTCTTCTTGTCTGCCGTGGAGTTCTGCTTGCATCAGTGAACGGTGTTTATGATATGCTCTAGGCAATCTGTTGAAAACAGATGCTTGTCTACCAAAGCAAACAGAAACTTGTGCTTATCGCCCTTTGTGAACATGACTGTCAGATTTGTAGAGTCAATTTGCCCTAACTTCATTTTGTGCACATCTCCTGTCTTGGAGTAGGCTTGACGGTCGGTTTCTTGTTCATTATCTTTGCTATTTCCTGATCCATAGTGGTAAGCTCATGGATATAGGAAGCCAACATTCTTTTGAGATGTTTCAGAATCGGTTCATACTCCCTGTAATTTGAGAGAAGAATGTTGTATAGCAGAATCCAATCATGAGGATTCAGAATGGGAAGATATGCCAGAGAAATAAAATGTTCTGTGTTGGCCGTTCCTCTATTGACTTTGAAATTAACGTTCACAAATTTCCCAGTCGGTGTTGGTTTCAGTACCTTGACCTTTACAATCTTCTGTGCACTCCATGTCAAGTACTGTGGTTGACCATACTTCAAATAAAAATCTATGAATTCTTTGTCAACCTTTAAGTTTGGATGAGTGACATCAGCAGTGACATCGAAGCAATGAAACGTAAAAGCCTTTCGTGTGATCGGCATGTCAAACTGCGAGTCTTTGGTATTCTCACACTCAAAAGATGCAATCGGTTCCAATCAATACATGGAGGGAAACTCAATCGCTTGATTAATGAGTGTGTCTATGTCCTATTCTGGAAACAGAGTCTTCTTAGTCTTTAAGGCATCCTCATCCTCCTTAATTCTTCTTTCTTTGGCCTCTGCCTCTTGAGCGATTTTCAGAGTTTCATCTAGCTCTTTATCTCTTTTCTTTCATTGAAGAGCTTCAGCAATAGTTTCATCGGTGTCTGACTCGCTCTCAACAAGTATTTGCTTTCCAGAACCCGAAGCTAAATTATCCTTCGGGTCTGTCTTTGTTACACTCTCCTCTCCCCCTTGTCTCGGAAGAACAGGCTTCTCCGAGACACCCTTCATCTCGCTCAGAATAGTTATTGCAGGAAGGAGTTTGGCCTGGAGATGCTGTCGGATGGTAAAGGTAAGAAAGGGATCATGAGTTTCAAGGACATTAGTCAACATGTTCTTGACATCACCAGCACAACCTTGAAGAACAGCCCGCTGAGTTTTCAATAAAGAGATTTCTTGTTGTGCCTGGGCCAGTTGTATCTTCTGAAGTTCAATAGTTGCCTGATGCTTTACGAGACCCTCTTTTAAGGTACTCTCTGCTGCTAGAGAAGCAAAACGTGAATCCAAAGATTGAAGAAAAGAGGTGGATTCAGTTTTGAGGTCAGCACGCAGAGCTTCGAACTTGGAAGTTTCACCCTGAAGGGTAGCCGAAAATGAGTCCACAAACGTTTGATACTTGGCCGCATTAGCATCAGCATGTGCTTTGAGAGAATCGAGAAAAATCTGAGTTGTGTGTACAACCTCAGAGACTTCCTTTGTGGCTTTGGAGCACGAAGCATCTGACTTGTCAATAACATCAGTGGAGCGATCCAGAGCATCAGTATACGTCTTGATTGCAGATTCGATAAAAGGATTTCATCACCACACCCCCATAGGCTTTATTATCAGCCAATAGACTATCGAGTTTATCATGAATGTCTTGAAGCTGCTGAGTGGTAATGGGGGTATCTGCATCAGTATCAGTGGGAATTCGGTATGGGCTATAATAAAGAGAATCATACTCTTCATCGTCACCACCCAAAGTAGCACCAGAGGTTGAGGATGGAGAAGGTGATGGTGGTATGTGAATTACAGGTGTTTCAACCACAATAATAGCCCCTGTATCAGATACATTGACTGTTACTGGTGGTTGGGAAGGGGTGGTAGTAACGGATTCGGTGATGATTGGAGTAGGGATCAAAGATGTAGGGATAGGGACAGAGGAAGTAATGGTTAAGGTGGGTAAAGAGGTTGGTTCTGTTGTAGTGGGAGTGATGATGATAGGAACAGAAAGTGAAACCTTCTGTTTCGGTGATGGGGGTGGGGTAGGAATTTTAGGAGAATGTGGAGGAGTGGGTAGTTTTGTGACTTTGGGAGATACTGGTGGAGAGGGAATATTAGTATCTGTAGGAGAGGATGGTTTTTGAGGAGACTGAGCAGGAGTTGGCTCTTTTGGTGAAGCATGAGGAGCGGCAGCCTCTGCTTCTGGTGTTTCATTTTGAACAGATCCAGGAGAAGAGGATCCTTTGGCCCTTTTAGCCATCTTCTTAATCTTCTTAGATTTTGATTGAGAGGGTTCTTCTGCACCATGTTTTCTTTTAGTGGATCTTGGCTTTCTCTCCTTTTTCGTTTCTGTTTCCTTCTTCTCTTCTTTTTCCTTTTTACCAGTCCGCTTGCCACGGTTTGCAGGTTGATCTAGGGCTTCCAAGGCAGCCTTCTGTTCATCAGTCAGAACCCTTGGAGGCAGAGGAGTTCTGGTGCTGTAATCGGCCATGACCTGGCTATGAGGCGTGACACACCTGTACATGGATTCAGGAATTAATCCATAATGTCGAAACTTACTCGGGTCAAAGACAATAATCTTCTTAGTATGGAAAGAAGCTATTGAAGCCAGAAGAGCATCCTTCATCACGGGGATTTCCAGAGAATCCATGGTTTTCTTCGTGATGAGCGTCCAGAAACGTCCGCAGGAGATCTCAGAATACCGGATTGTGATGTTAAGACTCTGAACGATTTGAGACCAGATTATGGAGCCATAATCTAAGTTGATGCCATTGTAAAGACCATAGAGAATGGTTAGAAATCCTTTGCTCGTGGTATCAGAACCGTTACAGTGTTCCGCTAAACCCTTGATTAACAGGGTAAGCAAGCCATTCCACTGCGAAGGGAGACAAGACTTCTTGACCTTTGCGATCGTCGTAAGTACATCGGTATAACCCATCTCGTACATCATCGAGAAAAGTTGTGCAGTCGAGACAAAATCAGGTGAGATGACGGATGAATCGACAGCAAGCCCTAAAAGAGAATAAAACTTGGTTTTGGAGATGGAGGTTTTCTTGTCATGGATGGTGAAGTAGATACGATCTTTGTGTTTATCATAACTCGCTGATGTATAAACTTGAGAAAGCAGGGACATCGGAACCGCTTCCACCAGCGTGAGAGCCAATAGCAATGGAGAATATTTCAGACATTCCACCACATGGAGCATGTACGCATCATACAGAAAAGGAGTCATCTCGATAATCATATTCTGATTAGGCTTGATGGAAAGCAAAGATGAAGTTGCAGTTTGATCGTGCGCAGAAGAAGAAGTCGCCATTGTTGAATCGAAGAAGAAGATGAATAGTGGAAACTTTTTCAGAGAGAGAAGATACGTGTTTGGTAAATGACAAAGAACACGATCACCCCTATTTATACCGTTCCCTGGAGAGAGAAAATCATGATGATTATGGAACGAAAACGTCGCCTGAAAAAGCACGATTGGATGTTATGGTGTATCCCAGGAAAACGTCAGCACACATGGGTGTGAAACGAATCAACTTCACGCGCCCAAATCATATCTTCGTACCGTTTGAAATTCCTTGTGCCCTTGTTTGGTTACAACTGAAACTTAAAACCACATACCAAACAGCAATAAGAATGTTGGAAAAATTAATTTTCGTGCATAAGAGTGTGAAAGATAAAGAAATAAATCAAAGGTGTTTGAGATGAGAGTGATGTCTATGAAGAAGACATAAGGCGGAGGATTCCGGGCAAGAATCACTTCCTTCAAAGCCAAGAGAGACTTGAAGTGCTTGTGTGGTTTCTCGAGAAATACGATCAATTGTCCGTCAATAAACAATGAAAGGCATCTTTTGATCATAGGCTGTTGGGTGGCTGTCCTCTAACCAAACATCAAGTCTCAACATAAAACTGAGTATTGGCAGAGGTACCTGTGAGACCGAGATGATCTGTTGAACAGGTAGGTGGGAATTATCTTGTGACAAGCATGGGATAAACAGAAATCTCAAAAAAAAATAAACTGGACCTCTTTGGGAAGAAATGTCTGAGGTATAGACGATTTCATAAAAGATCACGCAAAAACAAAATGAGATTTCCAAGTTACAACTTGAGTATATCACTCACCATCAATTCATTTTAGGTATTGGATTTTGGGTTTCACTTAGAACGTGGTAATCGAATCCAAGATCATAAACACAGATGTTGTGTAACCATAAACTTCAGTGGTAAAGACCGAAAGCATCAAGGGTTACTTTAGGGAATCGAAGGTAAATGTAGAATTTTAGGAGGTGGTTAAGAAACCGAATGTACCTTCTGCTATAGAAGTGTGACAAAGCAGAGCAACTCGTGTCTCAAATGAGAAGAGTAAGGTAGCTCTAGACCGAGTGTTGGAAAATACCCTGATTGGGAAGAAACGACAGGTATTGATCGAATCATTAAGGCTTACTCAAGATCATAGAGGCTTGTGACAACGTACAGCCGCATGCTTCTAGGGACTTCTAACTAGTTTGAGAGAAAATTGAAACATACCTGCTTGAACACTATCGAAGGTGATACTTGTATTTACCTGTGCAAAGCTTACACCAACCAGAACTAACGAGTAGTGGAAATAAGTAAGAAACTAAATAAAAACAAAAATGAAAATATTTTTGTATTTTAAGATTTTTCTAAAAGAGAAAGATAAAATGTTTTTGTGATTTTGAAATTTTTCTGAAAAAGAAATGAAAACAGAAAGATAAAATGTTTTTGTGATTTTGAAATTTTTCTGAAAAAGAAATAAAAACAGAAAGATAAAATGTTTTTGTGATTTTGAAATTTTTCTGAAAAAGAAATAAAAACAAAAAGATAAAATGTTTTTGTGATTTTGAAATTTTTCTGAAAAAGAAATAAAAACAAAAAGATAAAATGTACAACAGAATTTAATCAAAAATGATGAAGCAGAGATAGACCGAGCGGTCTGTGTATTTCGGTGTCATTAAAATTTCAGAACAGAGAGGGACCGAGCGGTCTGTCTATTTCGGTGTCATTAAAATTACGGAACAGAGAGGGACCGAGCGGTCTGTCCATTTCGGTTCCATTAAATCTCCAGAGCAGAGAGAGACCGAGCGGTCTGCCTGCTTCGGTTCTTGATTCTTAGATAGAGATTTGAGGATTCGGGACCGACTCTCCTACCATCATACCTAAGCCTTGTAGAATTTTGTTGAAGGTCGCTTCAGGAAGACCTTTGGTAAAGACATCGGCCAACTGATCAGTGGTTCGAACAAAGTGTACTTCAACGTTTCCATCTTCCACGTGATCTTTGATGAAGTGATACCTCAGTGCTATGTGCTTGGTCTTGGAGTGTTGCACTGGGTTATGACAAATCCTAATTGCACTTTCAGAGTCACAATATAGTGGGATCTTTTTCATATTGAGTCCATAGTCTCGAAGTTGACTCTGGATCCAAATCACTTGAGAGGTACAGGAAGCAGCGACAATGTATTATGCTTCAGCTGTAGACAAAGACACGCACATTTGTTTCTTTGACTGCCAGCTAACCAACTTCCCATCGAGGAATTGGCAGCCGACAGTGGTGCTTTTCCTGTCGAGGCCACATCCACCAAGGTCTGCATCTGAGTAGGCTTGAACGAAGAAGCCTGAGTTAGAAGGGTACCACAGACCTAAAGAGGTAGTTCTCTTGAGATAACGTAATATGTTCTTCACTGCAAGCATGTGAGGCTCCCGTGGATTTGCCTGAAACCTAGCACAGTAACAAACAGAAAACATTATGTCAGGCCTGCTAGCAGTAAGATACATTAGAGAGCCTATCATTTGACGATAAAGCGTAAGATCAACAGCCGGTTTATCCAGGGATGGAGTGAGCTTAGTGACGAACGCCATTGGAACTTTGACCTTTGAATCTCCCATCATGCCAAATTTTGCTAAGAGAGTCTTCGTGTAAGCTTCCTGGTTGATAAAGATGCCTTCAGGTCCCTGTTTAATATTTAAACCAAGGAAAAAGTTAATAGGACCCATCGAGCTCATTTCAAATTTAGTCTCCATCAGCTTTCTGAATTCAGATGTTAGGCTAGGATTCGTTGAGCCAAAGATGATATCATCGACATAAATTTGAACGATCATAAGGTGGTTACCTTCCTTTTTGCGAAAGAAGGTTGGGTCAACCGAACCTTGTTTGAATTTGGACATCTTTAAAAATTTAGTCAGCGTTTCATACCAGGCTCTCGGTGCTTTTTTCAGACCATACACGGCTTTATCCAAAATGTAACAATGATCGGGATACTTTTCATTCACGAATCCAGGAGGTTGCTCCACATACACAGTTTCTTTGAGTTCGCCATTGAGAAATGCACACTTGACGTCCATTTGAAAGACCTCAAAGTTTTTGTGAGCAGCATAGGCAAGAAATATTCTCACTGATTCCAGCCTAGCTACAGGAGCGAAAGTCTCTTCATAGTCAATGCCTTCCTCCTGACAGTATCCTTTTACGACCAGACGTGCTTTGTTTCTTATAACGTTCCCTTCCTTGTCAAGTTTGTTCCTAAAGACCCATTTGAGACCAACAACCGAGGCATCTGGAGGAGTTGGAATAAGACGCCAAACTTTGTTCCTTTCAAATTCATTCAGCTCGTCTTGCATAGCTTGAACCCAATCGGAGTGATCAAGAGCAGTGTTAACTGTCTTTGGTTCAACTTTTGATACGAATGAGTTAAACATGCAGAATTCGACTTTTGAGAACAAGGAAGTTTGTTTTGCCTTGAGTTGTGATCGAGTCAGAACTGTATCTGATACATTACCAACAACTTGAGAGACATGATGATCTCTGGTCCATTTGGTGAGAGGAGGGTAGTTTGGATCAAAAGATGGATCTAATTCAGCATTTATCATTTCTTCTGGTTCGGACAGACTGTCCAAGTCGTATGACATATCAGCATGCTCCCTCTCGACAAATGATCTTACAGGAATGTCTTGAGAATCTTGAGCTACAGTGGTTTCTTGTGGTGCTAAGCTTTCGGGCGTTGATGCACCTTCGGTTGGTGAGGCACTTTCGGTTGGCGAAGTGCTGTTGGTTGGCAATGTGCTTTCGGTTGAAGTTTGAGACCTTAGCTCCCCCTCAACTTATGAGCTCGGCTGGGATGATGATTGTGGATCCTCCCCCTCGACTAATGGTGGATACTCCCCCTCGACTGACGCGTTGTGTTGGGGAGGGTCTTTTGAACCTGATTCTTCTTCATTCATTCTTCTTGCAGCATCGTCAACAAGTTGCTTCAAGTGATCTACCCTGTTGTCTGCTGCACTGGCTTCAGAAAGAGTGGCCTTCTCTGGTTCATCAAAAAGCTCCATGAAGTTCTCGAGTAGATTAGCGATCGAGGCTGTGACTTGGCCAGTTTGAGGAAAGATTTCTCCAGTTGTGTCTTCGTTGGCCTTTAGCTTTTTGACATAGCTATCATCAAAAGTCACATAGTAAGTTTCTCCTATTTTCCTTGAACGCTTGTTTAACACCCTGTATGCTTTGGAAGTAAGAGAATAGCCCAGAAATATCCCTTCGTCAGCTTTGACATCAAACTTGTTGCGGTGTTCTTTAGAATTGAAAATGAAACACCTGGAACCAAACACATGGAAGAACTTCACATTTGGCTTCCTGTTGTTGATGATCTCATAAGGAGTGAGAGTGAAGTGCTTGTTAAGATACGACCTGTTCTGTGTAAAACAAGCAGCAGAAATAGCATCAGCCCAAAAATATAAATGTAAGGAAGCAAAACTTAGCATGGTTCGGGTAGCTTCACATAAGGATCGGTTTCGTCTTTCGACAATTTCGTTCTGTTGAGGTGTGTAGGGAGTTGAGAAGTTTTGACTGATTCCCTTTTCCTCCAAGAATTCTTCAAATTCTTTATTTTTGAACTCCAACCCATTGTCGCTTCTGATGTTGCGAACGACCTTCTTCAGCTGTACTTCAATCTGCTTGATGAACACTTTTAGCTTGTGAGTCGCTTCAGATTTAAGCTTCAGAAAGAACACCCATGTAAAATGTGAAAAGTCATCAACAATAACAAGAATATACTTGCTACCACCAATGCTTTCGATAGAAGATGGACCATATAAATCAATATGAAGTAATTCTAGTGGTTCAACAACTTTAGTGTTTATTATAAACGGATGACTTTGACGACTCTGCTTCCCTATTTCACATGCAGCACACAGATGATCTCTATCATACTTGAGCAATGGAAGACCTCTAACGTGACCTCCAGTAACAAGTTTGTTGATATCTTTGAAGTTGAGATGAGAGAGTCTTCGGTGCCATAGCCAGCTTTCGTCAGATTGTGCTTTGGATAACAAGCAGATGGCTGGGTTTCCTTTGATGGGTTTGAGATTTAAAGGAAACATTTCGCCTTTACGCTCTGACTTGAGGATAACTCTTTTTGTCTTCTTCTCAATTATCTCAGAACCCTCATCGTCGAATGAGACTTGAAGATCGGTACCTCCAACAAGTTGAGATACACTGATGAGGTTATGTTGTAATCCTTCCACATATGCAACCTTCCTTATTGTGAAATCACCATTTGTAATCATTACATAGTCTTTTATGGTGCCGAAGGAGTTGTTCCCGAATCACCATTTCCATGACGAGTTAGGCACTCGTCTGCATTTCAGCATCGCCTTTCACCCGCAGACAGATGGTCAGAGTGAGCGGACCATCCAGACTTTGGAGGACATGTTGCGGGCGTGTGTTCTGGATTTCGGTGGTAGCTGGGATACCTATCTTCCTTTGGCTGAGTTCTCCTACAACAACAGCTATCACACGAGTATTGACCGACCCCCGTTCGAGATGTTGTATGGGCGGAAGTGCAGAACCCCAATATGTTGGGGGGAGGTTGGCCAGAGAGTCATGGGAGGCACCGAGGTGGTGCTAGAGACGACCGAGAAAATCCAGCAGGTTCGGAGCAGACTTCAGACTGCACAGAGTCGGCAGAAAAGCTACGCCGATAGACGTCGATCCGACTTGGAGTTCCAAGTCGGGGATATGGTCCTCCTGAAAGTGTCGCCTTGGAAAGGTGTCATTCGATTCAGGAAGCGGGGCAAGTTGGGCCCAAGGTTCATCGGGCCGTTCAGGGATGCAGCTCGGGTGGGCAAGGTGGCGTATAGGCTGGATCTGCCAGCCGAGCTCAGTCAGATCCACAGCACCTTCCATGTTTCGCAGCTGCGGAAGTGTCTGGTGGACGATTCAGCAGTAGTACCGTTGGAGGATATTCAGGTTGATGACAGCTTGAATTACATTGAGCGCCCAGTCGCAATACTTGATAGAAAGACCAAGACGTTGAGAAACAAGAGGGTAGAGCTAGTAAAGGTGCAATGGCAGCACCGCAAGGGTTCGGAATGGACTTGGGAACCGATGGACGAGATGATGGAGCATTACCCCGAGCTGTTTCAGGACCAGGCAGCAGACTTCGAGGACGAAGTCTAAAATAAGTGGGGGAGATTTGTAGCACCTGGTTTCCGGTATGTGAATTTTATTTGAGCATTGCCCTAATTTAGCCTTGGACTCGGCGAGTCATAGGGTCCGACTCGCCGAGTAGGGACGAGACTCAGGACACGTTTTAAGTAGGCGACTCGGCGAGTCCACATCCTGGACTCGGCGAGTCACTGCTGCTGGATGAAACCCTAAGTTTCAAGGGTTTGCACCCTATTTAAACTCTCATTCCGCCCCAACTCGTCCCCATTCACCCCCAGAACTCCCCCAACATCGTTTTCCCTTGTTTCCTTGAGAGATTGAGGTGTTCTTGGTGTGTTCTTGAAGGTTTTGAGGAGAAAGAGGAGTAGATCAAGAAGAGGAGAAGGAGATCGGCCATCTTTGTGTCATTTCAACATTTTCCTTGAGCCGGAGGACTCCCGGAGCAGCAGCAGTCAGTTAGTTCCCGATCAGTTCAGCAGCTACTTTGAGGTGAGTTACCTTCCAGTAGCAGTGGGTCTAAGGCCACAATGCTGACCCACCAGTAGGAGATGTATGATAGATGATTGTCTTTGTGATATCATCTAAGTTTGCTATTACCTGATATGTTATATGCTAGCATGATATGTTGTATGTGACAGTAGTAGAGTTTGGTTGTTAGGACCGAAGGGTAGTCAGACACCCCAGATACGTCTGACAGTATGTGATGATACGTTTGCATGCTGGCTTGTTATGTTATATGTGATCGTAGTAGTAGGGGGTGAAATAGTCCCCGAGGATCGGTTGTTAGGACCGATGGGTAGTCAGCACCCCAGAATGGCTTGACACGGGTAAGACGGCACCCCAGAATGGCCGTATGGGTAGGTCGGCACCCCAGAATGGCCATACCGGGTAGTCAGGCACCCCAGAATAGCCTGGCAGTACGTATGTTATGTGTTGGTATGGTATGCGGTACGTTGGGGGAACTCACTAAGATTTGTGCTTACGTTTACAGTTTTGTTTTCAGGTACATCTGCATCGAAGGGGAAGGAGCCGGCGCGGTAGCGGCACGTCATACACACACTCTTCGGTTTCCGCATTTATGAGAGTTACTGGGATTGTACTCTGATATTTTGATGGGATGTATGGTTTGACTTTTTAGAACATGGTTGCGATGTGTTATGGTGTGAACAAACAATGTTTTTATTTATTAATGTTTTCTACAGTAATACCTTAAAAATGAAATTTTCGGACGTAAAAATTGGGTCGTTACAAGTTGGTATCAGAACTAGGGCACGGGTCGATGTGTTCGACAGGGACGTCGAACCCTATAATGGGGGGTGAAAGTGGTTTAGATCTGATCCCACATCGGCTGGGAAGGAGAACTAAGCATTCCTTATAAGGGGTGTGGATACCTTCCCTAACACAACGCGTTTTAAAGCCGTGAGGGCAGCAGATCCCATAAGAACTCTGCAGTTAAGCGTGCTCGGGCGGGAGTAGTACCGAGATGGGTGACCCCCTGGGAAGTCCTCGTGCCGAGTGGCCCAAAGCGGACAATATTGTGATACGTGCCAGAGGGGGGTGTTACAAATGGTATCAGAGCCCTGGTTTGAGGGATTCGGACACGCCTTCAGGAGTGTTTGGACTCAAATCGAGGGATTGAAAGATTTTTCCAAAAGAAATTGTTCTTTAAAACCCGGAAGAGAGTCACAAGAAAGAGTAAAGTGTGTGACGTGCGCGACCGGCCGAGCTCAAGTAAGTATTCCCCATAGTACCCATACAAGTTTATGTTATGTTTATCAGCTTTATGAATATTGCATGCTAGAATAAGCTAAGGATCTAGGAGCGATGCCTTATGTGCCTGTTTATTTGTTACAGCTTTATGAATATTGCATGCTAGAATTGAGTAGACAGCAGTAGGATAGCCTGTTTAGGTTATGCCTGATAGTATGAGCTTAGCATCCTATGTTAAGTGTCGTTTCTTGTTCTAAGAACAGTTTTGGCTTGAGTCTGTTTTTCCTTATCCGAATGCTGCTTGCTTCGTGCTTGGTGGGATTCTGAGTAATGGGAGTGAGCCACTAGGTAAACACGTCACACCACATGTAATCAGGGTTGAATAATCCCAAAGTGTTGGAACTGGCCCTATTGCGCAGCTCTTGTTTGAGTCCAACCGTTGTAGGGACGGATCTTTTACTCGAAGGATTATCTAATCCTCATCACAGGTGATGGTGTTTAGGTGGTGGCTAACTGGCATTATGAGGAGACCTACAGCAGCTGAGGACCAGTTGTGTTGAACTTGGGTTTTCCCTAGGGCAAGCCTAGGATGAGAATAACAGAGAGTAGCAGTAGTAAAGGGGAGCTGGTGGAGTCGAGGAATTCCTCGGAGAAGGTACGGATAGATGTGGAAGGTAGTATGGGCCCGTACTACTGAAAGCAGAGGATCCGTACCCGAGCCGAGGAAGGCCAAGACGAGACCAAGGAACCTGTAAGTAGTTGAGATCCCTCAAAAAGTAGCAGTACCACTAATGATTATTATGATGTTTTGCAGAATGGTGGTACTTCGACCGAGACCGACAGATGGCGGGTCAGGAGAGGGGTCAGGTTCGGGATCTGGCACCGAGCCGATTGAGGAGAGGCTACGTGAGTTCATCACGTTGGAGATCACTAGGGGCATCCTTGAGTCGACCCCCATCATCTTTGGGTCGATCAAGGAAGGGATCGTGGAGTTGATGGAGGATCGCCTACGGGCATTCAGGAGCGACTTGGCCTCTAGCCAGTCGGGATCTCGCACACTGTCCTTCAAGGACTTCAGAGGCAGTGGTGCGCCGGATTTCCATGGGGTGAAGGACCCCATTGTCTCCAGGCGGTGGATTGCGGATATCGAGTCCGCCCAGTTGACCAGTTTCTGCCCCGAGGGGTCGAAGGTGAGGTACGCAGCAGGGTGTTTACGGGACCGGGCCCGAGATTGGTGGGAGTCAGTGGGTGACTCGTTGGGAGCCTCGGCTATCGAGGCAATGACCTGGTCGGACTTTGTGGCCAGGTTCAGGGCAGAGTTTGCGCCAGCGGTCGAGCTTCAGCAGCTGGCCAGGGAGTTTCTAGACATGAGGCAGACGACAGAGACCGTGGCGGAGATCACCGCCAAGTTTCGGGAGAGGGCTTTATTGGTGCCCCAGTATGCAGGTGACGAGGATATGAGGAGGACTCGTTACCATGATATGCTACGAGCTGACATTCGGGAGCATGTTAGCTTTTCGGCTTGCCCTACCCTGGACTCCATGATTGCCAGGGCTAGGGAGAGAGAGATAGATTTGGAGCACATCCGGAAACGGAAACTTGAGGATGGTCAGGCATCAGGGGCTTCGGGGAAGAAGCCCAAGGGATCAGATGGGAGGCCAAAAGGCCAGTCGGGACCGAGCCGCTGCAGGAGGTGCGGCAGGCCGCACGAGGGGGCGTGCAGGATGGGATCGTCAGGCTGCTACAAGTGCGGCAAGTTTGGGCATATCAGCAGGGATTGCACTGCTCCTGCGACAGTTATTCAGACATCGGTGTTGCTGTGTTTCCACTGCAACCAGAGGGGCCACAAGAAGGCCAATTGCCCCATGTTGACAGTTTCAGCGCCAGTGAAGGCGCCAGCTCCAGTGACCCTGCGGATCACGGATGGCCGTCAAGGCAAGGCAGAGGCTCCAGTGGTGAGGAGTCGGGCATTTCAGTTGACTGCTGAGGAGGCACGCGCCGCGCCCGATGTGGTGACGGGTATGATTCCTTCCTTCTATCTTTTATTTTACGTGGTTATGATATTGATATGTGCTCCGTGTGTATACATGTGTATTAGGATCGTTCCATGTGAACGGCATCCCGGTTCAGGTATTGTTCGACTCGGGTGCATCCCGATCGTTCGTTTCTCTTGCACTTAGCAAGAGATTTCATGAGACTTCAGGCGAGTTAGATTGCCCGTTAGAGGTAGAGATTGCTGACGATCGATCGGTACGAGCGTCGATGGTGTTTCGAGATTGTGTCCTGCGACTGTTTGAGGAGCGTTACCTGGTAGACTTGGTTCCCATTCCATTTCGTGGGAACAAGGTGATTATTGGTATGGATTGGTTGAGCCCTAATGGGGCAGTGATAGATTGCGCACAGCAGCTAGTGCGAGTCAGGACCCCAAGTGGGGGAGAGTTAGTGATTCATGGAGAGCGGCCGCAGTGTGGACCCACTGTATGTTCAACAGCGAGGGCTAGGCGCTACCTTCAGCAGGGATGCGCGGGTTATGTCGCGTATGTGATGGATACCCGGGAGGCGGGTAAGGCGACCGTGAGCGAGGTCCCGGTGGTTCGAGATTTTGCTGATGTTTTCCCGGAGGAACTACCTGGGATACCTCCGGAGCGACAGGTGGAGTTCAGGATTGACCACATTCCCGGTGCGGCTCCGATAGCCAAAGCACCATATCGGTTGGCTCCTCCCGAGATGCAGGAGTTGTCTACGCAGCTGCAGGAGCTGCTGGACAAGGGATTTATTCGGCCGAGCAGTTCACCCTGGGGAGCCCCGATTCTGTTTGTAAGGAAGAAGGACGGGTCGCATCGGATGTGTATAGATTATCGGGAGCTGAACAAGGTAACGGTGAAGAACCGATACCCGCTTCCAAGGATTGACGACCTATTTGACCAGCTTCAGGGAGCATCTTGGTTCTCCAAGATTGACTTGCGTTCGGGGTATCATCAGATGAGGGTCAGGGAGGAGGATATGCAGAAAACTGCGTTTCGGACGCGCTATGGTCATTACGAGTTCGTGGTGATGCCGTTTGGGCTCACCAATGCTCCTGCCGCGTTCATGGACCTCATGAACCGCGTGTGTAGATCGATGCTGGATCGGTCTGTGATAGTCTTTATCGATGATATCTTGGTCTATTCCAAGACTCGGGAGGAACACGAGGAGCATCTGAGGGAGGTATTGGAGACCCTGAGGAGGGAGAGCTTGTATGCCAAGTTCTCCAAGTGTGAGTTTTGGTTGCGCGAGGTGCAATTTCTGGGACACCTCGTCAACCAGAACGGAATTCTGGTTGATCCGGCCAAGGTCGAGGCCGTGACGAGATGGGAGGTCCCGAAGTCTCCATCCGAGATTCGGAGCTTCCTGGGATTGGCGGGCTACTATCGGAGATTTATCCAGGATTTCTCCAAGATAGCCGTACCCCTGACACGACTGACGAAGAAAGCCGTGGTCTTTCGGTGGGGACCCGAGCAGCAGGCTGCGTTTGAGATGCTGAGACAGAAATTGTGTGAGGCACCAATCCTAGCCCTGCCTGAGGGCGTAGAGGACTTTGTGGTTTACTGCGATGCGTCCATTTCGGGGTTGGGCGCAGTTCTGATGCAGAGGGGGCATGTCATTGCCTACGCTTCACGGCAGCTCAAGCCTCACGAGGCAAATTACCCGACGCACGATTTGGAGTTGGGGGCGGTGGTCTTTGCCCTCAAGATTTGGCGGCATTACCTCTATGGGGTTCGGTGTACCATCTACACGGACCACAAGAGTTTGAGGTACCTCATGGACCAGCCGAATCTGAATATGAGGCAGTGGCGATGGTTGGACGTGGTGAAGGATTATGATTGCGAGATCCTTTACCACCCGGGGAAGGCCAATGTGGTGGCCTATGTGCTTAGCCGCAAGACGGTGCCGATCAGGGACGTCTGTTTGAGGATGACTGTGGTGACTCCCCTGTTGGAGCAGATTCGGGAGGCTCAACAGGAGGCTATCAAGGAGGAGCATCGGAAGAGCGAGCGTGTAGTGGGTCAGGTTTCCTCCTTTGATTATGATGGCAGAGGACTTTTGACATTACACCGTAGGGTGTGGGTGCCATATCACGGTGGTGTGCGTCAGATTTTGATGGAGGAGGCGCACAAGTCCCGATTTTCTATTCATCCCGGGGCGACGAAGATGTATAGGGATCTTCGTCCGGATTATTGGTGGCCTTGCATGAAGCGGGATGTGGCATGGTACGTCGAGCGGTGCTTGACCTGCAGGAAGGTCAAGGCCGAACATCAGAGGCCGCATGGCAAGATGCAGCCGTTGGACATTCCACTGTGGAAATGGGAAGATATCACGATGGATTTTATCACAAAGCTTCCCAGGACCGCACGGGGAGTGGATTCGATTTGGGTCATCGTGGATAGATTGACCAAGAGCGCTCACTTTATTCCGATTCAGGAGAGCATATCGGCCGAAAAATTGGCCGACATCTATATCAGGGAGATTGTGGCACGGCATGGAGTGCCAGTATCGGTGATCTCGGACAGAGATGTGCGTTTTACTTCCAGATTTTGGAAGAAATTCCATGACGAGTTAGGCACTCGTCTGCATTTCAGCACCGCCTTTCACCCGCAGACAGATGGTCAGAGTGAGCGGACCATCCAGACTTTGGTGGACATGTTGCGGGCGTGTGTTCTGGATTTCGGTGGTAGCTGGGATACCTATCTTCCTTTGGCTGAGTTCTCCTACAACAACAGCTATCACGCGAGTATTGACCGACCCCCGTTCGAGATGTTGTATGGGCGGAAGTGCAGAACCCCGATATGTTGGGGGGAGGTTGGCCAGAGAGTCATGGGAGGCACCGAGGTGGTGCTAGAGACGACCGAGAAAATCCAGCAGGTTCGGAGCAGACTTCAGACTGCACAGAGTCGGCAGAAAAGCTACGCCGATAGACGTCGATCCGACTTGGAGTTCCAAGTCGGGGATATGGTCCTCCTGAAAGTGTCGCCTTGGAAAGGTGTCATTCGATTCAGGAAGCGGGGTAAGTTGGGCCCAAGGTTCATCGGGCCGTTCAGGGATGCAGCTCGGGTGGGCAAGGTGGCGTATAGGCTGGATCTGCCAGCCGAGCTCAGTCAGATCCACAGCACCTTCCATGTTTCGCAGCTGCGGAAGTGTCTGGTGGACGATTCAGCAGTAGTACCGTTGGAGGATATTCAGGTTGATGACAGCTTGAATTACATTGAGCGCCCAGTCGCAATACTTGATAGAAAGACCAAGACGTTGAGAAACAAGAGGGTAGAGCTAGTAAAGGTGCAATGGCAGCACCGCAAGGGTTCGGAATGGACTTGGGAACCGATGGACGAGATGATGGAGCATTACCCCGAGCTGTTTCAGGACCAGGCAGCAGACTTCGAGGACGAAGTCTAAAATAAGTGGGGGAGATTTGTAGCACCTGGTTTCCGGTATGTGAATTTTATTTGAGCATTGCCCTAATTTAGCCTTGGACTCGGCGAGTCATAGGGTCCGACTCGCCGAGTAGGGACGAGACTCAGGACACGTTTTAAGTAGGCGACTCGGCGAGTCCACATCCTGGACTCGGCGAGTCACCGCTGCTGGATGAAACCCTAAGTTTCAAGGGTTTGCACCCTATTTAAACTCTCATTCCGCCCCAACTCGTCCCCATTCACCCCCAGAACTCCCCCAACATCGTTTTCCCTTGTTTCCTTGAGAGATTGAGGTGTTCTTGGTGTGTTCTTGAAGGTTTTGAGGAGAAAGAGGAGTAGATCAAGAAGAGGAGAAGGAGATCGGCCATCTTTGTGTCATTTCAACATTTTCCTTGAGCCGGAGGACTCCCGGAGCAGCAGCAGTCAGTTAGTTCCCGATCAGTTCAGCAGCTACTTTGAGGTGAGTTACCTTCCAGTAGCAGTGGGTCTAAGGCCACAATGCCGACCCACCAGTAGGAGATGTATGATAGATGATTGTCTTTGTGATATCATCTAAGTTTGCTATTACCTGATATGTTATATGCTAGCATGATATGTTGTATGTGACAGTAGTAGAGTTTGGTTGTTAGGACCGAAGGGTAGTCAGACACCCCAGATACGTCTGACAGTATGTGATGATACGTTTGCATGCTGGCTTGTTATGTTATATGTGATCGTAGTAGTAGGGGTGAAATAGTCCCCGAGGATCGGTTGTTAGGACCGATGGGTAGTCAGCACCCCATAATGGCTTGACACGGGTAAGACGGCACCCCAGAATGGCCGTATGGGTAGGTCGGCACCCCAGAATGGCCATACCGGGTAGTCAGGCACCCCAGAATAGCCTGGCAGTACGTATGTTATGTGTTGGTATGGTATGCGGTACGTTGGGGGAACTCACTAAGATTTTTGTGCTTACGTTTATAGTTTTTTTTTCAGGTACATCTGCATCGAAGGGGAAGGAGCCGGCGCGGTAGCGGCACGTCATACACACACTCTTCGGTTTCCGCATTTATGAGAGTTACTGGGATTGTACTCTGATATTTTGATGGGATGTATGGTTTGACTTTTTAGAACATGGTTGCGATGTGTTATGGTGTGAACAAACAATGTTTTTATTTATTAATGTTTTCTAAAGTAATACCTTAAAAATGAAATTTTCGGACGTAAAAATTGGGTCGTTACATATTGATTCTGGTTCAACATCTGAAACCTTCTGTTTTTCTTTTTGTTCAGCTGATGACTGAGATTTTTGAGAAGGAACAGAGTGGAATTTAGGACAAGGTGGAGAAGAGATAGAAGATTTTGAAGAGTTAGAATGAGATAGCTCAGATTGGTATGAATTTTTGGTTGAAGATTCTTGGTGACTCTTTTGCTTTTGATCAACAATAGGACCAACCCTAGAGTTTTGATCTCTTTTGATTTCCGAACCAAACCTGTGATTTCGGTTGAAATCATTTTCTGAACCGAACCTATGCTTTCGGTTGTTGTTATGCTCTGAACCGAACCTCTGCTTTCGGTTGTCATTTTGCTCTGAACCGTACCTCTGCTTTCGGTTGTTATTTTGCTCTGAACCGAACCTCTGCTTTCGGTTGTTGTTTTGCTCAGAACCGAGCCTCTGCTTTCGGTTGTTGTTTTGCTCAGAACCGAGCCTCTGCTTTCGGTTGTTATTGCTCTCTGTCGATCCAACAAGATTTTTCTCTGTTTTTAAATTCCTGTCTTGATGTGAGAAATAGGCATTTTGCGATTGCCAAAATTGTTTTCTTTCTGAGAGATTTTTCCTGTATCTCTGATTCCTTTCTCGTTTTTGATTTCTCATCTGCTTTGGTTGATGATGGATGTTAGCTTTATGTTTTTGGTTTTCGTTGGCTGATCCACTCTGAACTGATGAAGTTTCACTTGGGGATGTGACTTCTTTTGCAGGAATTTCTTTCTCTTGAGGGACATCTTTTGTACCACTGGTACTTGCCACGTTGAAGCTATCAGCTTTATTCAAAGGTTCTGGTACGTATCTGCCTTTGCTTTTCCATGAAGTCCTTTCAGACAGACCTACCGTTTCATCAACATTGTCAATGGGAGCTGACCAGAAGAACTCGTCACAGCCATCAGCATTGTCTTCGTTCACAATAGCTGTGAGTTCAACAGTCTGATGTTCGGTTACACCTGTAACCTTGTACACCTGATTTGGAGTGGTTCTAACTTTTTAGTATACGACTGCCTTCTCTACAAGGATCGGGGACTTTTGTTGGGACATCTGAGCGAACTCCACAGAATTTTCTGAGATGAGATTTTTGTGGTTCTTGTGTTCGTTCTTGACAAATTCTGAACAATCAACCGTGTCCTCTACAGAAATTTCACTCATATTATCGTCCTCATTAAGCTCAGATGCATTTTCAACAACAATTTTATTTTCTGAGCTTAAGTTGACATTCAATGAGTCAAATTTTTGTATGGTTTCGGTTCTTAGCTTCAGTTTATCATTTTCATCCAAAAGATTTTTGAGCATGTTCTTGTGGTCCTTGGATTTAATGAAAGATTCTATTTTGTCCAGTCCATACATATATGTTGGATTAACATCCTCAGACAAAATAACACTCTCACAATTATATGCTTCAGCATCAATTTCATCTTCCTTAAACTCAAGAAAGGGTAAAATCATGCGATGAATCTTTTGCCCTATTTCACAATTCAAATGAAGCTGAGTAATATTTGTATAAAGACGTTTGGCAATCAAACAAAAAACATTTCGCTGTTTCAAAAGCTTTAAATTGTCTCTTTGCAAATAAATGTTTTCATCTTTTATTTTGATTAATTCCGACTCCTTCAGTTCGATCCACATCCGCCGTTCCTCACTCTTCGAAGACACCCTGCTTAATTGGTCAGTTAGGTTAGAATTGGTGACCCGAGTTTGAGTTAAACTACTATCTAGATGAGAGATTCTTGAATTAACACTTTTTAATTCTTTTTCATATGAGCATTGTGGGACTTTAAATGAGACAAAAACTGATTGTACCTTCTTGATCAGTTCATCAAGTTCGTTGAACTGCACGCTGAGTGGTTTGGCAGTAAAGCACAGATTCTGTTGTTCCTTTGTGTCACCATTCCCACCATCAGTGTTGTATCCCCTCATCTGAGATACGTCGGACACCATTAAGCATCTTCCTCCACTGCTCTCTTCTTTCACTACATAAGCCTTTCCATGTGAAGGCTTCCTCACTTCATCATCTTCGGAGTCGGTTGACCAGACCTCCATGCCACCAAACTCATCATCAGCTACCGAACCTTGCACAATTAAAGCATTCATAGGAGGGTTAGCAGCAGATTTCTTCATCCTTAATTCATCAAGCTTTTTCAGCAACACAGCTTCTTCATCATTTTCCTCATCCTTTTCTGCCATCTTTTTGAGGACGCAATCTTTTGCATAGTGGTTCTTTCCTCCACAATAATAACAGCTCACTCCCGAATCTCCTTCAGCCTTCGGTTCCTTCTTTAAATCTTCAGCCTTTAGTTCATCTTTGATTTTTTCAGAGCTATAACTCCCTTGCCAGTTTCGGTTCCTGTTAGTGGGGAATCTCTTCTTGATGAATCTCTTGGGGTTTGACACCATCATAGCATAGTCCTCAGACGTGAGATCATAATCATCCAAGTTAAGATCTTCGTCCTCTATCACCGTTTTGCTTTTCGACAGGAGGGCCAATGAACCTAGACTTGAAACCACGTTTTTCTCCTGTAATACGATCTTTTATTGAGATTTTAGGATGCCCACCAGTTTTGCCAAAGAATAGGATTTGAATTGCTCGTGCGCTTTAACTGTGGACACAACTGCTCTCCACTCAGATCTGAGTCCGTTCAAAAACGTAACCTTCTGTTCAATAAGCTTCCTTTCGATGTCATGTTTGATCATCTTGCTAAGAAGATGATTGAAGCGATCGAACGTTTGAGTCACCGTTTCTTCTGCTCCTTGCTTGAACTCACCAAACTCAGACAAGAGTAAGGTTTGAATGGAGTGTTCAAGATCTTCGTCTGTAGAGTACAGTTCACGTAGCCTGTCCCATATCTCTTTTGCAGTCGTGCATGAACTTACCAGCCTAAAAGTATCGGATTGAAGAGCAAATCTGATCAATCTTAACGCTTTATATTGCACTGAAATTTATCTTTTTCGTCTTGCGCTATATCTTTAACATCTTTCAGAAGATCGTTATACTCCTTTTGAGTTTTAATAATCCTTGAAGTTGCTGAATGAGAAAAAGGTCTAGAGATGATTGCTTCCCAGATGAGGTATCCATTATCCTCAGATCTTATGACATAATCTTCAAAGTGATTCGCCCAGACTTCATAATCATGGGTGTACAGGATGGGAATCTTCGTTGTTGATCCAATGCCGTTTGAAATATTGATGGGATTGGATTGCGACTCGTCCATAATTGATCGAATAACCTGTTCAAAGATCAGACTTGTAATATATCAAATTAGGGCAAAAACAATAAATATCGAGATACGTCAATTATGAGATGACGGCTCAATAAATATCAATGAATGCGGAATAACCCTAATCGAATCTTTTTCACAGAAAAGAAGTGTATCGATTACACAGCCTCCTGCTCTGATACCAATTGATAAGTTTAAAATAAACTTGAAGATCGATTAGATCTATGAAACAGGTAGAGAAATAACCAGATAAACAATAAGAACAAGCAAATGGATCAAAAGGTGTCGAATGATTAATAAACAATCATCAGAAGAGCTCAATAAAGAACATCAACTGTAGAGGATTTAGGGTTTACAGTAATCAACGAGAATGATGAAAACTCTAACCTATACGCATACATGCATGCATATATTAATATACTAATTAAAGCTCAACATTCTTAGGAACAGTATCTTACCCAAGATACTGTTCATGGGTTACTTTAATTCTACCGGGGTTTGTTAGTCCACAGCTACTACGATCCTCTTCTTCACTGCTTTAATTTAATGAACATTGACCATCACTCTTCTAAAACCCTCTCAAAACGTGAATCACCCGTCGCTTCCTTGATATTTAGATGTTCTCCACAAAATTTTTTTTCTAATTTTCTAGGGTTTGCTTATGTGCTCGCCGTAGCTGCCGTTCGAAGAGCACCACCGTCAAACCGCCGCTACAGGATGGTGACACCGCTTTATTTTTTATTCATATTTGCATCGATCTCCATCCAAAACTCACGCTTATTCACCAAATACAATGAGATATCCACCGATCTCCGTTACTTCTCACCTTCTGTTTCCTTTTATCTCTATAGTTAGTGGACTAGAACATCACCATACGTGCAACAGAAACCGCAGAAGCTACAATTACACGCACCACCACTTCACCTGCATTTGTTTGCCTTTGACCGAGGGTGTGGCTTCTGCTTAATTCGTTGTCACCAATAAAAATGTTTTTTTCAAGAGCCACAGAAGGAGAACAGGAGAACAAATATTGCGTTTTCGTTGCCAATTTGCCCTACACTTTCTCAAACCTACAGGCAAGCTTTTTCAGTACAGTTATGTATACGTTTTTGTGTGTGTGTGTGTGTGTTTTGTTATTTAGAGTGAAAATGTTGTATGATTGTTAAAACAATGATAGGAGGGAGCAATAAATAGCTAAAAAATTTGTTCTTCGACTGCTAAAGAAGCATCAGACCTTTTTTTTTCTTATTTGATTTCGTTGGTTTATTGATTCTCCTTTCTGAAGCTTAGTAAAACCTCAACTGAATTATGCCCACCAAGTGTTTGTTAAAATGTCAAATAGAGATTTTTTGTCTGTTACATCATTGCTTGCACATATGGTCAATGTAACCTCACCAGATATGTGAATTAGTAATTTGTGATTGAGGAGAAATGATTTTCTTGATTCATATGATAAGGTATTATATAATTTTGAAAAACAAATCTTGATTTTATAAATATATATATGATAAGTTGGAGGCTGAACTTGAAGAATTAGAAGGTGTTGAGCTGGAAGAACAGCTTCTTAGTGTTTTTCTGTATTTGGCTAAGCAAAGATGATAACAACATATTGGTCTATCGACTTCACCGAGTGTTGATTTAAGACGCTTAAAGGTGCATCTGTATGTCAATCCTACTCACCAAAAACAAAAAAAAAAAATGTATGAAGAGATGCAGGAAGCCACACAGGAGGAGACATAAAAACAGAAGGTCACTAATGTCTTCTTTTTTCCAATGCTTTCCATATGTTAAATGGTTTTTGTAATGCTCCACCGTTAGTAATTTACTTCCAAATGCTTTTAATGTACCAACAACATTTTGTATACGTAAACTTACA
Organism: Lactuca saligna; assembly: GCF_052625555.1. NCBI lineage: Eukaryota > Viridiplantae > Streptophyta > Magnoliopsida > Asterales > Asteraceae > Lactuca > Lactuca saligna. The sequence goes on along the minus strand of NC_136424.1, from coordinate 205,390,376 downwards.
TTACCATATAGAAATAGGAGAGCAAAAACTAGAATATACTAACTCATGCGAAGCATGGGTAGCTACACTAGTTTATATTAAAACCCTAACAGTTTATCTAAGAAAAAGGAAGCTAATCTAGATAAACATGGATTGACAAGCCCAAACCAGTTGTAAAACAAAAGGGCCCAAGACGCAACACATTAATCTTCAACAAAGTCCAAAAACATCTTAGGGTAATGTTCCTAGTCCAATTCCAGCCAAAAAAGTCGAATTTATGCTGTCTGGGGGTCCAACTCGTCGAGTGCATGAACTAAATCGGCGAGTTGGATCGATTTGATCACTTTTTATGCATGGACTCGCCGAGTCTCATGATGGACTCGCCGAGTTTAATGATCAAACAGCAAACAACTTCGATTTTTTAAGCATTTTTGCAAGTATAATAAGAAAACTAGCCTATGCTCTGATACCACTGTTGGGCTTTGAGCATGCTAACACTCCTATGGTGTACATGCAACCCTATAAACCTTGGATCTATGTTTTCTCTATTATACATGCAAATAAGAACTTTCCAAGGCTTTAATCCTAACTAGCATATTATGAAGTTCTTATACTACAAAGTACTAGTTAGATGACATACCTTTTGATACCTTTTGATGTAGTTTGATGACATACCTTTTGATGTAGCATATTATGATACTTGGTTCTCTCTAGTTAAATCGGCTAGCCCTTCTTAGTGTACCACACTAGTGCCCATTTCACCAACCAATGACATCTTTATATAGTATGGAGACTAGGGTTAAACCCATAACCTTTCATTTCATATGATCCATGGGTTAAACACTCCATGGACTATCCATGAGATCTTAGCCCAACCTAAATGAACTTGGCCCATTCCATATATATAAGAGTCAAAAAAAAAAAAAAAAAAAACAAAAAAACAAAAAAAATGTAACGACCCAATTTTCATGTCCAAAAATTTCATTTTTAAAACATTACTCTTTGAAAACGTTAATAAATAAAAGTATTATTGATCACGCCATAACACATCGCAAAACATGTTTTAATATTCAAACCATACAATCCATCAATTATCAGAGTACAATCCCAGTGAATCTCGTAAATGCGGAAACCGAAGAGTGTGTGTGTGACATGCTGCTACCGTGCCGGCTCCTTTCCCCTAGCCGAGGAGGTACCTGAAACCAAAACTGAAACCGTAAGCACAAAGCTTAGTGAGCTCCCCCATAATACCCCATACCATACAGCATATAACAAATAACATGCAATTAGGAGATACGGGCCCCGCCCACACTCGTGAGGATACGGGCCCCGCCCACACCTCACTTTCTGAGAGATACGGGCCCCGCCCACACTCGTGAAGATACGGGCCCCGCCCACACTCGTGAAGATACGGTCCCCGCCCACACTTCGCTACCTGGGAGATACGGGCCTAGCCCACACTCCATTCTCGGAGGGATACGGGCCTCGCCCACACCCAACTGTCAACACATATCATACAATTATCACGCAGACAACAAGTATAAACAGTTCTATCATAGTGGTATATATCACAATCAACTCGACTAATAGATACGGGCTCGGCCCACACTATAATACTAACGTCTCATCTATACGGGCCGGCCTTGGTGCCTTAGACCCGTTACTGATGAAAGGAAACTCACCTCGAAATAGCTGCTGGTCTGTGTGGGAACTGATCACCTACTACTGCTGCTGCTGCTCCGGAAACTCCCCGGCTGTAATTCCCACAATATACTTAATCATACACTGCTAACTGTCCTTTGGGTAAAAAGACCATTTTACCCTTGGTCTAGCCCTAAGTCAAATCGAAGTCAATTATTAGTTTACCCGACTCGCCGAGTCCCTAGCAAACTATTGTCCTGGGTCCCTAATTCTACTCATCGAGTTGGGCTATGACTCGACGAGTTCATCTTCTAAACTGACGTTCACCCTCTTCATCCTACTCGCCGAGTTGTATGAACAACTCGTCGAGTTCATCTTCATCCGAAGAACACTTTATGCTAAGACTCGCCGAGTTGTATGAACAACTCGCCGAGTCTGTTCTTGATCTATGAAGATTGCCTTGGACTCGCCGAGTCAGGGCATTGACTCGCCGAGTCCTATCATGGGTGAGTTCAGCTTCCAACTCACCGAGTCACCCCCTGCGACTCACGGCTCAACTCGATACATCTTAAAGGGACCGGTTCAGTGACTCGCGACCAGACTCATCGAGTCACATAGATGACTCGTCGAGTCGCAGCCATGCATCCATCAAATACACCGATTTGCTCGATTCCAGTCCATGCCATTCACAGATCTGGGCTTCTAGGACACAAATCACACGTAAAGTTTCCAACTTTACATGTAGATATTTACCAATATGGATTTTAAGGCTCAAGGTGCACCAAAAGGGGTAGATCTAGGGCTTTCATGCAATATGACCCCATAAAGGCATTAGATCCAAGTTCCAGGGACTAGATCACGCCTAGATCTAAAGGCTAACAACTTATTATCACCCACAAAGCACAAACAAGCTTGGGGAAGAGCCCAAGAAGGACTCCAATGAAGCAAAAAGGGATTACAAGCTTGAAAACAGAGGGGAAACGAGCTATACCTCAAGGAATACGTTGAAATGACACAAAGATGGCTGATCTCCTTCTCCTCTTCTTGATCTACTCCTCTTTCTCCTCAAAACCTCCAAGAACACACCAAGAACTCTTCAATCTCTCAAGGGAATAAGGGAAAACGATGTTGGGGGAGTTCTGGGGGTGAATGGGGACGAGTTGGGGCGGAATGAGGGTTTAAATAGGGTGCAAACCCTTGAAACTTAGGGTTTCATCCAGCAGCGGTGACTCGCCGAGTCCAGGATATGGACTCGCCGAGTCGCCCACTTAAACGTGTCCTGAGTCTCGTCCCTACTCGGCGAGTCGGACCTTATGACTCGCCGAGTCCAAGGCTAAAATAGGGCAATGCTCAAATAAAATTCACATACCGGAAACCAGGTGCTACAAATCTCCCCCACTTATTTTAGACTTCGTCCCCGAAGTCTGCTGCCCGGTCCTGAAACAGCTCGGGGTAATGCTCCATCATCTCGTCCATCGGTTCCCAAGTCCATTCCGAACCCTTGCGGTGCTGCCATTGCACCTTTACTAGCTCTACCCTCTTGTTTCTCAACGTCTTGGTCTTCCTGTCAAGTATTGCGACTGGGCGCTCAATGTAATTCAAGCTGTCATCAACCTGAATATCCTCCAACGGTACTACTGCTGAATCGTCCACCAGGCACTTCCGCAGCTGCGAAACATGGAAGGTGCTGTGGATCTGACTGAGCTCGGCTGGCAGATCCAGCCTATACGCCACCTTGCCCACCCGGGCTGCAACCCTGAACGGCCCGATGAACCTTGGGCCCAACTTGCCCCGCTTCCTGAATGGAATGACACCTTTCCAAGGCGACACTTTCAGGAGGACCATATCCCCGACTTGGAACTCCAAGTCGGATCGACGTCTATCGGCGTAGCTTTTCTGCCGACTCTGTGCAGTCTGAAGTCTGCTCCGAACCTGCTGGATCCTCTCGGTCGTCTCTAGCACCACCTCGGTGCTTCCCATGACTCTCTGACCAACCTCACCCCAACATATCGGGGTTCTGCACTTCCGCCCATACAACATCTCGAATGGTGGTCGGTCAATACTCGCGTGATAGCTGTTGTTGTAGGAGAACTCAGCCAAAGGAAGATAGGTATCCCAGCTACCACCGAAATCCAGCACACACGCCCGCAACATGTCCTCCAAAGTCTGGATGGTCCGCTCACTCTGACCATCTGTCTGCGGGTGAAAGGCGGTGCTGAAATGCAGACGAGTGCCCAACTCGTCATGGAATTTCTTCCAAAATCTGGAAGTAAAACGCACATCTCTGTCCGAGATCACCGATACTGGCACTCCATGCCGTGCCACAATCTCCCTGATATAGATGTCGGCCAATTTTTCGGCCGATATGCTCTCCTGAATTGGAATAAAGTGAGCGCTCTTGGTCAATCTATCCACGATGACCCAAATCGAATCCACTCCCCGTGCGGTCCTGGGAAGCTTTGTGATAAAATCCATCGTGATATCTTCCCATTTCCACAGTGGGATATCCAACGGTTGCATCTTGCCATGCGGTCTCTGATGTTCGGCCTTGACCTTCCTGCAGGTCAAACACCACTCGACGTACCATGCCACATCCCGCTTCATGCAAGGCCACCAATAATCCGGACGAAGATCCCTATACATCTTCGTCGCCCCGAGATGAATAGAAAATCGGGACTTGTGCCCCTCCTCCATCAAAATCTGACGCACGCCACCATGATACGGCACCCACACCCTACGGTGTAATGCCAAAAGTCCTCTGCCATCATAATCAAAGGAGGAAACCTGACCCACCACAAGCTCGCTCTTCCGATGCTCCTCCTTGATAGCCTCCTGTTGAGCCTCCCGAATCTGCTCCAACAGGGGAGTCACCACAGTCATCCTCAAACAGACGTCCCTGATTGGCACCGTCTTGCGGCTAAGCGCATCGGCCACCACATTGGCCTTCCCCGGGTGGTAAAGGATCTCGCAATCATAATCCTTCACCACGTCCAACCATCGCCGCTGCCTCATATTCAGATTCAGCTGGTCCATGAGGTACCTCAAACTCTTGTGGTCCGTGTAGATGGTACACCGAACCCCGTAGAGGTAATGTCGCCAAATCTTGAGGGCAAAGACCACCGCCCCCAATTCCAAATCGTGCGTCGGGTAATTTGCCTCGTGAGGCTTGAGCTGCCGTGAAGCGTAGGTAATGACATGCCCTCTCTGCATCAGAACTGCGCCGAACCCCGAAATGGATGCATCACAGTAAACCACAAAATCCTCGACGCCCTCAGGTAGGGCTAGGATAGGCGCCTCACACAATTTCTGTCTCAGCATCTCAAACGCAGCCTGCTGCTCGGGTCCCCACCGAAAGGCCACGGCTTTCTTCGTCAGTCGTGTCAGGGGTACGACTATCTTGGAGAAATCTTGGATAAATCTCCGATAGTAGCCCGCCAATCCCAGGAAGCTCCGAATCTCAGATGGAGACTTAGGAACCTCCCATCTCATCACGGCCTCGACCTTGGCCGGATCAACCAGAATCCCGTTCTGGTTGACGAGGTGTCCAAGGAATTGCACCTCGCGCAACCAAAACTCACACTTGGAGAACTTGGCATACAAGCTCTCCCTCCTCAGGGTCTCCAATACCTCCCTCAGATGCTCCTCGTGTTCCTCCCGAGTCTTGGAATAGACCAAGATATCATCGATAAAGACTATCACAGACCGATCCAGCATCGGTCTACACACGCGGTTCATGAGGTCCATGAACGCGGCAGGAGCATTGGTGAGCCCAAACGGCATCACCACGAACTCGTAATGACCATAGCGCATCCGAAACGCAGTCTTCTGCATATCCTCCTCCCTGACCCTCATCTGATGATACCCCGAACGCAAGTCAATCTTGGAGAACCAAGATGCTCCCTGAAGCTGGTCAAATAGGTCGTCAATCCTCGGAAGCAGGTATCGGTTCTTCACCGTTACCTTGTTCAGCTCCCGATAATCTATACACATCCGATGCGACCCGTCCTTCTTCCTTACAAACAGAATCGGGGCTCCCCAGGGTGAACTGCTCGGCCGAATAAATCCCTTGTCCAGCAGCTCCTGTAGCTGCGTAGACAACTCCTGCATCTCGGGAGGAGCCAACCTATATGGTGCTTTGGCTATCGGAGCCGCACCGGGAATGAGGTCAATCCTGAACTCCACCTGTCGCTCCGGAGGTATCCCAGGTAGTTCCTCCGGGAAAACATCAGCAAAATCTCGAACCACCGGGACCTCGCTCACGGTCGCCTTACCCGCCTCCCGGGTATCCATCACATACGCGACATAACCCGCGCATCCCTGCTGAAGGTAGCGCCTAGCCCTCGCTGCTGAGCATACAGCGTGTCCACACTGCGGTCGCTCTCCATGAATCACTAACTCTCCCCCGCTTGGGGTCCTGACTCGTACTAGCTGCTGCGCGCAATCTATCACTGCCCCATTAGGGCTCAACCAATCCATACCAATAATCACCTTGTTCCCACGCAATGGGATGGGAACCAAGTCTACCAGGTAACGCTCCTCAAACAGTCGCAGAACACAATCCCGAAACACCATCGATGCTCGCACCGATCGATCGTCAGCAATCTCTACCTCTAACGGGCAATCTAACTCGCCTGAAGTCTCATGAAATCTCTTGCTAAGAGCAAGAGAAACGAACGATCGGGATGCACCCGAGTCGAACAATACCTGAACCGGGATGCCGTTCACATGGAACGATCCTAATACACATGTTTACACATGGAGCACATATCAATATCATAACAACGTAAAATAAAAGATAGAAGGAAGGAATCATACCCGTCACCACATCGGGCGCGGCGCGTGCCTCCTCGGCAGTCAACTGAAATGCCCGACTCCTCACCACTGGAGCCTCTGCCTTGCCCTGACGGCCATCCGTGATCCGTAGGGTCGCTGGAGCTGGCGCCTTCACTGGCGCTGAAACTGTCAACATGGGGCAATTGGCCTTCTTGTGGCCCCTCTGGTTGCAGTGAAAACACAGCAACTCGGATGTCTAAATAGCTGAAACTGGAGTAGTACAATCCCTGCTAAAGTGCCCTGTCTTGCCGCACTTGTAGCAGCCTCCTGATCCCATCCTACACATCCCCACGTGCGTCCTGCCTCATTTCCCGCAGCGGCTCGATCCCGAATGACCTTTCGGTCTACCGTCTGGTCCCTTGGGCTTCTTCCCCGAAGCCCCTCCTGCCTGACCGTCCTCTAGTTTCCGTTTCCGGATGTGCTCCAAATCTATCTCTCTCTCTCTCTAGCCCTGGCAATCATGGAGTCCAGGGTGGGGCAAGCCGAAAAACTAACATGCTCCCGGATGTCAGCTCGTAGCATATCATGGTAACGAGTCCTCCTCATGTTCTCGTCACCGGCATACTGGGGCACCAATAAAGCCCTCTCCCGAAACTTGGCGGTGATCTCCGCCACGGTCTCTGTCGTCTGCCTCATGTCTAGAAACTCCCTGGCCAGCTGCTGAAGCTCGACTGCCGGCGCAAACTCTGCCCTGAACCTAGCCACAAAGTCCGACCAGGTCATTGCCTCAATAGCCGAGGCTCCCAACGAGTCACCTACTGACTCCCACCAATCCCGGGCTCGGTCCCGTAAACACCCTGCTGCGTACCTCACCTTCGACCCCTCGGGGCAGAAGCTGGTCAACTGGGCGGACTCAATATCCGCAATCCACCGCCTGGCGACAATGGGGTCCTTCACCCCATGGAAATCCGGTGCACCACTGCCCCTGAAGTCCTTGAAGGACAGTGTGCGAGATCCCGACTGGCTAGAGGCCAAGTCGCTCCTGAATGCTCGTAGTCGATCCTCCATCAACTCCACGATCCCTTCCTTGATCGACCCAAAGATGATGGGGGTCGACTCAAGGATGCCCCTAGTGATCTCCGACGTGATGAACTCACGTAGCCTCTCATCAATCGGCTCGGTGCCTGATCCCGAACCCGACCCCTCTCCTGACTCGCCATCTGTCGGTCTCGGTCGAAGTACCACCATTCTGCAAAACATCATAATAATCATTAGTGGTACTGCTACTCTCTGAGGGATCTCAACTACTTACAGGTTCCTTGGTCTCGTCTCGGCCTTCCTCGGCTCGGGTACGGATCCTCTGCTTTCAGTAGTACGGGCCCATACTACCTTCCACATCTATCCGTACCTTCTCCGAGGAATTCCTCGACTCCACCAGCTCCCCTTTACTACTGCTACTCTCTGTTATTCTCATCCTAGGCTTGCCCTAGGGAAAACTCAAGTTCAACACGACTGGTCCTCAGCTGCTGTAGGTCTCCTCATAATGCCAGTTAGCCACCACCTAAACACCATCACATGTGATGAGGACTAGATAATCCTTCAAGTAAAAGATCCGTCCCTACAACGGTTGGACTCAAACAAGAGCTGCGCAATAGGGCCAGTTCCAATACTTTGGGATTATTCAACCCTGATTACATGTGGTGTGACGTGTTTACCTAGTGGCTAACTCCCATTACTCAGAATCCCACCAAGCACGAAGCAAGCAGCATTCGGATAAGGGAAAAACAGACTCAAGCCAAAACTATTCTTATAACAAGAAACGACACTTAACATAGGATGCTAAGCTCATACTATCAGGCATAACCTAAACAGGCTATCCTACTGCTGTCTACTCAATTCTAGCATGCAATATTCATAAAGCTGTAACACATAAGCAGGCACATAAGGCATCACTCCTAGATCCTTAGCCTATTCTAGCATGCAGTTCTACGTAAGCTGATAAACATAACATAAACTTGTATGGGTACTATGGGGAATACTTACTTGAGCTCGGCCGGTCGCGCACGTCACACACTTCGCTCTTTCTTATGACTCTTTTCCGGGTTTTAAAGAACAATTTCTTTTGGAAAATCTTTCAATCCCTCGATTTGAGTTCAGACACTCCCGAAGGCGTGTCCAAATCCCTCAAACCAGGGCTCTGATACCAACTTGTAACGACCCAATTTTCATGTCCAAAAATTTCATTTTTAAAACATTACTCTTAGAAAACATTAATAAATAAAAGTATTATTGATCACGCCATAACACATCGCAAAACATGTTTTAATATTCAAACCATACAATCCATCAATTATCAAAGTACAATCCCAGTGAATCTCGTAAATGCGGAAACCGAAGAGTGTGTGTGTGACATGCTGCTACCGTGCCGGCTCCTTTCCCCTAGCTGAGGAGGTACCTGAAACCAAAACTGAAACCGTAAGCACAAAGCTTAGTGAGCTCCCCCATAATACCCCATACCATACAGCATATAACAAATAACATGCAATTAGGAGATACGGGCCCCGCCCACACTCGTGAGGATACGGGCCCCGCCCACACCTCACTTTCTGAGAGATACGGGCCCCGCCCACACTCGTGAAGATACGAGCCCCGCCCACACTTCGCTACCTGGGAGATACGGGCCTAGCCCACACTCCATTCTCGGAGGGATACGGGCCTCGCCCACACCCAACTGTCAACACATATCATACAAGTATCACGCAGACAACAAGTATAAACAGTTCTATCATACTGGTATATATCACAATCAACTCGACTAATAGATACGGGCTCGGCCCACACTATAATACTAACGTCTCATCTATACGGGCCGGCCTTGGTGCCTTAGACCCGTTACTGATGAAAGGAAACTCACCTCGAAATAGCTGCTGGTCTGTGTGGGAACTGATCACCTACTACTGCTGCTGCTGCTCCGGAAACTCCCCGGCTGTAATTCCCACAATATACTTAATCATACACTGCTAACTGTCCTTTGGGTAAAAAGACCATTTTACCCCTGGTCTAGCCCTAAGTCAAATCGAAGTCAATTATTAGTTTACCCGACTCGCCGAGTGGATCTCCACTCGCCGAGTCCCTAGCAAACTATTGTCCTGGGTCCCTAATTCTACTCGTCGAGTTGGGCTATGACTCGACGAGTTCATCTTCTAAACTGACGTTCACCCTCTTCATCCTACTCGCCGAGTTGTATGAACAACTCGTCGAGTTCATCTTCATCCGAAGAACACTTTATGCTAAGACTCGCCGAGTTGTATGAACAACTCGCCGAGTCTGTTCTTGATCTATGAAGATTGCCTTGGACTCGCCGAGTCAGGGCATTGACTCGCCGAGTCCTATCATGGGTGAGTTCAACTTCCAACTCACCGAGTCACCCCCTGCGACTCACGGCTCAACTCGATACATCTTAAAGGGACCGGTTCAGTGACTCGCGACCAGACTCGTCGAGTCACATAGATGACTCGCCGAGTCGCAGCCATGCATCCATCAAATACACCGATTTGCTCGATTCCAGTCCATGCCATTCACAGATCTGGGCTTCTAGGACACAAATCACACGTAAAGTTTCCAACTTTACGTGTAGATATTTACCAATATGGATTTTAAGGCTCAAGGTGCACCAAAAGGGGTAGATCTAGGGCTTTCATGCAATATGACCCCATAAAGGCATTAGATCCAAGTTCCAGGGACTAGATCACGCCTAGATCTAAAGGCTAACAACTTATTATCACCCACAAAGCACAAACAAGCTTGGGGAAGAGCCCAAGAAGGACTCCAATGAAGCAAAAAGGGATTACAAGCTTGAAAACAGAGGGGAAACGAGCTATACCTCAAGGAATACGTTGAAATGACACAAAGATGGCTGATCTCCTTCTCCTCTTCTTGATCTACTCCTCTTTTTCCTCAAAACCTCCAAGAACACACCAAGAACTCTTCAATCTCTCAAGGGAATAAGGGAAAACGATGTTGGGGGAGTTCTGGGGGTGAATGGGGACGAGTTGGGGCGGAATGAGGGTTTAAATAGGGTGCAAACCCTTGAAACTTAGGGTTTCATCCAGCAGCGGTGACTCGCCGAGTCCAGGATATGGACTCGCCGAGTCGCCCACTTAAACGTGTCCTGAGTCTCGTCCCTACTCGGCGAGTCGAACCTTATGACTCGCCGAATCCAAGGCTAAAATAGGGCAATGCTCAAATAAAATTCACATACCGGAAACCAGGTGCTACAAAAAAACACCTTTGTATTTAAATAAAAATGTGGTTTTTAAACAAAAAAATTATATTTATACGGTTTAAAATGTAATAAAAAATATATTTATACGGTTTTAAATGGAAAATGGTCAAAATTGAACAAAGTTAGAAAAAAATAATGTCCAATTTGAAAAAAAAAACATAGTGTCAAAATTGAAAGAAAATATTAAACTTAGTGTTAAAATCGAAAAAACGTGAAAACTTAGTGTTTTTTGTGGAAAAAAAAATCAATTTTGACACGTCAGCACGCCACGTCATCAAAACTGACACATTATCATGTAACCTGGTTGACCGGTCAAGTGGTCATAATTGTAACAAATTGGAAATTCAGTGTCAAATTTGAGATAAAAAAAAACACGGTGTCAAATTAGAATTTTAGTGTAAACTAAATATTTTTTATGCTATTTACCATTTTCTGTAAATGAATATCACCATTTGTAAACTAACTCCTGTGTATATAATGAATGACTATAGAAACCAAGAGTTATTATTGGTACAAAAAATAGGTATGTTGTTAAAATAATGCACCTATAAGATCAAACAAAACATGTTAACCTATTAATTTTATAAATATAAAGAACTTACTATTTTTAATTGCATTATTATCCATGAAAGGGTTGGTAACGAAAACTGGTAACGAAAATTGATATGAAACATATTAGTAATAATAAATAACAATGATTAGTTATAATTTTTATTTTGGATAAAAATTACTTATTTTACTTATGACTTCAAAATAATATTTAACTAAGATATAATTTTACATCAATTCTCATATATTGTTTTAACTTATAAAATCAATTAATTAGCTTTAACATGTTTTAAGTATTAAAATAGTTTTTAACTACTACAACAAAAAAATATTATATATTAGTAGTTTCTTATTTTTACAGACATAAAAATTTTAAAATGTTACTAAATGGATTAGAAAAGGTTAACATATTATTTTATATTAGGGTTTGGATCCTCCGTACGATGTTGCGGAAACCCAATATGATAAGAAACGCAGTGCAATATCGATAATGTTTCGTATGAGAAATTTTATCAATAGATTTTAGACCTTCAAACATGTTCATATCATAACTTTATTTTTATAAGATTTCGAACCAAACAATTACGTATGGAGGAGGTAGACAAAATTAAATGAAAACTAATATATATATATATATATATATATATATATATATATATATATATATATATATATATATATATATATAATGGACAAAAAACATGACTTTAGAATACAGTAAGTAACCAAATCGTAACTTATAAAATACTAATAATTCAACATTAAAATTATAAATGTTGAAAATTATTAGATCAAAATATTTCGAAGAAAAAAGTGTAAATATAAAAATTTGTTTTTACCAAGGTCAAAATCTTTATAGGAATAAAAAATGCTAGATCAAAATTAGTTTAGGATAAAAAAATGTAAAAAACAAATGAAACATAAGGAAAAAACCTAAATGAAATTCAAAATAGAAATTGGATTGTAAAAATAAGAAGTAAAATGTTTATCTCATACTATTCTTTCAAATCAAGAGGCTAAAATTCAATTAAAATGAACAATAAAATGCTCACACAAACTCAATTTAGTGTCTATCTCTCTCTCTCTCTATATATATATATATATATATATATATATATATATATATATATATATATATATATATATATATATATATATATATATATATATATATATGCTAAAATTCAATTAAAATGAACAATAAAATGCTCACACAAACTCAATTTAGTGTATATATATATATATATATATATATATATATATATATATATATATATATATATATATATATATATATATATATATATATATATATATATATATATATATATATATGGGACGGTTCAAATAAAAACACTAAATAAAGTGAGAACCTGAGAACAATTCTCAGCCAATCATTTTCTTTAATTTAATTATTTTTGGTAATTAATAAAAAATATTATTAAAATCTAGATTACTTATACGTAAGGGTAAATTAGTAATTATATTTGGAGATTATTATGGAAATAAGAGAAATTTGTGGGATTCTTATTTGAAATTTAAAATTTAAAATTTGTTAAATTTCAAAAAGTTTAAAATACTGAATTTTTAAATTTCGAGTTAGTATGCAAGAATATATTATGCATTTACTAAACACAAATTTTTATTCAAAGCATAATGTATATATGCATTAGTTATATCATGAGAATCAAACTAACCATAAGCTTCTAATAAGATGTAAAATTTTCAAGGGTTGCAAACTTGACATCCGGGTTTTGATCGACTACACGCTTCCAAACCTCCAAACTCATTTCAAAGTCGCATATTGAATATATAATACGGTTTTTATATAACTAATACATATTTATACATAAAATTATGGTTTGAATGTAAAACAATCTTGTATTTATACAAAACTTTGGTTTTTAGTTGAAAAAAAATGTATTTACACAGTTTTTTTTGTATAAATACATTTTTTTTTTCAATTAAAAACCAAAGTTTTGTATAAATACAAGATTTTTTTACATTCAAACCATAATTTTATGTGTAAATATGTATTAGTTATATAAAAACCGTATTTTAAATTAAATCTTTGATTTTAAAATGAGTTTGGAGGTTTGGAGGCGTGTAGTCGATCAAAACCCGGATGTAAAGTTTGCAACCCCTGAAAATTTTACATCTTATTAAAAGCTTATGGTTAGTTTGATTCTCATGATATAACTAATGTATATATATATTATGCTTTGAATGTAAAAAAAACACCTTGTATTTAAATAAAAATGTAGTTTTTAAACAAATAAATATATTTATACGGTTTAAAATGTAATAAAAAAATATATTTATATGGTTTCAAAAGGAAAATGGTCAAAATTGAACAAAATTAGAAAAAATAATGTTCGATTTAGAACAAAAAAATATAGTGTCAAAATTGAAAGAAAATATTAAACTTAGTGTTAAAATAGAAAAAACGTGAAAACTTAGTGTTTTTTGTGGAAAAAGAATTCAATTTTGACACGTCAGCATATAATGTCAGCATGTCACATCATCAAAAACTGACACGTCATCATGCTACGTCAGCATGTAACCTGGTTGACCGGTCAAGTGGTCAGAATTGTAACAAATTGAAAAACACAGTGTCAAATTTGAGAAAAAAAAACAGTATCAAATTAGAATTTTTGTGTAAACTGAGTAGTTTTTATGCTCTTTACCCTACTGAAAACTATAAAATGCAATTGGATATCCTTTCCTATTGTGAAAAGTACATGAACAAGGTAAAACGTCGTGTGTGTGTGTGTGTGTATATATATATATATATATATATATATATATATATATATATATATATATATATATATATATATATATATATATATATATATATATATATGGTTAAGTTCATGTGAGACGGTTTAATTTTGTGAGACCGTGGGACGCATTTTTTTATTTTTTAAAATTTTTTTTAGTTAATTCAAGTTCCGAAAATAATATTTAAAAAAAGAATTTTTTGATTTTTCCATTTATTTTGCATTTTAAAATTATTTTTAGAATATGTACAGTGTAATATTCTATTTAGAATATTTCACGTATTTTTCAAAAAAAAAAAGAATTTTATTTTTATTTTTTTTAGTTAATTCAAGCTCCGAAAATAATATTTAAAAAAAGAATTTTTATATTTTTCCATTTATTTTGCATTTTAAAATTATTTTTTAGAATATGTCAGTGTAATATTCTATTAAGAATATTTCACGTATTTAAAAAAAAAAACGGGATTTTTTTAATGTTATTTTTATTTTTTTTAGTTAAATCAAGTTCCAAAAATAATATTTAAAAAAAGAATTTTGGATTTTTCCATTTTAAAATTATTTTTAGATTTGGTTTTACGGTCTCACAAAGTTAGAATAATCTCAAATGAACCTGAACATATATATATATATATATATATATATATATATATATATATATATATATATATATATATATATATATATATATATATATATATATATATATATATATATATATATATAAAGGGTTGGTGAACAGTAATGTTTTGAAATTTCGAATTTTGCTACGGATTTCTACCGACTTAAGAAAATTGCCAGGCCATATTCTTTCATATTTTTTGTACTTTTTGATTTTGACCGCACATTTTTGCTGGTTTAACATAATCGTTGCTCACTTTTTTTTTTTTTTTTTTTTTTTTTTTTTTTTTTTTTAAATTTTACGTTTACCTCCTTTCACATCTTCTTTACCCTCTTCTTTTAACAATTGAGGGTGTGTTTCGTTTCTTCCGACTTAAGAAAATTGCCACGCCATATTTTTTTCATATTTTTTATACTTTTTGATTTTGACCACACATTTTTGCTGGTTTAACATAATCGTTGCTCACTTTTTTTTTTTTTTTTTTTTTTTTTTTTAATTTTACGTTTACCTCCTTTCACATCTTCTTTACCCTCTTCTTTTAACAATTGAGGGTGTGTTTCGTTTCTTCCGACTTAAGAAAATTGCCACGCCATATTTTTTCATATTTTTTATACTTTTTGATTTTGACCACACATTTTTGCCGGTTTAACATAATCGCTGCTCACTTTTTTTAATTTTACGTTTACCTCCCTTCACATCTTCTTTTAACAATTGAGGGTGTGTTTCGTTAATTTTCCCTTACTATACACGTGTCGGGTATTACCTTCCTCACTTATTGTCGTGATTCACCAAAATTGGCACATCAATTCCCTTTTTTACCGACTCCAATACTTTTGCCCTAAACTCCATTTCCCCCCTTAATTCTCATTCCCACCCTCATCAAGACACCACCGTCGACCTTGCCTCCCTCAGCCCTCCTCCGACGCTGTTTCCCTCTCCGACATAGGAAAGAGCCTCTTTTGTGGAGAACCGACATAGCGAATATGCTTTTCTGCTTCAAAATTTTATCAACGTCTAAGTAAATCTATCCAATCCAGCGCCATCGGCGCATGTAATTCCTACTAGTTAACATTAATTTTTAAAAAATGCTCTTCTAAACAAAATTAAATTTTAATATATTTTTTCTGTTATATATTTTGATGTTTATGCTGAGTCATGCAAACAACTGAAACTAAGATTCTATTTAAAAAAAATGAGATTGATCTATTATTTTATAGCGATCAATTTATTAATCTTGACTAATGGATGGATATAATTCTAATTGTATAAGTTATACTTTTTTGGAAACAATCAACGAGTTTAGCGGAAGCATCACCATGTTATTTCAGTGGTAAGTCCAAGATCGAGCTCATTTACATGGCAAATTCAGTCCAAAAGCGGATTTATGAGGAAAACTTTCGATTTATGAGATATAATTGTAAAGGACAATTTTAACAGGTTCAACGATGTGAAATCCCGACTTCAAACCCATGTGGGTTTGAAGTGCATCAATCCAGCTAGGTTTGAGGTTTGACATCACTTGCAGTTGTATAAGTTATATGATGTTAACATATTGACTAATGGATGGATAATGCTAGTTGTATAAGTTATATAATGTTAGAATAAAGGATATTTAATTTTTTATTATTTTAATATATTGAGTATCAAAATCTTATGATATCCGTTTATGTGTGTATCTTGATTAATATTATCTTATAAGGGTCGATTGTTGTTGTTAGTTATAATATTTAATTGGACTGCACTAAGATTTTGTTTTAGACCACAACTATAGAATTTTGCAAACCATAAGACCATTTTTGCAATTTTGTCTAAAACTAATTACTAAAAACGATTTACACATTATAATATTTAGTCTAACAATATGTAAATCGTTTTTAATAATTAGTTTTATAGATTTATAATATTACCAAATCCATGCCCGTCTTCCCGTCCTTAACCAAACCCTGATAATATATACACAAAATAATCTATCTATGAACAAACTAGAAGGGAAGGTGGCTATAATCACCGGCGGCGCAAGTGGTATCGGAGCAGCCACCGCTCGTCTGTTTGCAAAACAAGGTGCATGTGCGGTTGTGATCTGTGATATCCAAGATGAACTCGGAAAAGATCTCTGCAAATCCATCGGCTCACACTGTTGCACGTACATACATTGTGACGTTAGTGACGAAACCCAAGTGAAGTCCCTAGTGGACTGGACGGTGGAGACATACGGCAAGCTTGATATTATGATTAGCAACGCCGGGATCGCTAGTAAATCCGACCAGACCGTAGTCGACATGGATATGAAGCATCTTGACGACCTCTTTGCCATCAATATCCGCGGCATGGTGGCTTGCCTGAAGCATGCGGCGCGCTCGATGGTGGAGCGGAAGGTGAAGGGAAACATTATATGCATGTCTAGCGTGTTGGGAAGGCAAGCAGTGTTGCAGCATACGGATTATTGTATGTCAAAACATGCGGTGATTGGGTTGATGAAATCGGCGAGCAAGCAGCTGGGGCAATACGGGATTCGAGTGAATGCTGTGTCGCCTTCGGTGGTGGCTACGCCGTTGATGTGCAACATGCTTGAGAAAGAGGCGGCAGAAGTGGAGAAGATTTTTGAACCGTTCACCAGCTTGAAAGGCGTGATCTTGAAAGCGGAGGACGTTGCTCACGCCGTCTTGTTCCTGGCCAACGGGGAGTCTGGTTTTATCACCGGCCATGATCTGGCTGTCGACGGAGGTTTTACTATTTCATAATTTTGCATATATTAATAATTATTCATATTCATATTCATATATATAATCAGCTAATTAACAAAATGGGCGTTGGGTGATATATCTTTTGGATGTACTTTTGTGCATTGGGTGAAGTTGTAACTTTGAAGATATATGTGATTACTTTTTGAGCAATTAACGTATTCAAATTATATTATTTTAAGAATTAACGCATAAAACGTGAAAATTGATTTATTTCTAAAAGAAAATTAATCGCCTTGTGAGATAGGAGTAAGCCTTGTGATATAGGAGTAACGTTTCTTATATGATGCTAAAAGAAAGAATAGAGATGTCATTTTATTTAGACTAAATGTAAATTTGGATCCTGTTGATTAGAAAAAAAAAATGTAAATAAGGTCGAGTAAATTTTACGAATGGTTCCTATAGTTTGGGGTAATTTGCATGTTTGGTCTCTAACTTATTTTTTTAATTCGGAAGGTTTCTACTGTTTGTTTTTGTTACACGTCTGGTTCCTACAATTTATTTTTGTTACGCGTTTGGTTTCTATCTTACTTAAAAATACTATTATTTAAATAGGGAAAAATTGTGAGGTAAGTAAAGTAAGGTGAAGGGGATGAGGTTGAGAGTGTTTTTATTTAAATAAATTAAAAAATCAAAGGCAAAATAGTTTTTTTAAGTAAGACAGAAACCAAACGCGTAACAAAAACAAACAGTATGGACTTTCCGAGTTAAAAAAATTAAGTTAGAGACCAAACATGCAAATTACTCTAAACCATAGGGACCATTTGTGTACTTTACTCTAAGGTCTAAATATCCAAAATTGAAATTTTTTTAATAGTTTTGGTCCCTAAAAAAATTAAAATAAATACTTTATCCTTTTATTATATTTTTTGTGCATTTTTGATATTTAATTTAATTCTTTTATAATTAAAAAAACATCCCCACCTACTCTCTCTCTCTCTCTCTCTCATGCCAAAGTCCCACCTTCCACCATTGTTTTTGGAGATTTATTGGGTTGAAGAACATATGCATCTTCATGATCCACTAAACACAAACAAGCACGCACACACACTAAATCTTATTAACCTTCATCCAAATCATTTGTGCATCTTTCATATAGATCAATTGAAAAACAAACAAATATACACTAAATCGACATCTACTAATGTGTTTTTCTCCCTAAATTTAAAACTACTTCTCGATCAAAACCACCACCTATGATTGACCAGAAAATCAAAACCTTTGGAAATCATCTTGGTTTTGCTTACACCAATATCAATCATTAATCCAGTGACCACCGCAAGCAACAATCGATTGGAGCCAACGTAAACCCAAGAGGAAAGGCTAGTACATGTCGAGGATAATGTTGGTATATGCTTAGCTAATGGGTTTTTTGATTTTAAATTTAATGAGAAGAACCCAGTAAGGAATCGGGTTGATTCATCTCATCAGATGTGGGTTTGATTGAACTTACTGCTATGATGCTTCTTTGTTGTTGTATGTATTTAAGGACGAGAATGACAAATATATTGACATCTATGCTAAGGAGAAAGTGACATTGGAGATGGGTTTCAAAGAAAAAAGGAGTCATGAAGCAGGAGGATTACGATGAAGGTGGGGGCTAAGAGTTTCATTTGGGTTTTTTATTTGTCTGTTTTTTTGTTTATGTTCTAATCTACATGAATCAAATGAAATGAGTAACTAAAAACCTTAATATGTAACACCCATATCCTAGAATGGTTCGATTTAGTTCTTTAAGGAGTCAAAAGCAAGGTTTTTAGGAAAAAAAATTGGGTGTCATGACATGACCATAGGGTGGTTACAATGTGAGGACGGCTGTAGCCCAAACCCATGATCTTTTAGGGTTTCCCTCGTATTTAAGCCCCATTATCTTGAATCTAGGGTTCATTATTAGCCTCCATCATCCTTAAACCTCAGAAAACCCTAACCCTAATCTCTTTTGGTGGGTTTTGGCCTTTTGGTGCATTTAGGAGCTTGCAAAATGAGAAGAAGAAAGAGAAGAAGGTGTACTAGTTGTAGATCTAGTAAGGAAACATCATCATCATCATCTTGTGCTCATTCCGGACCTTTGTAAGTGTCCAAGATTCAACCTGTATGCTTCTATGTTGCTACATCTAGGTTTTGTCCCGTTTTCTTCATGTTTGAGCAAGCTTGGTTGGAAGAGATCCATAAATTTAGGAACTTTATGGATTCTAAGGTTCCCTTAATTATTACAAGGTTCAGATCTTGGAGTTGGTTGAGTTTTTGGATCCATGCATGTGAGTTTTGGTGTTATCTCTTCATTTTTTAACCTATAATAGATAGAGGACAAGCATGGAGCATACATGTCCATAATTAATCTATTTTATGGACCTCTGGTGTCCCCTTCAACATCTAGAAAAGTTGGAGTATGAGACTTAATGATTTAAGGACTTAAGTCATTAAATAAAGGTTTCAGACTGAAGTCACGGCATGACATTGAGGGTGCCACGGCGTGACCAAGGAAGGATTTCGTGTCTGAGTTGTTCTGTTATGCTCACGACACGACCAAGGAGGTTTTACGTCGTGATGTGTGCTGAGTGGGTTGGTTTCAAACCCTTAAACCAGAACGACGAAAACATTCGGGGGTGGAGGACTTCATGTATAATATCACAACAATGCATAATAGTAATCGAAGTACAACAACAACCATTGTATTTACAAAGTTATAAGTTTTACAACTGTGATCAAAACATAATGTATATGAACTCAAAAGTATAAATTTAAAAGACACGAGTTTATAGATCTCCGTCTTCTCAAAAAGCTGTAGTTGTACATGTATCACTGTTTACCTAAGAATACAAGTAGATTTTGAAAAAAAGTGTCAACAATTAAGTTGGTGAGTTCATAAGTATGTTTGTAACTGAAATCTGTTTTCTTGTTCATTGATAAAATAAACATGTTTTTCCCAGAAAATCCTATATATTCTACAATGTTATTATGTAGGCAAAATGTGTGATACTTTCTGTACTATGAGTTTGTAAAATGTAGTTTAGTTCTCATAAAACCATGAAAGTATGATTTTCTCTGTATTGAAATAGTAATATGTGTTTATATTTGTAAAATATTGTATTATAGTTTTATAATTAAATAAAACTATGTGACGTGTTACTTATTCATACACTAATCATTTTGTTGAATATCAAATTGTGAGTTATTATAAACATACTATATGACCTAGGATCGCCTGAACACGACGTTCTTCAAGCGTCGTAATATGTAAGACATTTTTCACCCTGGGCATGCCTGCCTAACTGTAGTGAGCAGTTCATGTGTGGATTGTCAGTCCCATATAGATCAATATACAAGTGTCGCGCTCTCCCTCTAGGAGACTACAATTATAATTTCAGGACATGGTTGGTACTTAGAAAAGTACATGAAGGTAGTCTCACAAATCCTATATTGATGATTATGCGTAGAACATTGAAAAGTTACTATGTAATAAATACACTGTAAGTAATTTTCGTAAACTGTATAGAATGTAGTTTATAGGTTTGTTTTCAGTAAAGTCATATGTTTGTTTTCTAACAGTCATTCTATGTTTATTTTCCG
Source organism: Lactuca saligna (assembly GCF_052625555.1). Classification (NCBI taxonomy): domain Eukaryota; kingdom Viridiplantae; phylum Streptophyta; class Magnoliopsida; order Asterales; family Asteraceae; genus Lactuca; species Lactuca saligna. The sequence continues at coordinate 205,369,436 of NC_136424.1, read as the reverse complement.
TTATTTACTATATTTGTTTTCCTATTATGTACTTTGAAACTTGAAACCAATGAATGAGTCTTCTAAACTATACCTATTATAGTTTAGTTGTTTGTTTTTGTGACAACCGTCAAATTCTGGTCAATTCAAAGTCAAATAAAGTCAACAAGTCAAACCGGTCAGCTCAACTAACCCTTCTGTACTAGGACTTACGTTCAGTATTTACTAAACAACTCGCTATTCTGATAAGAAATCATAAATCGAAAACTACGTACAACTAGATCTCTTTAACCTAAAAACTGCGGTAAGTGGCAAGCCAAACCGATAAAAACAATGATGCTTACTCATCGGGAGTGTGTAAGATCCTTAAACAAGGCTTAATAGGGTTTACGAACCATGCATTGCGATGTCAGACACTCACAACTGTCCCACATGGAACCTCTCTCAATCGTTTTCACTCTATCTCTCTCTATGTCAAATCTCTCCCAAATCCCTCTAAGTATGTAAAATCTCTCTCAAATATCTCTTTGTATGAAAAATCTCTCCAAGAATGTCAAATCTCTCCCAAATCCCTCTAAGTATGTGAAATCTCTCTCAAATATCTCTTTGTATGAAAAATCTCTCTAAGAATGTCAAATCTGTCCCAAATCCCTCTAAGTATGTGAAATCTCTCTCAAATATCTCTTTGTATGAGAAATCTCTCCAAGAATGTCAAATCTCTCCCAAATCTCTCCAAGTATGTGAAAACTCTCGCAAATATCTCTTTGTATGAGAAATCTCTCCAAGAATGTCAAATCTCTCCCAAATCTCTCCAAGTGTGAGAAATCTCTCCCAAATCTCTCTCAAAAGTTTCCGTAACTTTTTGGGATCATTCGGGTCATTCCGACCCTTAACCGGGTCAAAAACGGCTCAAAACGGGGCGAAAACGAGAAAAATAGGCTTTAGGAACCGAAACCAAGAAGAGAGGCCTCTTAGGCGAGGACCGAGCCTCTGTTGGCTGTGGCACGCGAGGACCGAGCCTCTGTTGGCTGTGGCACGCGAGGACCGAGCCTCTGCCTCTGTTCGCTTCTCGCACTCTCTGTTCGCCTTCCGCCTCTCTGTCGCTTCCTCTCCTCTCTGTCGTATCTTCACTCTCTGTCTCTACCCGCCTCTCGGTCTCTGCTCTCTCTTCCTTCCTCTCGGTCTCTGCTCCTTCTCTCCTCTCTGTCTCTTTCTCTTCTCTCGGTCTCTCTTCTCCCCTCTCGGTTCCTACCCTCTCCCTTCTCCCCTCTTGGTTTCTACCCTCCCTCCTCTCGGTTTCAGCATCAGAAGGCCGAACCTCGGCCAGAATTCGGAAATTTGTCACTTTTAGCCCATTTTTGATATTTTTAACATTTTAAGCCCGTTTTTCGTGATTTTAAAGCGGGATTTTCTCCAGAAATTATATTTTAACATAATAATCTCTAAATATTCATAATTTAAACATATTTTGATGAAAATCATTATCTAAATAATAAAAATCAAATGGGTGAATTATTAAAGGTGGAGTGTTGACTTTGCCTTATCCAATGTCACAAGCAACCACCCCACACCCACTCTTTGACTAACCACACCTCCCCACCTTACCTAGGTCACTTCAATGTCCCTTACACTCAATTTACACTCATTCCCACGTTTTTAGAGCTGGAACAAACATCCTCTCTCCTCATTTTCTCTCATTTGCCCTCATTTCACTAAGTATCAAACACCACTTTTCTCTCAAACTTTTCCCACTCCAATTTCGAGATTCAAGGCTGATTTTCAAGTGTTCTTCCACTCTTAGTAAGTATAATTCATCCTCATTATGATTATTTCACTTCATTCTACTCAAATCATGAATATCTTACACAAACTCCATCATATTAGCGTTAGAGCTTCGAATCTTCAAGTGATTCTTCAAGTGTTCTTGGGTTGAACGCTTCTCTTCTTCAACACTTATCTACTGAAATCACTCAAGGTGAGTTCATACCCCCACATTTTCATGTTTTCTCAAGTTTTCAGGGGGGGGGGGGGGAATACAAGTTAAAACACCAAGAACATAACTAAAATTTTCTAACAGCCTTCATCAGAAAAGTTCAACTCCATTCACGGACTGTTTTGGACAATTTAAACATTTTATTTATCAAAACTGTACAAGGTGCAAATATTTCAAGTTCTTAGCTTTAAAATGACTACTTGCACATCTCCATACGATTTTTCTACAATTTATGGTGATTTTTACAAAACTGCCTATAATTTCAAACAACAATCCGGACCAGTCTGTGATTTTGGACTTATTCACCCAAGTTGGAGGTCCTTAAAAATCGTGATAAAAATTATGAGTAAACTAGACACATTTTTTGAACTCTCAGAATTTACGGATCTAGTTTTTGACTTCGTATGATTTTTCTATGATTTTTCTAAAACAGTGCTGAAAGACTAAGAATTAATTAACAGCTTCTAACTATCAAAACACTTTGTAACATGTTGAACAGAATTACTTAACAGCTTCTAACTATCAAAACACTTTGTAACATGTTGAGCAAAGTGTTAAAACTTTGATAACCTCATACATTACATGTATTTCTTGTTATGATATATTTATATAATAGGAAATTACTTGCTGAATTTATAAGAATCCTCCATCATAATCATTAGTACAAGACAAAACAAGTTAAACATAGCTATATTGTACTATACATTTGACTTCCATAGAATGGGATTCTTAAACACCACAAAGAAATATACTAAACTATAATAGGTATAGTTAGGGTACATATACATTTCAAACATTTTAATAAACTATAATAGGTATAGTTTATGATCATTTACATAACATACTTATACAAAAAGGGGTACAAATACAAAGTGCCGGGTTTATATACAAAAAGGGGTACAAATACAAAGTGCCGGGTCTCTATACAAAAAGGGGTACAAATACAAAGTGTCGGGTCTCTATACAAAAAGGGGTATAAATACAAAGTGCCGGGTCTCTATACAAAAAAAGGGGTACAAATACAAAGTGCCGGGTCTCTATACAAAAAGGGGTACAAATACAAAGTGTCGGGTCTCTATACAAAAAGGGGTACAAATACAAAGTGCCGGGTCTCTATACAAAAAAAGGGGTACAAATACAAAGTGTCGGGTCTCTATACAAAAAGGGGGTACCGATACAAAGTACCAGGTTCACTTAAGATAGTTATTATGATATTAAAACTATACTTCATCTAGAATTGTTAGACTTCAACTATAGTCGCTGAGCGTATATGTTTGAGTCATATAAGAATTTAATCTTGATTGGCCTAGAATTGGTGGTGCCCGCCTCATCTCCTGTTCCTCGTTGGGTTGTGGACCTAGGGCAGACCCACTATATTCAACGTTTTATCTAATTTAAATCTTATATAACTTATATACGCTGGACGATTATAGAGGAACTCTACGGGTCATTCTAGGGTTCATTAATGCATCATAAAGGAATATTTCTATTCACACTTAACTAAGAAAATATTGGATTTTCTGCAAGGAAAACGGTTTCTACTTCAAACAAAACTCTTATGAACTCACCAACTTAATTGTTGACACTTTTTCAAAACTACTTGTATTCTCAGGAAATCAGTGAAACAGGAAAACTTCATCGCTTTGAGGATGGGACGTTAAACCGTCAACAATTTATTTTTGTCATCATAATGTAATTGATTTTGAATCATGTAAACATATACTTTGGTGTAACTTTTTCAATTATATTTATGATGGTTGTATTTACTTTGAGCACTATTATATTCGTTGTTGTGATACTGTACATGAAGTCCTCCACCCCGGACGTTTCCGCCATCCTTGGTTTGGGGGTGTGACAGTTTTGCTGTAAGAATCTATAATACTGTTATTCCATGAAATTTTCTGTTTATACCCATGTATTATCAAACAGTTTGAAAACCATTATTTTGTATTTATATCAATGTAATATTTATATAATTATGATTAAGTAGATATTTGATTAAATAACTTTACCCCAAGCCCACAACCAAACAAGGAACATGAAAATGGGTCAAATTGCATATTCTAAATCTTCTGAATCCAAATTATATAATTTATACATATATAAATAATAATTATAACAATTTGAAATATGTTAAAAAATTTAAAAACCTTTTAAGATATTAAAACAATTTTATTGTGTGTCACTTGTATTCCCCCCCCCCCCCCCCCAAAAAAAAAAAAAAAAAAATAAAAAATAAATAGTTAAAAATCATAAAAATGTAGGGGTATGAACTTATATGATAGGTGGTGATTCGGGAAACGTTTCGTTTCTTAGAATCGAGTTTTCTTGATGTAACTGAGAGTTTCTGATGAAAAGTTGGCTTCACTCGGGTAGAGTTTCCGCTAAAAGAAGATGCCATAGAGGCTTTGGGATAGTTTAGATAGGCTTAAAAGTGAGTAAAGGTAGTGGAGAGGTTGAGAATTAGTAACATAATCCGGAGGCCTCACTGGCTATTTATAGTAGGCTGAGGTCTGAAATTACGCTGGGCGTACTCTTCTAGTACGTTGGGCGTACTGGTGAAAACAACAACACGCTGGTCGTACTCGTTGTATGCGGGGCGTACTAATGTGAGGCTTATCCGAACTTTAGAGGTGGCAAGTCTACGAGATACGCGTCAAGGCTATTGGGTTTACTATAGGAGTAATCTTCTCGTACGTTGAGCGTACTAGTGTGAACAACAGTATGCTGGGCGTACATCTTCTTAATCGGGGCGTACTCCCTTCGATCATATCCGAAGTATCGGACGTATCTGACACGTGTCGCATGCGAGGGAAAAGGCAATGTGGGAAATTTGAGGCCTAGTCTTTGAGTACGCTAGGCGTACTCCTTGTACGACGGGCGTACTTCTCTTTTTCAAACTTCAAAAATTCATATCGTTTACATACAAACTCCGTTTTTGATGTTTTTTTATATCCATGCATAGGTGAGACCATGCTCTACAACATTCGTTTAGACTCCGTCGGCTAATTTTGACTTTATTTTTAAAGTTATATTTTTAACAGGCTGGGACAAGAAAAGTCTGGTAAAAATTCATAACTTCTTCATACGACGTCAGTTTGCATCTGTCTTTTTACCGTTGGATTTCTTTTGATAAGATCTCCGATTCTCGTTTAGGTTGTTTTGACCAAAAGTTGATTAAACCAAATTTCGAGTTTCGGGTTGTGTACTATTGTGTCGAAACTTAGAAAAATCATAACTTTTTCATATGAAGTTAGATTTAGACGTTCTTTTTATGGACACTCTCGGTTTAACGTATACTATAACTTTCATTTAGATAGTTAAGGCTAATAAGTATTTTATTGAAAATTCACTTTTTACGTTAAACAGTGTTTTGTCGGTTTTGTTACAGCTTTTCGATAGGTCATTTCCTCTTCGTTATAACTCGGATTTGGGCGTTCTTTATATTTTTGAAATCTTTGACACGATTTCTACCAATATATTCATCCCAAACAAGTTTATTTAACATTTCATTTTTGTGACAACCCAGAATTTCCATTCTAAACAAACCATATCAAACCAATAGAAGTTAGAACAGTTACAAGGAAATTCCAGACTTTGGGTATAAGTTTGAGTTTTTCACGATTTAGACTTCAGGAAATATCAGGAGAGTGGATGCACTAGGGTTTTGTGCAACACTGTTATTTTGACACTCTATTATATTAGAGATCATTTCAGGAATAAAATATTTTCTCAGGACTATAAATAGAATTCTGAACCAAATTCATTCATTATTCGCATTTCCAACTAGAGAAAAGCCATTTTCTCTCTCACGGATCTTCGGGTTTTTATCCCAAATCGTGAGTACCCCTCTCTAGTAGTGTTATATAGCTTTAAATGTGTTCATAACTGTCACACCCCCAAACCAAGGATGGCGGAAACGTCCGGGGGTGGAGGACTTCATGTATAGTATCATAACCACAATTTCAATAGTAATTTAAGCAAACACAACCAACATATATATAATTGAAAAAGTTACATCACTTGTATGAATTACATGTTTCAAAATCAATTACAATATGTTGACAAAATATGAAAAGTTTGACGTCTTAACGTCCCATCCTCAAAGCACTTGATTACCTGTTTAGTGTTTTCCTGAGAATACGAGTTGTTTGAAAAGTATCAACACAAAGGTTGGTGAGTTCATAAGCTTTTATTAATAAACTTAGTAGAAGTCTATCACATGTAAATGTCGCGTTTGTGTCAGAAAAATCCGATATTTTCCTTGAAATCCGAAAAATGTAGCCTTATAACCAAAGACTAAAATGTATAAGAAATCATCATTTCTTAGTAGAAATGTCGTGAGTTTAAAATGATATGGAAAGTAAATTTCTTTATCAACCTAAAACCTACTTCGGTTTTATGAAGCCCCGTAAACTTTATGAATTGTTATCTCCCTAGGTGAGTCGCTATAATCATACTGTGACTATGTGAACCTGCCACAACGTTTCTCAGGCGTCGCGAAAATGAAATGACATTTGTCACCCGTAGACCTGCAGGTCCCACTGTAGCTAGCAGCAAGGTGTGGGGTGTCAAACCCAATATAGATCTATATACAAGTATCACGTTCTCCCTCAAGGAGATTTTGATTATAACTACCAGGAATTATATCCCGCACTCGGACGTATGGGGAGAGAGAGTCTCACAACATAGGTTAACAAGTTTACGTGAAATGTGTGTGGGTATAAATCTTTCTTGTATGAATGTACCCTTTTTGTACGAGTGTGTTGAGTGATGTATCATAAACTATACCTATTATAGTTTATCTAAATTGTATATAATATGTATGAATTCTTTTTATGGAAATGTATTAGTGTTGTGAATTTATCCAACTATACTTTTTATAGTTACATAATACGTGTTCTAAATGAATGAATAATATTTAATATGAATGACTTAGTTTCAGTTCGCAATGATAAACTAACAAGGAAACACATTCAAATATTAGAACTTATGATTATACACTTTGCTCAACATATTACAAAGTGTTATGATATTTACATGCTGTTGGCTAACTTTAGCAATTCTGCCCAGTTTTGGAAAAATCATAGAAAAATCATACGAAGTCGAAAACTAGATCCGTAAATTCTGAGAGTTCACAAAATGTGTCTAGTTTACTCATAATTTTTATCACGATTTTTAATGACCTCCAACTTGGGTGAAAATGTCCATAATCATAGACTGGTCCGGATTGTTGTTTGAAATGATAGGCAGTTTTGTAAAAATCACCATAAATTGTAGAAAAATCGTATGGAGATGTGCAAGTAGTCATTTTAAAGCTACAAACTTGAACTATTTGCACCTTGTACAGTTTTGAAAAAAAAAATGTTTAAGATGCCCAAAACAGTCCGTGAATGGAGTTGAACTTTTCTGATGAAGGCTGCTAGAAAAAATTAATTATGTTCTTAGTGTTTTAACTTGTATTCCCCCCTTGAAAACTTGAGAAAACATGAAAATGTAGGGGTATGAACTCACCTTAAGTGATTTCAGTAGGTAAGTATTGAAGAAGAGAAGTGTTCAACCCAAGAACACTTGAAGAATCACTTGAAGATTCGAAGATCTAACACAATTATGAGAGAGTTTGTTTAAGATATCCATGATTTGAGTGGAAATAAGTGAGATAATCATAAAGAGAATAGATTATGCTTACCAAATGTGGAGGAAAAACTCAAGATCAGCCCTTGAATCTCGAATTTCTAGAGAGAGAAAGTGAGAGAGGAAAGAGTTTGATCTTCTTATGAAATGAGAGCAAATGAGAGAAGTGAGGAGAGAGGATGAATATCCAGCTCTCAAAAATCTGGGAAAGAGTGATAATTGAGTGGAAAGGACATTGATGTGACCTAGGTAAGGTGGGGAGGTGTGGCTGGTCATAGAGTGGGTGTGGGAGTGGTTGCTTGTGTTATAAGGTAAAGCAAAGTCAACACTCCACCTCTTTGTACTTTACCCACTTGCTTTCATTATTTAAATAAAGATTTTTATGAAAATATGATTAAATTGTGAATATTTAGGGTTTATTATGTTAAAATATGATTTTGGGTGAAATTCTCACGTTAAAATAATTAAAAACGGGCCTTAAACGCAAAACTACGCGAAAACCGGGAGAAAATGAGTTCCCAGCGAGACCTCTCGGTCCTAGGCCGAGGTTCGGTCCCTAGGCCGAGACTCGGTCCATGCTGAGGATTGTAGCCGGAAACGAACAGAGGGAAACGAAGGGGCGAGGAGGTGAGAAACGAGAAGGCGCGAGCCGAAAGTGAGAGGCGAAGGCGAGGGTTCGGTCCGGCGATGAAAGGCGAGAAGTCAGAACCGAACGAACTGTAGTGAACAGTAGTGAACAGTACCTTCAGTTCGGTTCCTCTTGAGCAGGGTTCGGTTTCGGTTAGTGGTGAACAGTACCTTCGGTTCGGTTCCTCTTGAGCAGGGTTTGGTTTCGGTTAGTGGTGAACAGTACCTTCGGTTCGGTTCCTCTTGAGCAGGGTTCGGTTTCGGTTAGTGGTGAACAGTACCTTCGGGTTCGGTTCGGCTCAGGAGGGTTCGGTTCGGCTCTCAGTCCCTAAGAGGACCTTCGGGTCCTAAGAAGCTTCTCTCTTCGTTTCGGTTCTTAATGTCTATTTTTCTCGTTTTTACCCCGTTTTAAGCTGTTTTTGACACGGTTAAGCGTCAGAATGACCCGGATGATTCTAAAAAGTTACGGGAACTATTTGAGAGAGATTCGGGAGAGATTTCTCACACTTGGAGAGATTTGGGAGAGATTTGACATTCTTGGAGAGATTTCTCATACAAAGAGATATTTGCGAGAGTTTTCACATACTTAGAGGGATTTGGGAGAGATTTGACATTCTTGGAGAGATTTTTAATATAGAGAGATATTTGAGAGAGATTTCGCATACTTGGAGAGATTTGGGAGAGATTTGACATTCTTGGAGAGATTTCTCATACAAAGAGATATTTGCGAGAGTTTTCACATACTTAGAGGGATTTGGGAGAGATTTGACATTCTTGGAGAGGTTTCTAATACAGAGAGATATTTGAGAGAGATTTCGCATACTTGGAGAGATTTGGGAGAGGTTTGACATAGAGAGACATAGTGTGGAAACGATTGAGAGAGGTACCATGTGGGATAGTTGTGAGTGTCCGGCATCGAAATGCATGGTTCGTGAACCCTGTTAAGCCTTGTTTAAGGATCTTACACACTCCCGATGAGTATGCAACATTGTTTTATCGTTCTAGTTCATTGATTAGAACTAGGGTTTAGGAAATTTTTAACACAAGACTTTTCTCAAGTGATGTTTTCCCATTAATATAGCAAGTTATACAGTATGAACATAACACAAACCCTAATACACAAGGTTTAATCGAGTTGACCGGTGTTGACTTGATGACTTGACTTGACTCAAGATTGACGATTGTCACAATAACATAGATTACATAGCTAAATCACTAGGTTTAGTAGTTTACTCCCCAAGGTGTTCTTGGGCGGTAAACTCCCGAAACAATGCCTAGCCTTTCCCTTGCGATATACTACTGCCTTAGGCTTGTTTACAAGTGTATTTGGGACATGAAAACATCAAAGAAACACATATGTATGGGAGTTCACGGCCCAAGAGGATCTTGGACCATGAACTCCAAAAACTTGGACAAAAGAGTGCTTTTAAAGCACCTAAAGCCTTAGACAATTACTAGGAATTGCTCCTACATAAAACAAGGACATTAAACCCTCAAAAACACCTTCCAAAGTGAGTTTATGGCCATGACATGGTTCTGTTGGGTTATGAGCATTCTAACACTCCTAAGTGTACATGCAACCCTAAATACCTTGGATCTATGTTTTCTCTATTATACATGCAAATATGAACATCCAAGGTATTATCCTAATCTAGCATACAAAATAATGAATATAACAAGATAGAATACATACCTCTTTGATAGTGCTTGTCTTCATGAAGCTTGAGTGCTTAGTGCCCCAAGTGTGACACCTCAAATGGTTCACACAACACCAAATACACTTGGAATAACTTGAGAGGATTCTACACTTCATAAAATCGGTTAGCCCTCTCTAGAATAATCTAGTCACCGATTTTGGGAAGAATAATATCTTTATATAGTGTTACAATTAGGGTAAACCCTAATTGTCATGACTTTCCATTTCCTTGGATCCATGGGTTCAAATACACCATGGAGCATCCATGGAGCATCATATGGGTTTTGGCCCAACTAGATAATCCATGGAGCATTAGCCCACTATATAAGTATGGATGATTTACACAATCAACCCATATATTTAATTAGTCTTCTTTTGATCACTTAATTAATCCTAGATTAATTCTTGATCAATACTAATTAAATAATCTTATTATTCTTATTATTAATATACTAGAACTTATAATATATTAATAACCATAAGTGTCTTATTTCTCTCATTATAGTCTATCCAAGTGCATGATGCCATGCAACCCAAATGGACCATGCCGGGTCGGGTCAAGTCTTACCAATTATAGTTATGGACTTAGACATTAATCCAACAGTCTCCCACTTGGATAAGTCTAAAACTATTATTGCGTATGACTTCAGGAACCAACTAGCAATCGTAGCTCTCAAAAGCTTCTGTCGAACTCTGACCTTGTAGATGAACTCTGATTTTTGTCAACGACTTGTCCATTAGATAAGGGATCATATATTCCTCCATTCTAGATATCATATAGACTGAGACATGGATTATAATCATTCTCTCTGTCCATTTGTTGTTTCCCGATTTCCGATTTATGACGACTGACTAATTGAACAAATCAAATCAGTCCTGGCCCGGCCGAGCACTTCCATTTGTCATCATCAAATCATCGAGGGGCCCACAGATATCGCTTTTATCTCGAAGGTAAAAGGAATGGATAAACTTCGACTCATATGGCTTGTTCTACTACTTGTTGAATCATACACAAAGACACGTTTTATAGCACCGAGTTACCAAATGCAGTTTCGTGCAATCAATGTACAACCAACTCATAGTAACAACTCATATCTCTAGGTTTGAAGAATATAAGATATTATTGTCTCATGATCACTCGTGATAAAACCCATGAAGTGATTCCAATGAGCGCGGGTTGAATCCAATACTCAGAACTTATGAGCACTCATGAGTGTTGTAGCCCTTTGTCCAACAACTTAGACCTCTACAAGCCAACCCATGACAGTCTTAATTCATATCTACTTCCAACATATGACCGACTGTGGATGGTTTGAATAACTTAGTCATTCCGGAAGAATAACCTAGTTTATTCGGGAAGTCAAAACATGCAAAGTGAAACACAATAATAATTGAATCCAATATGGTCTCAGAACTTATGAATATAAATAAAACACTTTTTATTTATCACCATATGATTACACATTATTTATTGTATATTGTTTCAGCTATCAACATTATTCTTGAATTTAAAACAATAGTTGTCCCATGCTCCAAGCATGCACACTATGTTTTCTAGACACTAGTCATGCCATACACCAAGTATGCATACTATGTTTGTCTATGATCTTTACTTTGTGAACTGGATCAATTGAACATAACTTCAATGATTCTTTTTTCACAATCCTTACTGCAAATGCAAGAATTCCAAATTCATGTCATTTACTGAAATCTGTTAGATTCTAAGCTTATATGCATTGATCCTCTTGTAATGATTATGCACAAAGTCAGAAAGACTTAACAACAATCATTACAGAGCATTCCAAAGGAGATCAAGTCCTTGGAACCATCCTTCTTGCATTAAGTTTCCTTAATCTTACACAGATTGAAAAATCTAACTTTGAAACATTTCCAGATTCCATTTCGACTATCACTTCTGAACAAGAGTTGCCTCCTTACAGATTATGTCAATATGGTCCTTCCAGAATTATCACTATACTTCCAATTGTCCTTGAGAAACCAATCTTTGGTAAACCTTAGATTGTCCTCGACAATTGTTTAATCCTTTTTAGTCATATCCAGTTCTAAACCTTTTCCATTCTTAATGCCCTAGACATTTGGAAAATTTTAGAAAGGATGAATATAGAACATGTAATCGATCCTATATCCGAAGCATATGGGACACGATTCATGATGTCTCACATAAAGACTAAACCAGTCTTTTGCTATAACATTTCCATTTCTATTTGCCAAGTTCTCATAATTCAGATTAAGAAAAGGTATGCCGTAATCATAATCGAATTTAAGAACGCAAATAATGGACCCATATACAGAATTTCCTTATGTTGAGCCATTCCAACATGAAATTCATATATATCCTTGACTAAATGATTAAAACCTCATGATCTAAGCTTATAGATTTGAGATGAAGTATAATTTCCTCTCCCTTAATTATAGCAAAACAACTTTTTCCTAGTTGAAACCTTTTTGTTTTCTATAATTAACATTGCTAGCTTGCAATACTTATCGTAATTATCATGCTCCCACTAACATGATGATTATTAGCATAACACTTATGCTCCCACTAGCTTTGACATATACTCAGAAAGCTCGACTTCTAGAAATCAATACTTTATTGACTTTCTTACCAAAGTTCAGATTTCTGATACTAGATTGTTTTGATAAGACTTTATCAAAAACATACACCTTCCCTTAGATAGCTCATGGGTGTGTCAAAACAATTTTAAGAACTATGAAAAGGGATGCCGTAATCATAGTCTTGATTGTTTTGACCTTTGCCATTTCTCACAAGTCCAAGTTAGTGTGCCGGTAAACCACACACGCTCCACTAACGACTTTGAGATCACAATTGCTATCTAGCTAAAATCTACTTAGTGGAAGTGTTTCCTCACCATCATTTTCATGAATCGGAGAGAAACTTTATGACACTTAGATTTAATGGTGTATGTGTTCTTATCCATGTGAATTGTCAAAACCATAGTCACAAGACAAGGATAATGACAAATCCAAACTCATATGGACTGAACTCAATCTTAATTTCTTGCCACCTGGCAGCTCAAGGGCCTGCCATTGCTTCCAAGTTGTTGTGCAACACATTGAGAACTCTAAGAACTCATATGCAAAGCCAACTTTAACTGGAATGGGCACAGAATATGTCAACACGATAGGTTATAAACCTCAAGTCGTGTGCTAGTGAAGAACTTCAGGTTTCATTCTTGATTAGTTCTTGAGAATTTCAAGACCTTTAAGACTCCCACTGTCCTCTTGACCTATAAGACTCCCTTGTCAAACATCCAAGAGATAGTGTGGATTCTAATCAAGACAAACACTTCACATAATTGGCCGAAGTTGGTCTTTGTTTTATCCAAAACATCACAACTTACCAATTTCAAATGTACAAGAGTAGAAAACTTTTACTCTTACATTTGATAAGTGTTCTTAAACCTTCTTTAAGACATGTCACTCATATTACAATCTTGGAGTATGACTCTAAGACTTGTATTGGAACGAAGTATGACTCATCTTCTTGATTTAACCATTTCAACAATTCAAGATCCCTTCTTCTTAGTCATAAGAATGCATTAAGACTTCCTTAGAGAACTAATTTTGATATGGTTTCTTAATCATTAAGATGATCACAAAACTGATACTAAAGTACTCTCCCATCTTTTCAGATTTGAGAAACTTTTATCCTTCTGCCTAATTTGATTCTTCTTATTCGCTCTGCTATGCATTGAAACCTTTTCCAATGTCTCAGAGATACACTTAAGCTTGTAAGTATAATCATATTTACTGAGCTTTAGTAAACTATGACGAATAGCCTTATATCTTTTGTGGTGGACTTAATCAGTGCACATGACTATGTACTCGATCCCTTAGTCCATTACTTGACTCACACATCCATGTGAACAAGTAATTAGTCTTAATTTTTCCAATACTTGAAAGTTCTCATTCATCATGCTATACAACTTGCATGATTCCAAGTCTCGGTCCAATTGAGACTTTGGATGATGAGAATCTTTCCTTATTTGGTAAATTTAGACATTACCACAAATGAAAGAATCAATTTCATATTTCCACTCTTGCTATTAATGGAATCATATAAGCAACAATTTTTCCTCAAATGCCATTGTAAGGATATTTAAAATAAATAAAATCAAAAATTTCTTTTATTTTAAAACTATGCGGAAAAACTTATCCTTACAATCCATATGAAAACTTGTTGCTATCTATTCCTAAGCAATATCTCATAACTCCTAAGAAGTAGCTCAAGAATCCGATCTTCAAACTACGCGATAGAAATCCATCTATGCGATCAGATTCAGCATATTCTTTCTTTAAGTTCCTTTACTTTTCTTTGATTCTTAAAACATTACCATGTGACCCAGTCACAACATGTATCAGGAATCTCAGAATAGAAACTTAACAGAGTTAGATTTGTGGACTTTTACCTGAAGTAGAGTCAATCTTATTGACTTTAACATCCTTAGGTAAATCAACCAGCTTCGCAACCAATGACCCTTACTTTGGCAATATAAACATATGGACCCTTTGATAATGGTACACGAGACTATCACAGACTTAGACTTTTCTCTTTACCATTTGGTCAACCGAGTTGACTATGGCCGATCCCTTTCCATTGGGAAGAGAATGCTGTTTCTGTATTTCCAGTGTCACCATTGTCAATGTCCATAAAGTTTCAGGAAGTTGATCTTAACAATAGATAAGATCATTAAGGGTCTTGTCATAGTCTATTTCATAGGTGTCCCAAAGGAACTCACTATGTGACTTAGAAAGTGATTGAATCACCAACTTTCTCAAGACTTTGACACCCTTCTCTCCCGGCTTGTCAATATGTGACTACATCTCCAAGATGTGATCACACCTAGACCTTGTCTTGCCAATAGGGTTCGAGTGACCTTAAATTTTTCAAGAACTTGTGGGTTAGGGAGAATAATTGGAAGAGGAGAGAGAAGTATGATATCCATGGGACATCATCTTCATTTAGGAAAGCTTGTTTCAAGATATTTGGGAAGATCATAAATGTCTAAACCAGACATGTTTTGGGAGATATTCAAGATAGTTGATCTTTGAGTCCTTAATATGACACCCAATATGAAATATTAAGGCTAGGACCCAACAAACTATTTTATAACTTAGAAGAGGTATGCCGTAATCCAAGCTATAAAACAATTTGAAGGTAGGTGAATGACGATTCACCAATTTCCACCAAGATAAACGAAATGTATTATTAGGTTTTAATTGGTTTTGAAACTCCTAGATCTTTTGAGATTCATTGAACTGTTCATGGCATGTTTCAATCTCGAGTGTGCCCTTCAGGTTTTGTGACTGGGATGCCGAGGATCACAAAACAAGGTGTGAAGTAACCATGCAAATTACTTGGTACCCTTAAGTGTTTACCCCTCAATCGATGTGCCGGTTAACCACACACGCTCCATCGATACTATGATAAACATTAAGTTACCCTTCGCCTACCTTGTTAAATACGAGTTAGTGTGCCGGTTAACCACACACGCTCCACTAACCGACTTAAACAAAGTGCAAAGTGTAATTTCATGGATTAGCACCTTATTCACATTTTTCTAAGTAACTAAGATTGGGTATTATTAAAAGTTTAGTTACTTAGTATTTATCATTAATACTTTTAATGAAGGGAGAATTATAGTCATGTCAAACCCGTTCGGATAACGACCCTCCACCAGTCAAGCGAGCGGTGGGTGAGAGTGAACACCTATTAAGTTGCCATTTTATAGGCAACAACCTTATACCCACCTTATAGACCGGCTTCGTGAATGAGGCGTACTAGCGGTAAGACCGACTTTACTCTTATACATATATATTATTAACTTATAATATTATAAAGTATAAGGGTTGAATTTTAACTTTTAAAATTCTAAGGGCTAACTTGGAATTAAAGTATTCATAAGAGAAAACTTTACAAATTCCAAAACTTGAGGGCAAGTTTTGAAACTATTCAAAACTAATTAATTCCATAACTTATGTATTTAAAGTAGTTTTAATCCAAAAACTCTTCAAGTTCCATAACTTGTGGACAAATTATGGAAGACTTTAAACTAATAAAGAATTAATCTTTTTCTTTATTTTATAACTTATGGAATTAATTAAGGTTACATATTTTATTTATTTATTTATTAATGAAGTGACTCTTGAACCTCCATAACTTAAGGACAAGACTCTTCATCTTTTTTGTAACCTTTGCCAACTTTATGAGTTTTATGAGTCTTTAATGTGACTCTTCATGTAACTTAAGGATAAGCTACACAAACACATTTTATACTCAACTCTTAGATTAATTTGGATTGAAAACAACTTTTTCACTCAACTTTTCTATTAATCTAAGCAACTTATAAGAACAAGATAATTCAAATCAAGCTTTTTCATGTAATTAGTCTAACCTTTAAACTAATACAAAACATGAATCTATTGACAATTATCTTGAAAATGGATTAGCATGAACATTACCACATTTAAAAACAAGTTTATAAGTTCAAAACAACTTAGGGTAATGTTCCTAGTCCATTTCTAGCCAAAAACCTCGAAGATATGCTGTCTAGGGTCCAACTCGTCGAGTGCATGAACTCAACTCGGCGAGTTGGATGCATTTTGCCTTGGACTCGTCGAGTCAGCTGGGCTGACAGCATCAAAACTCGATTTTTCAGCTTCTATTGCAGGTATAACAAGAAAACAAACCTGGCTCTGATACCACTGTTGGGTTATGAGCATTCTAACACTCCTAAGTGTACATGCAACCCTAAATACCTTGGATCTATGTTTTCTCTATTATACATGCAAATATGAACATCCAAGGTATTATCCTAATCTAGCATACAAAATAATGAATATAACAAGATAGAATACATACCTCTTTGATAGTGCTTGTCTTCATGAAGCTTGAGTGCTTAGTGCCCCAAGTGTGACACCTCAAATGGTTCACATAACACCAAATACACTTGGAATAACTTGAGAGGATTCTACACTTCATAAAATCGGTTAGCCCTCTCTAGAATAATCTAGTCACCGATTTTGGGAAGAATAATATCTTTATATAGTGTTACAATTAGGGTAAACCCTAATTGTCATGACTTTCCATTTCCTTGGATCCATGGGTTCAAATACACCATGGAGAATCCATGGAGCATCATATGGGTTTTGGCCCAACTAGATAATCCATGGAGCATTAGCCCACTATATAAGTATGGATGATTTACACAATCAACCCATATATTTAATTAGTCTTCTTTTGATCACTTAATTAATCCTAGATTAATTCTTGATCAATACTAATTAAATAATCTTATTATTCTTATTATTAATATACTAGAACTTATAATATATTAATAACCATAAGTGTCTTATTTCTCTCATTATAGTCTATCCAAGTGCATGATGCCATGCAACCCAAATGGACCATGCCGGGTCGGGTCAAGTCTTACCAATTATAGTTATGGACTTAGACATTAATCCAACAGGTTCTTGGGCCGTAAACATGATTAAAGGGCACCAAAGTGTGTCAAAGGCCTTCATATGCTTGGAATAAAAGTCTAGAACCTATACCACTTGTGCAAGAGACTTGAAAGCATCAAAAACACCCATCCTTAAGAGTTTACGGCCGCAAACTCTAAGGGAAATGGACTTAGGGCCATAAACTCCTCAAAGGGGTGTTTCTATGCCTTAAACCCTTCCAAGAATTGTACCACCAAGTTGGAATAATTCTAGGGATCATTTAGAACTTCAAAACACAAAATACCACCAAGCTAGGGAGTTTATAGCCGTAAACTCAAGAGTTTACAATCATAAACTCCATGTGTGAGGATATATGGAGAGTAAACTCATATATGGGGTCCTTTGGAACCCTAAACACAAGCGCCTTGTCCCACAATAGCTTAGATGCAATCCGTAGGGCTTAAAACACTTATATAAAGTGTTTATTATGTCTAGGATGTCTTAACATTATCAATTAGTAATTTAAGACTACTTGAGCGCATATATGTGTGATTATATGTTCATTAGGATCGTAGTGTGTGTACAAGTCCTCACTTGACACCTAACAATCCTACACCGTCCAGTTCATCCAAATCACCATCTACAGGTGAGTTCATACCCCTAATCAATGTTTTAAATAATTTTAAATGCTTTAAGGGGATACAAGTAGAAAACAATATGTTATTAAATCAATCTTATGTATTTTATGACTGTGTTTTCACTTCGTAGATTGCACATACTTCAAAAGGTGACACATGAAATGGTTTTCTATCTTAAAATACCTTGATAACAAAAGTATTAGTTTTGAAATGTTTATTAAAATGACATCAAGTCACTCTTAATTATTGTTCAAAACTCCTAGATATCTTGCAAAACCATTATTTTTTCCTTCTTGAGCAAAACTGCACTTATACGCATATGTTCTTATATATGTATTGATGTTATAGTTTCCATCCTTCGTTCAGTTTCTCACACCCTGGTGTATCGAGGGTGCATAAAGCTACTTGAACAATCAATTACTTTCCAGTTAATTATCATAGGGATAGTTAGATGAAACAAAACATTATTCCTATTACAAGGAATCACACAAGAGTCAGTTCATTCATGAGTCTATACCAGTACCTTACATGATACATGAGTACAATTACCTAGGATTACATGATACATGAGTACGTTTACATAGCTACATTTATCTGAATACGCTTACATGAATACCATACATGAATACTGTTACTTAGATACATTATCATGTATTCACTTACCTGGATACTTGTACCTAGAGTTATTAGGAAGATTTATCTGTACCTTCTGTGTAAATTTTCCTGCCTATCCCTGTTCGATGGGATGTGTAGACGGGACTAACCATTCCGGAACCCAGTTGTTAGCAACACTGGGTGATGAACATCTACGGATGTCTAAGGTTGTTACTTATATTAGGAGTCAGTTACGGGACTAACCATCCCTCCATCCTACTGTTGCAACAAAAGATGAGATGAAAATCTTCGGATGATTATTAGGTTAACGCTTATATTAGGAGTCGGCCACGGGACTAACCCTCCCTCCACCCTGCAGCCGCTACAGAGGGTGAAGGGACAATCTTCGGATGTTCATAAGGTATACCTTTCGCTTCGGCGATGTCGTGTTAATCCTGGTCACCCAGGGATAATACTTACATGATTATGTTTTTTCCTGTTTACTTTATTTTGTGATATATTCACTTAAACGAGGAGTTAGACTACGTACTTTTAGTACTAGTCAATAGAAAGGAAAAACTATCATTTTACTTACAGAACATTTAGGTCTTGGTAGAAGACTATCATATTATTTTCCTATTTTACTTTATTTTGTGATATATTCACATAAACGATGAGTTAGACTACGTACTTTTAGTACTAGTCAATAGAAAGGAAAAACTATCATTTTACTTACAGAACATTTAGGTTTTGGTAGAAGACTATCATATCATTTTCCTATTTTACTTTATTTTGTGGTACCTTTACATAAACAAAGAGTTAGACTATGTACTTTTAGTACTAGTCAATAGAAAGGAAAAGCCATCATTTTACTTAAAAAACATTCGGGTCTTGGTAGAAGACCACATTTCATACTTATATCAACTGTTCTATTTAAGGATTTATACGACATTTTTAACAACATTCCAAAACATGACAATAACACCTAAATACTTATGAATTCATTAGCTTTAAAGCTGATACTCGCTTTCAAAATAACTTGTATTCTCAGGTCACTAGTTAGACAGGTACGATGTCCAGGCCTTGAGAAGACGGAGCACAATCAAGACTCGTCATATTTTGATTATTCATTTTTATTGTTGTACATTATGAGAGAACACACATGTATTAAAACTTTACCATTTAATGCAATGGATGATGTTGCTGCTTTTTTTTTACTACTTTACACTGTTATGATACTTCACATGACGTCCTCCACCCCGGAACGTTTCCGCCGTTTGTGGTTTTGGGGTGTGACAATTTTTGAGGTTCGATTATGTAAATGCACATAGTATACGAAAAATTCTCTTTATTACTACAAATTGATATATACTATTACATAGATTCAAAATAATGGGTTGTTATAGTTGTCCATGACCAATTTTCTGAGTTGGAACGAGTCAAGTTGGAATCGGGTTGATTGAGTTCTTATGACATGACCAAGGGCTGGTCACGACGTAAGGGTCAAAGGTTGAAGTCATTGGCTGTTGACGTTGACCTTAACTGTTGACTTATTGACATGGGTTGGCTTTTAGTCAAACTAAGGGTTTTGGATTATAGACTCAAAGGGTACTCTTTATTGCTGTTAGGTGCCATGTAGGGCCAATCTTCACCGAGTGAGAGTGGTGGTGATTAGATGTTACTTCCGAGGTGAGAGGGTACTCTATATTTCTTTACATGCCATGTAGGATCACTCTTCGTTAGGTGAGAGCGGTGGTTATTAGCTGCTACTTGCGAGATAAGTCTTTTCAATATACTTGGTTGTGTGGTACTATATGCATGTCGGCCCGCTGGGTCTTATTTGTTGATTTTTTTTATATGTTAAATGAGACGCTGATAACTTCTGGACTGCTATAAGTCCATGGGACTTCTGATAGTGCCCAGGGTTGTTGATAACCCGTGAGGAGTACTGTAAATCCACAAGGTGTTTGTTAGCGCATTAGGACCACAAATAGTCTTCAGAGCTTGGTGATAAACTTAGCTGATTATTATGCTATGTTGTCTGTGGTATTTTGGGAAACTTACTAAGGTTTGTGCTTACATTTGTGGATTAAATATTTTACAGGTACTTATCGGATTGCGAAGCTAAGACTGTACACAAACATCAACGGATTTATGATTTGAGATTCCGCATTGTCTTCCTATTAACTCTAATTTCAAAATAATAAATTATGAACAAATGGGTTACCCCGGATGTAATTTTGTTAAAATAGATGTTTTATTTACTTTAAAAATGAAAATTTTAGCCATAGTTTTGAGATGCTACATAATAGAGATTCAGTACCAAGTTCATAGAAAAAATGATTTTGACTTTATCAATTCAATATATACATATATATATATATATATATATATATATATATATATATATATATATATATATATATATATATATATTAAAAACGAGAGTTAAACATGCACAAAAGAGGGATTCATTAGAAAATGAGGGATGAAAATGGTTGATATTTAGAAAATATGAAGTTTGATAGAGGGGTACGATGGAGGGTGGGGTGAGGTGGGTTCCTTAATTTTTTTTAATTATTTTATAATTAAGATAATAGAAAATAATATATAAAAGAAATTAAAAGATTAAAATAGACATTTTAAGTTTTTTAGGGATTAAAACCACAAAATATTTCAGTTTTTGGATCAATGGTGCAAAATTCAAAACTTTTTGGATTTTATCCAATTTTTTAGCTAACCATATGACCATATTTACAGTTTAGCCTTTTATTTACTCTTTGATGAATCGGTTTGTTATAAATTATTAATTGCTTGATACCCAAATATCAACACCTCTTAATTATGTCTCAAAATTGAAAGGTTTTAATGGTAAATTTGTGCTAACATTTTTGTGATAAATTGCATAATGGGTTATACTTCCTAACAAACAACGTACAATCAAGGGTAAGTTGCATCAATCGCCCCCTTTAGTTCGGTTGTTGGAACTTTATATATATATATATATATATATATATATATATATATATATATATATATATATATATATATATATAAAGGAATTGCAAGTTGGCAATTTCCTTTGTATCCCACATTGGTGGGGAGAAGAAACCTTTGAGGGTTTATAAGCCTATTCCCTTGGTAAGCCTTCAAAGGCTTTAGTGGATCAAAGGAATGGGCCAAGCCCACGCGCGCGCCTAGCCTAGCCTAGCACTAGCTGACGCCGCGAGTGCGCGAAATGGCGCACTTTTCACTTCGCACGACGCCTCGGTCGCTAGGAGCTGAGGAGCTTTTATTTTTGGTGAGTTCGGGTCAAGCCGATTTGACCGACCCGGTCAAATGGTTGACCGGCATTGACTTCGTAATGGATAAGTCATCGGGGCATTCTAGAAGGATCAGGAAACGGCTTGCTTGGAGAGCAAGCTGTCGTCCTAGGGTTTCTTGGGCCGGCCTATGGGGGCCCGGTTTATGCCTTCTAGGGTTTCGATACCTATAAATATAGCCCTCTAGGAGCCATTTAGAACACACACAAAAATCTGAAAGCTCTCCCTCTCTCTGCGGTTTTTTCTTCTAGTTTCCGAGTAGTCGCTTTGTGTTTGTTGATTTCCAGTGCTGTTGGAATATCGATCTAGCTGCATTAAATCCTGGGGTTTTACTCTGTTGCTTACAGCCAATACAAGCGAAGTAAAAACCTTTAAGGACAGGAATCTGATCCGTGCAGTTGCTTCAAGATCAAGTCAGCAATCAACAGGTCGGTTTTACTTTTCTGTCTTGTGTTTAATTCGTCCAATAACAGGACAGTCTTCTTCTACCTTTCTTATAATCGGATCTAATCGAGAAGGATAGATCTGGTTTTGGACGAAACTCGGTAATATAATAATAATAATTGGATCTATTATTCGCAACTAATCGACATATAATTCTCAATATTATTTGTCGGTTTCCTTGCGCGTTTATTAGTTTGTTTTATACAACAATCTTAAAGGTTTTTATCTTGTGATCAATCAACAGACTAATGGACTCTACTGCTAGCCTCCACTTCATGAACCAAGAGTTTGCCAAACTTGACCAATTCGATGGTCAGAACTACACTCGTTGGGCCGAAAAGGTCAAGTTCATGCTTCATGTCTTGAAGCTCTCCTTTTTGTTGGACCCAAAACTGGCACCAATTCCTGATGATCCAATTCCAAAGGAAGGGGAATCGGTGGACCCAGCGGTCATTGCAGAACTGGAAAAACAAAGGATTCTGCGTAGAGAATCCGAGGAATTGTGTGTGGGTCACATCAAGAATTCCCTATCTGATCGGCTCTATGATCTTTACTCGCCGGTCAAAGATCCTAAAGAGCTATGGAGTGCGTTGGAACTCAAGTATAAGGCACATGAAGAAGGTACTAATAAGTACCTTGTGTCCAAGTATCTTGAGTTTCAAATGGTTGATGACAAACCAATTATGGAGAAAGTGCATGAACTCCAAGTCATGGTCAACAAGTTGAACGCACTCACCATCTCTCTTCCAGAACTCTTTCAGGTTGGTGCGATAATCGCAAAACTGCCACCCTCGCTGAAAGATTTCTCTAAGAGAATGATGCACAAATCTGAGGACTACTCCTTGGATGATTTGATGAAACACCTCCGCATTGAGGAGGAAACTCGCATCAGGGACAAGCGAGGTAAAGTTGGACAAAGTGTGCATCATGTGTCAGGTGGGAGTTCTAGCCACAAAGGCAAATCTGGGGGATAGAACAAGAAGGATTTTGGGCCCAAGAAACAAAGCTTCAAGAAACCGGGTCATCAAAATCCTAACTCAAAGCCAAAAAGGGCCGGTCCTTGCCACGTCTGCGGAGAGATTAGGCACTATGCGAGAGAATGAAAAGATCGCAAATCCATACCGGTTGCACATGCAGTCGAGAAGGTTACTGAAATGGTGGCTAGTGTGAACCTTGGAGAGATTTTCATGATCTCCTCTCTTACTCGAGCAATCTGTGCTCGAGGTTGGTTCGTAGACACTGGAGCCACTGTGCATGTTTGTGGGCAACGAGAGAGCTTTCGCACCTACCAACCCATGCCTCATGGGATGGTTGTCGTCTGTGCTGATGGCCATAGAGCTGAAGTTCTAGGAAGGGGTGATGTTCGGTTGAAGTTCACACGTGGTGAATGGGTGACTCTTCGAGATGTTCTTCATGTTCCTACTATCTCGAAGGGTCTAGTTTCTGCGGACAAGTTTGACAAGGGTGGGTTCAAGATGGTGCTTGAGAGAGGCAAAATTGTGATCACTAAAGGCAGAAGATATGTTGGGAGGGCTAACAACACTTCGGGAATGTATCGTTTATGTCTTAGTGATGAGGGAAATATGAGTGGTCCTAGTGTTGAGAGTGGTGTTGCTAGTGTGTCTAGTGTTGGAAATGATGTAATTGATGGATTGGTTGCTAATGTGAATGAAGTGAACTTTTCTTGTTATATTGTTTGTTCAATTTCTTTATGGCATAAACGTTTAGCTCACACTAATGTTAAAAACATTGAAAAAATGCAAACTAAAGGTATGTTAAAATATGACTCAAAAGATTTTGAAAAATGTGAAACATGTGTTAAATCAAAGTTCACTAAGAAACCATTTCCATCAGTTAAGAGAAACACATCTTTACTTGAGTTGATTCATTCTGATATATGTGAGTTAAATGGAATCCTTACTCGAGGAGGAAAAAGGTATTTCATCACATTTTGTGATGACTTCAGTAGATATCTACATGTTTATTTGCTGAGATCAAAAGATGAAGCTTTTGATGCATTTAAACGATATAAGGCTGAGGTCGAAAATCAACTTGAAAGACACATCAAAATTCTTCGCTCGGATAGAGGCGGAGAATATTTCAACCAAGAGTTTGACACATTCTGCGAAGAGAATGGAATCAAACATGAGAGAACATCACCATACACCCCTCAACAGAATGGTTTGGCTGAAAGGAAGAACCGAACTCTTTGTGAGATGGTCAACTGTATGTTGAACCAATCGGGTCAACCAAACAATCTGTGGGGGAAGCACTATTGACTGCTTGTTATGTTCATAACAGGATCACTAGTCGTGTGATTCCTACAAGCCCTTATGAGTTGTGGAAAGGTAGAAAGCCTAACCTAGACTATTTGAAAGTGTGGGGGTGTGTTGCTTATTATCGGACTCCCGATCCTAAGCGAACCAAATTGGGAGCACGAGCTAATAAGAGTATATTTATTGGATATGCTCAAAATAGCAAGGCTTACCGATTACTAGATATTGATTTTGGTGTTGTTGTGGAATCCAGAGATGTGGAATTCTTTGAGGACAAGTTTTCTAAGGATGAAGAAAACTCTAGTCATACAACACTTACAAGTACCTCTCGAGAAATACTCCCACCTCCTCCCAGTGTGGAGGAACCAAGGAGAAGTACTAGGGCTAGAATTGAGAAAACCTTTGGAGATGATTTCTATTCTTATCTGGTCGAAGGAACACAAACGAAAGTGACGAGAGAGGTCATCTTTTCAATTAATTTGGATGATGATCCTAAGACATTTACTGAAGCCATGACGTCTCGGGATGCTCCTCTGTGGAAGGAAGCAATCAATGACGAAATGGATTCAATTATGGGTAATGGAACTTGGGAGTTAGCTGATCTACCCAAGGGGAGAAGACCCATAGGATCCAAATGGATATTCAAGAAGAAATATCATCCTGATGGATCCATATCTGCTTATAAAGCGAGGTTGGTTGCAAAGGGCTATAGGCAGCGAGAAGGGATCAATTATTTTGATACCTATGCCCCAGTTGCTAGAATTAGTTCAATTAGGACTCTCATAGCAATATCAGCTTTGAAGGGATTGTATATTCATCAAATGGATGTGAAGACAGCCTTTCTGAATGGTTATCTCAAAGAGGAGATTTACCTGGAGCAACCTGAAGGTTTCATAATACCTGGACAAGAAAACAAAGTATGTAGACTTGTTAAGTCTTTGTACGGGTTGAAACAAGCTCCTAAACAGTGGCATGAGAGATTTGACACCACTGTGACTGCCTTTGGTTTTCAACACAATAGTGCTGATAGATGTATTTACTCTAAACATACATCTGATTACATAGTAGTTATATGTCTTTATGTTGATGATATGTTGATCATTGGCACTCACCTAGAAGGTATTCTTGAGACGAAGAAATACCTATCCTCGAACTTTAAGATGAAAGATCTTGGAGAAGTAGATACTATTCTTGGTATCAAGGTGAAGAGGACGGGTAGTCAGATTTCTATGGTCAATCTCATTACATAGAGAAAATTCTGACAAAGTTTCAACATTTGAACATTAAGGAATTTAACACTCCTTTTGATTCAAGTGTGAAACTTAAGGTGAATTCTGGTCGAGCTGTGGCCCAACTAGAATATGCTAGTGCAGTTGGGAGCATGATGTATGCTACTCACTGCACGCGACCTGACATCGCATTCGCTGTAAGCAAGTTGAGTCAGTATACAGTTAATCCAGGGACAGAGCACTGGAAAGCAGTGGGTAGAGTACTAGGATACCTAAAAAGGACAAGTACTTTTGAATTGACATATTCGTCATCTAATGGAATACTTGAAGGTTATTCTGATGCCAGCTGGATTGATCACACCAGTGATTCAAAGTCCACAAGTGGTTGGATTTATACTCTAGCTGGTGGTGCTATTTCTTGGGCGAGCAAGAAACAGACATGCATAGCTCATTCAACGATGGAAGCTGAGCTAATTGCCTTAGCAACAGCAGGCAAAGAGGCAGAGTGGATTCAAGATCTACTTATGGATATACGTTTGTGGGATATTCCGATGCCTTCAATACCCATGTACTGTGACAGTGAGGCCACACTGTCTAAAGTATATGATGCGGTATATAATGGGAAGTCAAGACATGTAGGTCTGCATCACAATTTTGTGAGACAACTAATTGAAAGTGGTACCATCAAGGTTGTCTATGTCAAGACAAGTAGGAACTTGGCAGATCCGTTCACCAAACCTCTGACGAGAGATTTGGTTACATCTACCACGAGAGTCATGGGTCTAAAACCACAATAGAATCGTTTAGTGATGGAAACCCAACTTGACATTAGTGCTCCTAATTTTCAAGTTTAAAGGGTAACAACGAAATCACTAACGATAGAAGGTACTATCATTCATGATAGATCCATGTGAGGTAGGATAGTGCGTCGTTGCTGAGAATGAGGTTGAGTTACGACTCTTAACGTAGTTTTAGAGACATCTGAGCAACGAAGATGTTGTAAAACTATGCCTATATGATCTAGAGGTGGTGCCGCCTCAAGTGAAGATTAGTGGTTTATCTTCTAAAGGGTCATGAAAAGGATTTATAGCGCATGGCCATAATAGCGCTCAGGGAGAACACAAATATGACTTGTGGTGTGTGGGGGTAAACCGGAGAGGTCATTAAGGTTCATGGTTTAAACCTATAAGGATACCATTAAATCGGTCTCTTCTTGTTTGTTCTCATTAAACTAGGGTTTAATCTTCGTGACACCCGAGTGACATCATCTGTCTGAGTGAAAGGAAACTTACCAACTTGGTGGGGGATTGTTGGAACTTTATATATATAAAGGAATTGCAAGTTGGCAATTTCCTTTGTATCCCACATTGGTGGGGAGAAGAAACCTTTGAGGGTTTATAAGCCTATTCCCTTGGTAAGCCTTCAAAGGCTTTAGTGGATCAAAGGAATGGGCCAAGCCCACGCGCGCGCCTAGCCTAGCCTAGCACTAGCCGACGCCGCGAGTGCGCGAAATGGCGCGATTTAGGCGCACTTTGCACTTCGCACGACGCCTCGGTCGCTGGGAGCTGAGGAGCTTTTATTTTTGGTGAGTTCGGGTCAAGCCGATTTGACCGACCCGGTCAAATGGTTGACCGGCGTTGACTTCGTAATGGATAAGTCATCGGGGCATTCTAGAAGGATCAGGAAACGGCTTGCTTGGAGAGCAAGCTGTCGTCCTAGGGTTTCTGGGGCCGGCCTATGGGGGCCCGGTTTATGCCTTCTAGGGTTTCGATACCTATAAATATAGCCCTCTAGGAGCCATTCAGAACACACACGAAAATCTGAAAGCTCTCCCTCTCTCTACGGTTTTTTCTTCTAGTTTCCGAGTAGTCGCTTTGTGTTTGTCGATTTCCAGTGTTGTTGGAATATCGATCTAGCTGCATTAAATCCTGGGGTTTTACTCTGTTGCTTACAGCCAATACAAGCGAAGTAAAAACCTTTAAGGACAGGAATCTGATCTGTGCAGTTGCTTCAAGATCAAGTCAGCAATCAACAGGTCGGTTTTACTTTTCTGTCTTGTGTTTAATTCGTCCAATAACAGGACAGTCTTCTTCTACCTTTCTTATAATCGTATCTAATCGAGAAGGATAGATCTGGTTTTGGACGAAACTCAGTAATATAATAATAATAATTGGATCTATTATTCGCAACTAATCGACATATAATTCTCAATATTATTTGTCGGTTTCCTTGCGCGTTTATTAGTTTGTTTTATACAACATCGGTAACCTATAAGTTTCCGCTAAAATAATCAATGAGGAACCAAAAGTTTTGATATACCGTTACAAGCATAATTGGAATTTAGAATAAAATTCATTCGAACCAACAAAATATGGGTTACAACATGAAAACAATTTAAAATTCATTTTTTAACAAAAAAATATTGAATTTTATGATGAAACACCGATCTCGTTCTAGTTTCCAGCATCGTGGCAATGAAAATCAAAATTTACGGTTAATATTTAAGAGTTTTTTTACAAAAGATTCATTACATTATATCCATTAAAATTAACGGGTGATTCTTTTTCTAAAATAAAGCTAACAATTTTTAGGAACAACTATGATCTCTCTCTCTCTCTCTCTATATATATATATATATATATATATATATATATATATATATATATATATATATATATATATATATATATATATATATATATATATATATATAACATATCAAAAATACAAAAGAAACAACATGAACAATGATTGGCTGCAACATTTTATAATATCCCAAAATATACAGGTAAAAATTTAATTTTCAAAAACCCAAAATGATACAACCAATTTTTCCAAAAACCAATCAAAGTATAAATATTCTCAACATGAGAGTAAATCTAATAAAGAGAGCATGAAAATCTCGGGATGATGTGCGATCACGTCGGACCCTTCTATTTGGAACCAGAAATACCTGAAACATTTAAACCACATAATGTAAGCAAAAAGCTTAGTGAGTTCCACAAAATACCACATATCATACATAACATCAGGGCCTCGCCCACATAACGGGCCCCGCCTTATAACGGGACCTATCCTACATACAAATGGGCCCCACCCATCATGTATGCATGAGTCACAAAGACAGCTAACATCCTATATAGTATAGTATAAAGACCCTCCTCTCTCACATGGTAAGACAAATCTCAGCTCAACGTCACGAAACATGTGCTAAAACCCACCTATTGAATCACACAAGATCTCACCTTATCATACACTCTAGAACTAGCAATTTGACCAAAAGTCAACAAGGTTAAAAGGTTAACGACCAAAGTCAACGGTCAAGGTTGACTTCAACAAGCTTCCACATCGTGGACAATCCATGCCATGGCGTGGCTGATGAACTCAACCCCGATTATAATCTCATTCGCATCTCACTAAGTCTCAAACACATCCATTGACACGTCGTGGTAATCATGCTACCACCTCATGGCAGAGTCCGTCCAAAACAGTTGTGATAGTCACACTCCGTGGCGAGCAGATTGTCACGTCGTGGGAACTGGACTTTCTCAGCTTAATGGATTCAGCTCTCAACACATTAATACTGTAACACCCTAATTCTGGTATGTCTTGAAACCCTCAAAAATTATTTTTTAGTATAATTGGCCCTTTAAGTAAGTTGGGCGTACTTAAGTGTACACTTAGTGTACTATGCATGGCTGGTCGTGGAGAAACTGGAGGTACGCTGGGCGTACCAGCCGTACGTTGGGCGTACGTGCCAGGGGTCCAAAACCCTACTTTTCGGACATGAGGCCTATTTAAGCGACCTTAAGTCCCTTGAACTTAACCCTAGAGAGCCTCCACAACCTTAGAACGTCCTTACACTCCAAAGTAACTTGTGAGACCATTGTGAGCTTTAAAAAGTGCATGTGTGACTCTTTTAGTTCTCATTCCAAGAAGAAGAGGCGGTTAAACAAGCTTGGAACGTGTTGGTGTTTCAAGATCCTGCATCATAGTCATCTTGCAAAACTTTTGGGGGTAAAATGTATGGATCTTTCATCTTAAATCTCTAGATTTAGTTAGGGTTTTCTACCTTGTCCCTTTTGGTTGATTTTGGACCTCCATTTGTGAGTTAAGCAACTCCAAAAGGTGGGAGTGACAGATCTGAGGTCCCTTGGTCCTTTAGCATCATAAAAATGGAGACTTGATGGGAGTTTTGGCCTCATGCATGGGTTAAAGACCTTGGAAAGGTCTTAATGGAGGTATGGGGTATATATGAGGCATGCAAAGGCATAAAGTTGCCAACTTTATGCCTTAGGACATCTTAACAGACTTAGACTTGGCTTTTGGACGGAAAGGAAACGAGTATTAAGCACTTAATGGGAAAGCGCTTAAACTGGCTGTACTCTGGGCGTAACCCAGTGTAGGCCGCGCGTAGTCCCAAGTCCCAGTACGCTATGCGTACGAGGATGGTACGCCGAGCATATGCATTGCAGATGGGCAGAATTTGTTTTGGGACTTTGAGCTATTTGGGCTTCATTTGATTATTGGGCATGGTGTATTTTGGGAATTATGAGTCATACCATTTGTTGTGGGCCATGGATTTATTGATTGGGCTTTATTGGGCCAAGAGGCCCATTAAGGATTTTGGACATGGACTTTGGGCCCATTAGAAAGGGATGGATAATTGGGCCTTATGGAAGGGTTTGGAGTTGCGTTTCCCTTGGTTAATATAAGGTCCTAGCATTGATTAATATTATTATTCAGCTCGGGAGGTTTCAGACTATTAGGAGAGTAGCTTTCGTATTCAGCAATCATAGGTGAGTATTCTTACCATACTGATGTGTGTAAAACTAACTAGTTTTAATCCTACTAACTTAATCACAAAGACGAACAAACGAAAGGTAGTGTACCTATCGATTAGCAGTTTAGTTCAGGTAAGTAGGGTATCGAACACAGGGAACGGTAAACAATTAAAAGAAATGCTAATATTATCTAAATAAAACAAGTAATGGAAAGGGAGTTTCTCTAGTTTTGCAAGACTAGAAACTTAAACAATTAACTAAAACTTAAACTAAGAAACTAAGAGCTAAGCAAATAAAAATCAACTAAATTCAATAATAAAGGGGACTTCTGTTTAGGTTCGACTCATTTCTTCCCATGGATGATTTCAATGTATCAGATTAATTCTTCATTGGCTACCGACTAAGATGATTAGTTTCACGTTCGCTATTACTAATCCTTAGGAAACAAATTAACTCAAGCAGTGGCCAGTTGTCTAAATTAACAGATTTCCTAGTTATTGATTCGGGTTAAATAAGACTTGTAATGGTTAATTAAATTGGCCCTTCAATTAACCTCTTGCTGATGTTCATCAAATAAGCTCACACGTTAACGTACCTATCTGCTAGTTAATTCTAGTTTCACATTCGCTATTCCTAGACATACAACTTTGTGGTCACAATAAATCATATGAAATTAATAACTAAGAGATGTTCATACAACTTAATTATTGATTTATTAACAGAAGAATATTTATTGTTAACACATAAAGTTCTTTAACAAGCTTAATAAAACATAATCACCAATTAAAATTAATCATAATCAAATAATCAATCCATGTTCACAAATTCATCTACCTAAACAGAAGTTATGAGTTTTAGCTCATGATTACAACAGACTCAAGCTCAAAAACGAAATCAATTGGTAAAAACATAGTTCAAACTAGAGATTAGGTAAGAATAAACTTGATTTTGACTTGATTCTCCTTAAAATTGAATGTAGGGTTGATTCCTTAGCTTCCCACACTCCAGCAGCACCATTAGTCGACAATTGGCCTCCAAGGGTTCATCTATATCCTCGGGTATCGATCTGAAAGTCCCTTTATATAGATTTTCACAAAACAAGGGCTAATCGGCGAGTCCAGTGACCTACTCGGCGAGTCTGTCACTTAAAACCCGTGTACGGCAAGTCAGCGCGTCTAGAATCGTGAAAGTTCGAAGTGACTCGTCGAGTTTATGGCCTACTCGTCGCGTCCGTTTGGAATCAGCATTTTCTCAAAACACAAAAGTCGTCCGAAATTGTGTCTAGTTTTCAGAACATTTTGAATCTTTTCAATCGGAGTTACGGTTCAAGAGATATGGACAAAAAACTGACGAGGGGTCAAGCTGTCCAGCAACATCCTTCTTTCTTCAAAATCCAAGATCCAAGCTTCCAATCGCTAGTTCCGCTTCCTTTTCCATCCGAGCATGTCATTGTTGCTGAAAAATGAAATTATAAACTAATTAAGCACCTTTTTTTCATTATTTGAGATAAAATTAACATAAAGTATTAAGATCATGCATGATTCTTATGACTAAATATGCCCATATCACATACCAATGGATCTAAGGCACCAAGGCCAGCCTATTTCATGATGTGTAGTATCCTAGCGGTAATAGTATTTTGGTATGATGATAGATATGAGCTAGGAAGTATGTTAGCATTATATGTGGTATGTTGTATCGAAGACCATGGGAGAGCCCATGGCATTTAGATGTAAGACCATGTGGAGAGCCCATAGCTTTCATATCGAAGACCATGGAAGGGCCCATGGCACTTGGATGTAAGTTTTGGGTTTTGAGCATTCTAACACTCGTATGGTGTACATGCAACCCTAAATACCATGGATCTATGTTTTCTCTATTATACATGCAAATATCAATTTCCAAGGTATTTATCCTAACTAGCATATTATGAAGTAAAAATAATATAAAATCTAGTAGAATGACCTACCTCTTTGTTGGTGCTTGATTCCATGTAGCTTGAGAGCCTAGTGCCCCAAGTGTGACACCTCAAATGGTTCACACAACATCAAATTTATTTTTGGAATAACTTAGAGAGAAAATAGAATACTTCAAAATCATCTTGCCTTCACTTGTTTCACTAGTGGCCGATTTCTTCAATAATACGATCATTATATAGATAGTCACAATTAGGGTAAACCCTAATTGTCAAGGCTTTCCATTTTCTTGGATCCATGGGTTCAAATACAACATGGAGCATCCTATGGGTTTTATCCCAACTTGATAATCTATGGATCATTAGCCCACTATATAAGTATGGATAATTTACATAATCAACCCATATATTTAATTAGTCTTCTTTTGATCACTTAATTAATTCTATATTAATTCTTGATCAATATTAATTAAATAATCTTATTAATATATTAGAACTTATAATATATTAATAAACCTTAAGTGTTATTTCTCTCATTTTAGTCTATCCAAATGCATGATGCCATGCAACCTAAATGGACCATGCCGGGTCGAGTCAAGTATATACCAATTATAGTTATGGACTTAAAAACTAATCCAATAGTCTCCCACTTGGATAAATATAAACCTATTATTGCAAGTACGACTTCATAACCCGACTAGCAATCGTAGTTATCAAAAGTCGTTGTCGAACTCTGAACAAATCAATGACGCGTCCATTAGATAAGTGATCATAAATTCCTCCATTCTAGATATCATATGGACTGAGACATGGATTATAATCATTCTCTCTGTCCATTTGTTGTTTCCCGATTTCCAATTCATGACGACTGACTAATTGAACAAATCAAATCAGTCCAGGCCCGACCGAGCACTTACATTTTGTCATTACTAAATCATCGAGGGGCCTACAGATATCACTTTTAACCCTTTGAGGGTAAAAGGAATGGATAAACTTCGACTCATATGCTTGTACTGACTACTTGTTGAATCATACACAAAGGCACGTTTTATAACATCGAGTTACCAATGTGTTTTCGTGCAATCAATGTATAACCAACTCATAGTCAACAACTCATATCTCTAGGTTTGAAGAATATAAGATATTATCGTCTCATGATTTACTCGTGATAAAATCCATGAAGTGAATCCAAATGAGCGTGGGTTGAATCCAATACTCAGACCTTATGAGTACTCATGAATTTTGTAACAACCATTGCTATGTCTAATGCACATTAGACAAATCATACAAACCAAATTCATGACAGTCTTGATTCATATCTACTTCCAACATATGACCGAATGTGGACGGTTTGAATAGCTTAGACATTTAGGAAGAATGACCTAGTTATTCTGGAAGTCAAAACATGCAAAGTGAAACACAAGAATAATACTTAATCCTATATGGCCCCAAAATCTTGAGTGTCAATAAAAACCCTTTATCTAAGCACCATATTGATTACTCATTATTCATGTTTCGATTAATCAACTTAATACTTGAATTAAAACAATAGTCACGCCATGATGCAAGCATGTACACTATGTTTTTTTTTCCAAACAGTAGTTATGCCATACTCCAAGTATGCACACTATGTTTACATATGGTCCTCTCTTTGTGAAACAGATCGATTGAAAACATTTCAATGATGCTTATTTCATAATTCCAATCCTTATTGTAAATGTAAGAATACCAAACTCTTGCCATTTACTATAATTTGTTAGATTCTAAACTTATATGCAATGATCCTCTTGTAATGAATATGCACACAAGTCACAAAGACTTGGCAACAGACAGTACAAAGTATTTCCAATGGAAAGCAATTCCATGGAAATGAAGTCTCAAATTCAAAGTACATTTCTTTGAACATCCTTCTTGCATTAAGTTCTCTAATCTTACACAGATTCAAAGAATAACTTCCACCTATGGAAACAATTCCATATTACCATTTTGACCATCACTTCTGAACAAGAGTTGCCTCTTTTCAAAATACGTCAATATGGTCCTTATTCTATACTTCTAATTGTTCATGAGCAACCAATCTTTGGTAAACCTCAGATTGTCCTCGATAATTTGCTTAATCATTTTAGTCATTTCTAGTTCTATTCCTTTTTCCATCTTAATTCCCTAGGCATTTGGAAAATCTAGACCGGATTATAGCACATGTAATCGAACCTATATTCGAAGCATATGGGACACGATTCATGCTATAAATTTTTATTTGCCATATTCTCACAATTCGAACTATGAAGAGGTATGCCGTAATCATAATGGAATTTTGAGAACGCAACATATATAGAATTTCCTTATGTTGAACTATTCCAACATAACATTCTTATATATCCTTGACTAAAGTAGATTAAAATCTCAATCTAAGCTTGTAGAATTGGGGTGAAGTATAAAATCCTCTCCCTTAATTATAGCAAAACAACTTTTTCAAGGCGAATTGAAACTTTTGTTTTCTATAATTAATATTGCTAACTTGCAACACTTAACATAATAATCATGCTCCCACTAGCATAATGCTTATTATCTTACTAGCATAACACTTATGCTCCCACTATCTTTGACATGTATCGAGAGATCAACTGGACTTCTTGAAATCAATACTTTATTAACTTTCTTACCAAAGTTCAGATTTCTGATACGAGATTGCTTTGATAAGACTTTATCAAAACCATACACCTTTCCTTAGATATCTCACTTGTGTGTCTAAACAATTATGAAGAAGGATGCCATAATCATAATGTTTAGACCTTTTCTCATTCTCACAATTGCTATCTACTCAAAATCTACTTAGTGAAAGAGTTTCCTCACCATCATTTTCATGAATCGGAGAGAAACCTTATGACACTTCAATTTTTATGGTGTAAGTGTTCCTATTCATGTGAATTTGTCACAACCACAATCACAAGACAAGGTTAGTGACAAAACCAAATTCAAATGGACTGAACTTGTTCAATCTTAATTTCTTACCACCTGGTAGCACAATACCCACCATTGCTTCCGGGTTGTTATGCAAACAATTGAGAAATCATAGAGCTCATAGAACTCACAAGCATAGTCAACTTTTACTGGAATAGACACATAAATAAGAATATGTCAACACGATAGGTTACATACCTCAAGTCGTGGGCTAGTGATTAACAAAACTCTTGATTAGTTCTTGAAAGTATCTCAATACTCCCACTGTCCTCTTGACATATAAGATTCTCTTTGTCAAGAACCATTCCTTGACAAAAAAAATATTCAAGAGTTAGTGCGGATTCTTATCAAGTTAAACACTTCTGTAACACCGTAAAATTTAAAACAATTTTTTTATTTAATTTTTAATAAAATATTTCATTATTTAATCTTCCAAAAGTCCAACATCCAATGTTTCCACAAAATACATAACATAATCCATAACCCAAGATCTCAAAAACATGACATCTACAAGTGTGTACTGATCAAGCTGGCGCCTTCCCGCGATCCTCGCTAGTACGTGAAACACATAACGCATAACACTGTAAGCACGAATGCTTAGTGAGTTCCCCAAAATACCACATACTGCACATACGCCTTTCCAAGCCATATGATCTTCCAATCCAAGTGTCTAAGGGGATTTCCATCCCAGAATCTATTGACCTTCCGGTCCATATCATATTGAACTTCTAATCCACATCATACTTATATCACATATAACTTACATCACATATACATCATACACATAAGACCTTTCGGTCACACATAATTACCCCATTGGGTAAGGCATAGTGAGAATACTCACCTCGCTGATGTCGGATAATCACTCGTGCCCAATCTCCGGACCTATCGTCCTCCTATATCAAGTACAACTCTCATTAATACTTTGCTGACTTTGTTTGATTACTACTATCAAGTCAACACTAGTCAACCCTGGTCAACACTGGTCAACAGTCAACCTTTGACCCGACTCTTCGCATGCCTTCGGGCAACTCGGCGAGTTCCATTGCGTACTCACGTCCTCTAGATGCCTTCTGACTCACCATGTCATTCCCTAACCCGACGAGTCACCAACTATGTGATTTACGGGGAAACCCTAACCCTACTCGTCGAGTCTGTTCTTTGACTCGGCGAGTCCATCCCATACACAAACCAAACTGACCTTCTGAGGTCAGATCCGTTCCATTAATCTATAGATCCGACCTTCCCAATCATGATAATCACGTAAAGTCCATATCTTGATGCACAAACAACATCTATTTGATCCTATATGATGTTTTAGCCCCATTTATCATAACCCATGGTCAAAACCCCCATTGATCTTCATAAAGCTTGATGAGTAAGGCACTCTGGACCTCTATGGATCCAGATCTAAAGCCTCATCAGAAATAGGGACTAATTGGACATCAAATCTAGCCAATAAAGGGTCGAAGAAACCCTAAATTCATATGATCATCATAACAACATAAGGGGAGCCAAAATATTACCTCAAATGTGATGCTCTGAGCTCCAAATCCACAGAATGTCCACCTCCTTTGCTTCCTCTTGGCTAGAACATCCTTTTCCTTGCTAAACAGTACTTCAAAGGTCAACAATGGCCTCCTCTCTCTCCCAAAACGCTCAAGTGCTCTAGGGTTTCTCTCAATGGACTGATAGATGCAAATGACGGCCCTAAGGTCCTTTAAATAGGACTCAAACCTGAGAGATTAGGGTTTCATTAAATAGCGTGGACTCGCCGAGTCCACCCATGAACTCGCCGAGTCCGGTCATCAATCCGGATGAGAATTCGCGACTCTAGTCGGCGAGTCTAAGCACCAACTCGCTGAGTCCCTCCACAAACTCAAAAAAATAAATGAATAAAATAATATACTTGGGAATCCGGATGTTACAATTCTCCCCACTAGAATCAGACTTCATCCTCGAAGTCTTACTCTGCAAACAACTCTGGATACTGCTCACGCATCTCACGCTCCGGCTCCCAAGTTAACTCTGACCCCTTCCGATGCTGCCACTGGACCTACACCAGAGGCACTTCCTTGTTCCTCAGAACTTTGATCTTCCGATCCCTAATAGCCACCGGTCTCTCAACATAGTTCAGGCTCGCATCCACCTGAATATCCTCTAATGTTACCACTGCCGACTCATCGGCTATACACTTTCTCAGCTGTGATTCGTGAAAAGTGTCATGAATATGACCCAACTCTACAGGTAGTTCCAACCGGTAAGCTACCCTGCCTACCCTCGCGATCACCCTGAAAGGACCAATATATCGGGGTCCTAGCTTGCCTCTCTTCCTGAATCAGATCAATCCTTTCCAAGGAGAGACCTTCAGGAGCAAAAAGTCGCCGACCTGAAATTCGAGCTCGGACCGGTGCCTGTCCGCATAACTCTTCTGGAGACTCTGAGCGGTCAGCAACCTCTGTCTGACCTAATGTATCTACTCGGTTGTTTGAAGCACAATCTCTGTGCTACCCATCACACGTTTCCCTACCTCTCCCCAGTAGATATGAGTCCGACACCTCCTCCCATACAACAACTCAAAGGGTGGCATACCAATGATCGAATGATGGCTGTTGTTGTAGGAAAACTATGCCAAGGGAAAATACGTGTCCTAACTCCCGCCAAAATCCAACACACATGCTCGGAGCATGTCCTCGAGTGTCTGAATCGTCCGTTCACTCTGCCCGTCAGTCTGTGGGTGGTATGCGGTACTAAAATGTAGCCTCGTACCCAATTCCTCATGAAATTTCTTCAAGAATCTGGAAGTAAAACGCACATCTCGATCTGAGACAATCGAGATCGGCACTCTATGCCGTGATGCCACCTCCCTCGCGTACAACTCTGCCAACCTCTCAGCGGAATAGCTCTCACTGATAGCAAGGAAGTGAGCGCTCTTCGTCAACCTATCTACAATCACCCAAATTGCATCGACGCCCCTTGTAGTCCTCGACAATTTGGTGATAAAATCCATAGTAATCTGTTCCCACCTCCACTCGGGAACCTCTAATGGCTGCAACTTACCATGCAGTCTCTGGTGCTCGTCCTTAACCCTACGATAGGTTAGGCACCTCTCAACGAACCACGTGACGTCCCTCTTCATACAGGGCCACCAATACTCCCTCTTCAGGTCCAAATACATTTTTGTGGCCGCGGGATGGATCGAGAATCTCGATCTATGCGCCTCCTCCATCAAAATGGTACACGTACCGCCCACAAACGGTACCCAAATCCGAACCTGAAAAGTCATAAGCCCTCGGCTATCGGTAACGAACTCCGACACCTGCCCGATAACCCTCTCTCTCTTACGATTCTCCGGTCTCACTACCTCAGCCTCGTCCCCACGAATGGTGTCCAACACCGGAGTCATCACTGTCAATCTCATACAAATGTCTCGTACTGGGGCACTTTCTGCTCTACGACTCAGGGCGTCGGCTACCACATTAGCCTTGCCCGGGTGGTACAAGATCTCATAATCATAATCCTTTACCACATCCAACCACCTCCTCTGCCGCATATTCAAGTTGGGCTGATCCATCAAGTACTTCAAACACTTGTGGTCCGTGTATATGGTACACCGAACCCCATACAAATAGTGACGCCAAATCTTGAGGGCGAACACTACTGCCCCCAACTCCAGATCGTGAATGGGATACCTCATCTCTGAGGCTTCAACTGCCTCGATGCATACGCTATCACATGCCCCCTCTGCATGAGCACTGCACCTAGCCCGGATATAGATGCGTCGCAATAAACCATGAAATCATCAACTCCCTCTGGGAGGGATAGCACCGGGGCTTCGCACAACTTATGGCGAAGAGTCTCAAACGAGGTCTATTGCTCTGGACCCCATGAGAAAGCAACACCCTTCCGGGTCAAACTAGTGAGTGACACTGCAATCTTGGAGAAATCCTGAATGAATCTCCGATAATAACCGGCCAACCCCAGAAAACTCCTAATCTCGGAGGTTGACTTCGGTACCTCCCAGTTCATCACCGCCTCAATCTTGGCCGGATCGACCAATATCCCTTTATGGTTAACGAGATGCCCTAGGAACTGGACCTCTCGTAACCAGAAATCACACTTGGAGAATTTGGCGTAAAGCCTCTCCGATCTCAAAACTCCGAGGATCTATCTCAAATGTTCCTCATGCTATTCTCTGGATCTCGAATACACCAATATGCCGTCAATGAACACGATCACCGAGCAATCCAACATCGGCCTACACACTCTGTTCATGAGATCCATGAACACCGCTGGTGCATTGGTGAGCCCGAAGGGCATCACCACGAACTCGTAATGCCCGTAACGAGTCCTGAACGCTGTCTTCTGGATGTCCTCATCTCGCACCCTCACCTGATGATATCTCGACCTCAAATCGATCTTGGAGAACCAACATGCTACCTGCAACTGATCGAACAAATCTTCGATCCTCGGCAACGGGTTACGGTTCTTGACCATCAACTTGTTCAATTCCCTGTAATCAATGCACATCGGGTGTGAGCCATCCTTTTTCTTAACAAAAAGGATAGGCGCTCTCCATGGCGAATTGCTCGGCCGAATAAACCCCTTCCCTAGCAGCTCCTTAAGCTGCGAGGATAACTCCTGCATCTCTGGAGGCACAAGGCGATAAGGAGCCTTGGCGATAGGCGCAGCCCCCGGAACCAAATCAATGCTGAACTCAACCTGCCTCTCAGGAGGCACACCCGGTAACTCTTCCGGAAATACATCCGGGAAACCACGCACTATCGGAACCTCATCTACTGACCTCGGTCTCTCTGAATCAACTCTCGCATCTATCACATATGCTACAAATCCCTTACAGCCATGCTGTAGACTCTGCCTCGCTCTAGCGACTGAACAAGATGCCAACCCTGAACGCATACCCTCACCGTACACTGTAAGAACTCCCCCACTAGGGTCTCGTATGGTCACCAGCTGTCTGTCGAAGTCGATAACCACTCCAAACTTGCTCAACCAGTCCATGCCCACGATGACACAGACATCTCCCATCACAATAGGAACTAGATCAATCGGAAAATCAACGCCGAAAATCTCGAGTACACACCCTCGGATCACCTCGGTGGAATACACCGCTCTCTCGACAACTATGGAAACTCTCAGAGGTCGACTCAACGACTCTCGACTAATACTGATGTGCTGACTAAAAGCCATAGATACAAAAGACCGACTCGTACCCGAGTCAAATAACACCAAGGTAGGTACAGAATTCACAAGAAAAGTACCTACGCATATCATAATATAAGCATAATATCTCAACATAAAAGTAAATATGTGATAGAATACATACCAACCACGACGTCAGGTGCTGCGTGGACCTCCTCCGCTGTCAGCTGGAACGCCCTCCCTCACGCCTTCAGTGCCTCGACCTTCACCGATCGACCCTCACTAGCTCTCGCAGCAGCAGGGGCAGATCCCTGAGATGCTTCCTGTGTCATCCCTCGCAACTGTGGACACTCCGCCTTCCGGTGCCCGGTCTGGTTGCAATGAAAGTAGACCATGAATCCTTTGGGGAAATCTTTGGTGATATGCCCCTCCTTGCCACACTTGTAGCAATCACCAGCCCTACAAACTCTATCATGACCCTTGCCGCACTTTCCACAAGTGCGGCCCTTCTGACCCTCAAACCTCGAATCGGCGGACATGGCCCACTTGGCTGCCGGTTGAGACTATGCCGGCTGCCGATCCATCCTCTGAGACTCAGGCTCCTCCCTGGCTTGCGTCTCCAACTCAATCTCCCTCTTCCAGGTATTTTCCTGAAGCTTAGAAAATGTACGGTATGATGATGTTGC
The DNA here is from genome assembly GCF_052625555.1 of Lactuca saligna. Taxonomy (NCBI): domain Eukaryota; kingdom Viridiplantae; phylum Streptophyta; class Magnoliopsida; order Asterales; family Asteraceae; genus Lactuca; species Lactuca saligna. The sequence goes on along the minus strand of NC_136424.1, from coordinate 205,328,009 downwards.
CGCAAACTCATGACTGTCTCTCTTTAGAATGCTTAGATATCGGCTCATACGTGTCTGCTCGGTCGACACTTGCTCAGGGAAGAACATAGCCCTCTCGTGAAACATCCGGGTAATCACAGTAACTGACTCAGTACCCTGCTTGAGGGTCAAGAACTCCTGAGCCAAATGCTCCCTTTCCACTGGGGGAACGTACTCGTCACGAAACATAGCGGTGAACCTCTCCCAGGTCACCGCAGCAAGCTCTGCTGAAGAATAGTGCGCTGTCACGAACTTCCACCAGTCCTTCACCCCAAGCGAAGCTGGTTCAACGCGGACCAAACTCTCAGATGCTCCGGACATGAACATGTGTAGAAGCACCCCTCTATGTCAGAAATCCACCTCATCGCGGCTATCGGATCCTGAGTCCCGTCAAATTCTGGTGGCTTCGTGTTGCTGAACTCCCAGTACAACAACGAGTCACCCCCACGGCCTGGCAGTAGCAACGGCCGTAGTGGCTGCTGCAACAACAGCATCAGAAAGAGAGGCATACCGCTCATCAAAAGTCTCAATCAAGGTGGTCTTAATAGACCCGAACATCTCTGGAATCTCAACCCTGATGGCTGCAGCCACATCCTCGTGGATGATCCTACGAATCTCCTCATCACTCGTCCCGCTGATCTCTGGTGTGTGGCGTGTCCCAACCATGATCTACCTCTGAAATACAACATACAGAAATATCAGGGACTCGCTCGAGTATTCATACACTCGATAAACCCACCCTACTTGTTCCTTGGTACCCTAAGGATTCTTACTTGGATTGTGCATTGACCCGATGTCTTCAGTAGTACAGGACCAATACTACCGTCCACACCGCATCAACATCCACCCCAAGTCCTCCTCTAAGGATCCCAAATCACAAGTACTCTATCTCTTCTCACGCATAAACTACCCTTCGGTAGACTCTTATAGCACCTCACTGATACCTACTTACTCTAAAGCATCTCATGGCAACAGAAATCTTCCTAGACTAAGGCATCACAAATCAGGCCACTCTAGTCCTAATATGAATACCTAGCCTACTCTAGCATGTATAGCACATTTCAATATATCTCATAACATAAAATGTAAGGGTATTTTGGGAAATCACCATTCGGGCGCCGGCTGATCGTACACATTGCTCACTTGCATATCTTTTCAATTCTTTTATTTTTCAGAAAAATTGTTTATCTTATGAAAAATCTCTCAAATCCTCATTTTGAGTTCAAATAAACCCGAAGGTGAATCCGAATCCCTCAAACCAAGGCTCTGATACCAATTTGTAACACTGTAAAATTTAAAACAATTTATTTATTTAATTTTTTATAAAACATTTCATTATTTAATCTTCCAAAAGTCAAACATCCAATTTTTCCACAAAATACATAACATAATCCATAACCCAAGATCTCAAAAACATGACATCTCCAAGTGTGTACTGATCAAGCTGGCACGTTCCCGCGATCCTCGCTAGTACCTGAAACACATAACGCATAACACTGTAAGCACGAATGCTTAGTGAGTTCCCCAAAATACCACATACTGCACATACGCCTTTCCAAGCCATAGGATCTTCCGATCCAAGTGTCTCAGGGGATTTCCATCCCAGACTCTGTTGACCTTCCCGTCCATATCATCTTGACCTTCCAGTCCACATCATACTCATATCACATATAAGTTACATCACTTATACATCATAAACATAAGACCTTTCGGTCACACATAATTACCCTATCAGGTAAGGCATAGTGAGAAGACTCACCTCGTTGATGTCGGATAATCACTCGTGCCCAATCTCCCGACCTACCATCCTCCTATATCAAGTACAACTTTCATTAATACTTTCCTGACTTTGTTTGATTACTACTATCAAGTCAACACTAGTCAACCCTGGTCAACACTGGTCAACGGTCAACCTTTGATCCGACTCGTCGAGTGCCTTCGGGCAACTCAGCGAGTTCCATTGCATAATCATGTCCTCTAGATCCCTTCTGACTCACCGAGTCATTCCCTAACCTGACGAGTCACCAACTGTGTGATTTACTGGGAACCCCTAACCCTACTCATCGAGTCTGTTCTTTGACTCGGTGAGTCCATCCCATGCACAAACCAAACTGACCTCCTGAGGTCAGATCCGTTCCATTAATCCATAGATCCGACCTTCCCAATTATGATAATCACGTAAAGTCCATATCTTGATGCACAAAAAACATCTATTTGATCCTATATGTTTTAGCCCCATTTATCATAACCCATGGTCAAAACCCCCATTGATCTTCATAAAGCTTGATGAGTAAGGCACTCTGGACCTCTATGGATCTAGATCTAAAGCCTCATCAGAAATAGGGACTAATTGGACATCAAATCTAGCCAATAAAGGGTCGAAGAAACCCTAAATTCATATGATCATCATAACAACATAAGGGGAGCCAAAATATTACCTCAAATGTGATGCTCTGAGCTCCAAATCCACAGAATGTCCACCTCCTTTTCTTCCTCTTGGCTAGAACCTCCTTTTCCTTGCTAAACAGTACTTCAAAGGTCAACAACGGCCTCCTCTCTCTCCCAAAACGCTCAAGTGCTATAGGCTTTCTCTCAAGGGACTGATAGATGCAAATGACGGCCCTAAGGGCCTTTAAATAGATCTCAAACCCGAGATATTAGGGTTTCATTAAACAGCGCGGACTCGCCGAGTCCACCCATGAACTCGCCGAGTCTGGTCATCAATCCGGATGAGAATTCGCGATCCTACTCGGCGAGTCTAAGCACCAACTTGCCGAGTCCCTCCACAAACTCAAAAAAATAAATGAATAAAATAATATGCCTGGGAATCCGGATGTTACAACTTCTCACAATTGGTCTTAGTTGGTCTTTGTTTTATCCAAAACATCACAACTTACCAATCTCAAATGTACAAGAATAGGAAACATCTTACTCAACATTTGACAAGTGTTATGAACTTTCTAAAGATTAAGTCACTCAAGAGTCAATCTTGAAGTATGACTCTAAGATTTGTTTTTGGAACGAAGTATGATTTATCTTTTGATTTAACCATTTCCACAATTGACGATTCCTCTGTTTAGCCAACAAATACACTAAGGTGTCCTTAGAGGATCAATTGTGATATGGTTCCATAATCACTAAGATAATCGTAAAACAAGATACACAAGTACTCTCCTATCTCTTTATATTGGAGAAACTTTTATCTTTTTGCCTTATTTGATTCTTCTTATTCATTCTGCCATACACCGAAACTTTTCCAATGTTTCAGAATTACACATAAACTTATAAACATAATCATATTTACTAAATTTTAGTAATCATGACGAATAATCTTATCAACCTTTGTGGTGGACCTGACTAGTGCACAACCTAATGTACTCGATCATTAAGTCCTTCACTTGACTCACATGTGAATGTGAACAAGGAATTAGTCTTAATTTACCAAAGATGAAAATTCTCATTCATCACACAATACAACTTGCATGATTCCAAGTTTCTATCCAACTGAAACTTGGGTGATGAGAATCTTGTTGGGTTTTGAGCAATCTAACACTTCCTAAGTGTGCATGCAACCCTAATAAACCTTAGATCTATGTTTGTCTAAATACATGCAAAATAATAATTTTCAAGGTTCATAACCTATCTAACATGGCATGGGGTACTTTTAAACATAAAAGAATTAGATGAGATTACATACCTTTTGATGAGTTTGATTCCTAAGGAGAGTGAGGGCCAAGCACCAATAGTGTGAATGCCTCAAATGGAATCACAAATCACCACAAACTCTTGGAAAACTTTGAGAGAGTAGTATACTTTCTTGTGGAATCGGCCACCACTAAGTCTCACACAACTAGAGTCTATCCTTAGAGCCATATTTCTTGAATCATATGCTTCTTTATATACTGTGCATGGTTAGGGTGAAACCTTAATAACCCATGTCTTTTCCTTTACAAGGATCCATGGGTTAAAAGCTGCATGGATCATCCATGGACTTCCATATTAGCTTAGCCCATTAACAAATGAGTATTAGCCCACACTATATAAGATATAATAGCCCATAATTTAATCAGTCTTCTTTTTAATCTCTAAATTAATTCATAATTAATTTAAGACTAAAACTAATTAAATAACATGATTTCATATTAATATATTATAACTTATAATATATTAATAAATCGTAAGTATATAATTCTCATAAAATTATCCGTAAATCGTTTGGATGAAATGCAACCCAAATGGACCATGCCGGGTCGGGTCAAGTATGTACCAAATAAGTTATGGACTTAGACACCTTATCCAATAAATCTTTCCTTGTTTGATAAATTATGACACTACCACAAACGAAAGAATCAAATTCATTATCCAATATTGCTTATCAATGGAAACATATAAACAACAATTTTTTCACACATGCCTTTGTAAGGATACTTAAAATAAATAAAATAAAAACTTTCTTTTATTTTAAAACTTGCGGAAAAACTTATCCTTACAATGCAAATTCATATGAAAACTTTGTTGTTATCTATTCCTAAGCAATATCTCATAACTCTTATGTAGTGGCTCAAAATTCTGGTCATCGAACCATGCTATCAGAATCATCACACCTTTTCTTTAAGCTTCCTTTGATTCTTCAAAAACATCAAAATGTAATTACATTACATCATGTATTAAGAATCTCCAAAAGAGACTTAATAGAGTTAGATAACGGACTTTACCTGAAGTAGAGTCAAACTTTTGACTTTACCATCCTTATGAGGTTTCAGGTAAATTCGGTAACTTCGCAACTAATACCCCTCCTATTGGCAAAAGGAAACTAATATAAGCAACCCCCTACCCCACACTTAATTTATGCAATGTCCCCATTGCATATTATGCATGATAAAGAACAATAAAATAAAGAGGGAATTGGAACAAACTCCCCTGGAATAGTAGTTGCAAGGTTAAACTTCTTTATTTAAAGCTCCATCTTTATCTGACTTTAGACATGGGAACAACTCATCCATGCCTTGGGTGTCATTCGTCTCCTGCGGTTGACAACTCCAAATATGTGGGAAAAAGCGTCTTGGAATTGCCTAGAAATGGTCTTCAAAAATATAGCCAATTGCCGCCTTAAATTGAATCAAATCGTCGACTCAAAGATAAAAGAATGAGAAACTCGTCAGGTTATATGTGGAGACTCGTCGAGTTGAATCGTCATATGGGCAGAAATCGTGAATTTTCACTGGAACTCGTCGAGTTATACGGGTGCACTCGACGAGTTTTCGGCTTTGATCGTGTAAATTCTTCTTTCTGCCTTGGGTCTGTTTTTGAGGTCAAAGAGGATATTAAGGTAATACACCTCCTTATATTCTTCAGTGACAAAAATCCTTTTTAATCGTTAAAACCATCGGACTTATAAAATCACTCAAATCTTCTAATCTTCTCGTTTACGACTCGGCCCCTCACTTTATTTCCTCATGCTTTATTCGTTCATTCTATCCTTCAGCCTATATTTTGAAAAGATCAAAAACAAATACCAAGTAATAATAAAAATAAATCAAAATAAAAATCTTCAATTATCCCTAAATACTAGAAGTTTACAAAGAAAAAGAAAAGCAAACTCTAATGTCGGGCTGCCTCCCGCAAGCGCTTCTTTTTGTGCGAGTCTTTAGCTGGACTCCTAACTTAATAAACTTCTAATAAATTCGATGCCAATCCATCAATTGCATTAAATATTTTCTTTGGAACAAATTGTAAAATTTGGCTCTTTGCTTCAAAAATTGGCCATCTTGTAAATTCTTCATCTTGTAAATCTAGCTCTTTTTCTGGATTAAATTCTTCATTTTGTAAATCTAGCTCTTGTGACTCAAATTGTTCTTGATCGCTAGAAAAGATGTTATCTAACCATCCATCAAATTTCTTCAAATATCCATCTGAGTCATACTCCTCATCTTCTTGCTCAGTTTCTTGCACTACTTCCTCAAGAAAAGCATCAAAAGCATCGAGATTTGGAAAATACATAATAAATAAAAATTATACTATATAAAAATATAAAATTATATGATAACAATTAGCAAATAAAATTAACTATTTAGAACCGTTCCCTGCCAACGGCGCCAAAAACTTGATGTGTGTAAAACTAACTAGTTTTAATCCTACTAACTTGATCACAAAGACGAACACACGAAACGCAGTGTACCTATCGATTAGCAGTTTAGTTCAGGTAAGTAGGGTATCGAACACAGGGAACGGTAAACAATTAAAAGAAATGCTAATATTATCTAAATAAAACAAGTAATGGAAAGGGGTTTCTCTAGTTTTGCAAGACTAGAAACTTAAACAATTAACTAAAACTTAAACTAAGAAACTAAGAGCTAAGCAAATAAAAATCAACTAAATTCAATAATAAAGGGGACTTCTGTTTAGGTTCGACTCATTTCTTCCCATGGATGATTTTAATGTATCAGATTAATTCTTCATTGGCTACCGACTAAGATGATTAGTTTCACGTTCGCTATTACTAATCCTTAGGAAAAAATTAACTCAAGCAGTGGCCAGTTGTCTAAATTAACAGATTTCCTAGTTATTGATTCGGGTTAAATAAGACTTGTAATGGTTAATTAAATTGGCCCTTCAATTAACCTCTTGCTGATGTTCATCAAACAAGTTCACACGTTAACGTACCTATCTTCTAGTTAATTCTAGTTTCACATTCGCTATTCCTAGACATACAACTTTGTGGTCACAATAAATCATATGAACTTAATAACTAAGAGATGTTCATACAACTTAATTATTGATTCATTAACAGAAGAATATTTATTGTTAACACATAAGGTTCTTTAACAAGCTTAATAAAACATAATCACCAATTAAAATTAATCCTAATCAAATAATCAATCCATGCTCACAAATTCATCTACCTAAACAAAAGTTATGAGTTTTAGCTCATGATTACAATAGAAACAAGCTCAAAAACGAAATCAATTGGTAAAAACATAGTTCAAACAAGAGATTAGGTAAGAATAAACTGTATTTTGACTTAATTCTCCTTAAAATTGAATGTAGGGTTGATTCCTTAGCTTCCCACGCTCCAGCAGCACCATTAGTCGACAATTGGCCTCCAAGGGTTCATCTATATCCTCGGGTATCGATCTGAAAGTCCCTTTATATAGATTTTCACAAAACAGGGGCTACTCGGCGAGTCCAATGACCTACTCGGTGAGTCCGTCACTTAAAATCCGTGTACGGCAAGTCAGCGTGTCTTGAATCGAGAAAGTTCGAAGTGACTCGTCGAGTTTATGGCCTACTCATCGCGTCCGTTTGGAATCAGCATTTTCTCAAAACACGAAAGTCGTCCGAAATAGTGTCTAGTTTTCAGAAAATTTTGAATCGTTTCAATCGGAGTTACGGTTCATGAGATATGGACAAAACACTGACAAGGGGTCAAGCTGTCCAGCAACATCCTTCTTTCTTCAAAATCCAAGATTCAAGCTTCCAATCGCTAGTTCCGCTTCCTTTTCCATCCGAGCATGTCATTGTTGCTGAAAAATGAATTAATAAACTAATTAAGCACCTTTTGTTCGTTATTTGAGATAAAATTAACATAAAGTATTAAGATCATGCATGATTCTTATGACTAAATATGCCCATATCACATACCAATCGATCTAAGGAACCAAGGCCAACCTATTTCATGATGTGTAGTATCCTAGAAGTAATAGTATTTTGGTATGATGATAGATATGAGCTAGGAAGTATGTTAGCATTATATGTGGTATGTTGTATCAAAGATAATGGGAGAGCCCATGGCATTTAAATGTAAGACCATGTGGAGAGCCCATGGCTTTCATATCGAAGACCATGGAAGGGCCCATGGCACTTGGATGTAAGTTTTGGGTTTTGAGCATTCTAACACTTGTATGGTGTACATGCAACCCTAAATACCATGGATCTATGTTTTCTCTATTATACATGCAAATATCAATTTCCAAGGTATTTATCCTAACTAGCATATTATGAAGTAAAAATAATATAAAATCTAGTAGAATGACATATCTCTTTGTTGGTGATTGATTCCATGTAGCTTGAGAGCCTAGTGCCCCAAGTGTGACACCTCAAATGGTTCACACAACATCAAATGCATTTGGAATAAATTAGAGAGAAAATAGAACACTTTAAAATCATCTTGCCCTCACTTGTTTCACTAGTGGCCGATTTCTTCAATAATAAGATCATTATATAGATAGTCACAATTAGGGTAAACCCTAATTGTCATGGCTTTCCATTTCCTTGGATCCATGGGTTCAAATAAACCATGGAGCATCCTATGGGTTTTAGCCCAACTTGATAATCCATGGATCATTAGCCCACAATATAAGTATAGATGATTTACATAATCAACCCATATATTTAATTAGTCTTCTTTTGATCACTTAATTAATCCTAGATTAATTCTTGATCAATACTAATTAAATAATCTTATTAATATATTAGAACTTATAATATATTAATAAACCTTAAGTGTTATTTCTCTCATTTTAGTCTATCCAAATGCATGATGCCATGCAACCTATGTAACGTCCCGATTCCAGGTATGAATTTAATTAAAGATTGATTGGTCTTATGTCCTACTCAGCGAGTTGATTGCCCTACTCGCCGAGTAGCAGTGGGAATGAAACGCGTGTTTGGAGACCTACTCGATGAGTCCACCAAGGGACTCGGCGAGTAGGAGCTGGCAGATGAAACCTTAAATTCTGTGGGTTTTACACTCTATTTAAAGGATCATTGTCCTCAACTATCCTCCCCTTATGCTTCTTGTCCCTCTCAAACCCTAAAACGTGTGTGTGTGTGTGTGTTCTTTGGTGTGTCCAAGCTTGAAGGAGTAACCTTGGAAGGAAGCACTTGAAGAAGCAATGAAAAGCAAGGCCAGGAACTCGTGGGAAGCTAAGGGATTGCATCAGACATCACTCTATGGAAGGTAATAGGCTGTTCCTTAAGCTCTTTTCACTTTGAACCTCCCTTGGATGGGTGTTATGAAGGGCTCTCCATGTTTAATCTAGGATCTGACGTTGTAACTTCAGATCTGGACTTCCCTTGACCTCTAGATCCATAAAGTTCCCAGATTGTACAAGGATGAAACTCTCCCAAGGTGTAAAACTCCATTAAAGAGCTTAGATTGATCATTTCGGGCCTTTAGAGCTTTACATGTACGTAGAGATTGCAACTTTACGTGATAAACATGCCTTAGGAGCTTGGATATGTAATCTGGGGCCTTGACATGGCTTAAAAAGTATCTGCGTGGATTAAGAACTACATGGACTCGGCGAGTTGAATGAGGGACTCGGCGAGTCCGTTGAAGATGGCCATGAACTCGGCGAGTTGGATGAACAACTCGGCAAGTTCGTTGAAGATTGCCTTGAACTCGATGAGTTGTTAGAAAACTCGGCGAGTTGGCTAGGGCTTCTTCCAAATCTTGGCCGCATATGAACTCGACGAGTTAAAAGGGGACCTCGACGAGCAAATCAAGGATTTCACGACTTCTCGAATTCACGAAGAACTCGGCGAGTGGGTGACCTACACTCGGCGAGTCGAGTCAACATAGACTGTTGACTCTGACTGTGGACTTTGACTTCGACTAAGGGTTGACCAATTGAATTCTATGGGTTTCTGGGATTGGGAGATTTATGAAAAAGGTTGTGTGGTACTTTTAGGTGGTGAAGTTCATGTTGGACCCAGGAGTTGAGCTTTCTTATTTCCGACGACAGTTGCGAGGTGAGTTATCCTCACTATACTAAGGGGTATAAGGCACCAAGGCCGGCCCATTGGATATGATATCCTAGTAGTTGTATTATGTTGAGTTGGAGTTAGTTATGCATGCTAGTTTGATACGCTTGAGGGTAGGACTGTAGGACTACCTGTGATACTGATTGATTTCCTGTATGTGCATTATCTGTTACATGTGATATGTTATGTGGGATGGGCTGAGGTTGTACTGCTCTGTTGTAACAGCCCGGAATTTCAGGTATTGCTTTAAAACTATTTTTGGGGCATTTTTAGGAGGGGACTCGGCGAGTTGGTGCCTGACTCGCCGAGTAGGACCACGGACTTGGTTGCAGATTCGCGACTGGACTCGACGAGTCCATTAGGGACTCGGCGAGTCAACGCTGTTCAGCAGAAACCCTAGCCGTTTGGTTCTGGATCGTATATAATGCCTCTTAGGCCGTCATTGTACGTTTTTTTGGCCGATTGTGAAGAACCTAAGCATCTGTGGACGACTAGAGGAGAAGGGAAGGCTATTGGGACTTTGAGGAGATTGTTAGGCAAGAAGAGGCAAGGTTGTGGTCAAAGGAAGATCAAGAGGATTGAGCTCTGAAGGTTGGGGACACAGAGAACACGTTTTCCAGGTAATACTCGGACCATTTCTGTTGTTTTGGTGGTGTACACGAATCTAGGGTTTATGAGACCCATTTGGGGATTAGATAGATTATTATGTTGTTACCCAATCGTTTATACCCCAGTAATAGGATGCTTAGAGGTCCAGAAAGTCCCATGGGTGCATGTCTCGAGACCATGCGTATTTCAGGAGGCAGATGATCGACTGCATGGCATGGACTCGCCGAGTCCAATGATCAGACTCGGCGAGTAGCTTGAAGATTTACTGGGACTTGCCGAGTTGTTCTTCAGACTCGGCGAGTAGTTGAGGATTCATTGGAACTCGTCGAGTTGTCTTCAGACTCAGCGAGTGGAGTCGGGGTGGCCCCGCGATTCTTCCACGAGGACCTCGTCGAGTCAAGAGGGATACTCGACGAGTAGAAAGGGGAACAACAGGGAAAGTTGGGGAGGACGACTAGACTCGTCGAGTCGCCTTTGCACTCGACGAGTCCAGTCAAGTTGACCGTTGACCAGAGTTGACCTGCATGTAATTTCGTAGGGTCAGTTGTCTTGTTTGATAAGATTATTAATAAGGGTATATGGTATTATAGGGAGACTGCAGATCGGCGGACCGAGTGCGAGTGGTTTCAAGAGTTTATAGTTTACATACTACGAAGTGAGTCTTCTCACTATACTTCACCCGGAAGGGTATGACTGTGAGACCTGAAGGTCGTATATGATATGTGTTATTTATGCTATAAATAGAAAGGTAGATGGTATGCATGATATGTATGTTTATACGGGCCGGAAGGCGACATGTTATGTGATAGAAAGGTCAGGTATGATGTATGATGTATGTGCTATGTGTATTATGTTAAATGTATTACGTGTTGTAAATGTTATGGGCCGAAAGGCAATATACTATGGGCCGGAAGGCAATATGATACAGGCCGGAAGGCAAAATGTTATGGGCCGGAAGGCGATTATGTTACGGGCCGGAAGGCAATGTATTGTGGACCGGAAGGTCAGGGCCTGGAAAGGCGTATGTGTGTAAGTCGTATACTGGGGAACTCACTAAGCATTTATGCTTACAAGTTGTTATGTATGTGTTACAGGTACTAGCGAGGACAGTGGGAAGGCGCCGGCATGATGCATACACACTGCTACTATTTGAGATCTTGGGAACTTTATATATGTATTTGATATGAAACAGGAAATAAATGTTATTGGTTGAATGAAACTACTTTATTTGAAATGAAAAATTTATTTGAAAATTTGCGTTTTTACAATTGGTATCAGAGCCTTGGTTTGAGGGATTCGGGTGTACCTTCGGGTGTAACTGAACTCAAACCGAGGATTTGAGGAAAATATTTTAAAAATAATAAATACAAAAACTTTTATAAATGATAAAGTGGTAAACAGGAAAGACGCAGTGTGTTCGATCAGCCAGCGCCCGAACGGTAAAGATCCCCAGAATACCTTACAATGTTATGTTATGCACTGAATTATGAATTGTTATGCATGCTAGAAGACTAGGTATACATGATAGGACTAGAATGGCCTGTTTTGTGATGCCTTAGTCTAGGGAGGTTGCTTGTATGAGATATTCGGTAGCGTGCAGGTAGATAGTGCATACGAGAAGTAGAGTACTCACTATTCGGGGTTTGGGGAGGAAGATTTGGGACGGATACTGACACGGTGTGGTCGGTGGTATTGGGCCCGTACTACCGAAGACACCGGGTCGGTGGAAGACCCAAGTAAGAATCCCTGGATATCGGAGACTGAGTAGGGTTGCGTTATCGAGTACAATTGTACTTGATGGAGTCTCTGATAATTTTATGTTGTATTTCAGAGACATCATGGTTACGACACGTCACGGAGCGAGTTCGAGCAGTATGAGTGACGAGGAGATTCGTCAGATGATTCAGGAGGAGGTAGCTGCGGCGGTTCGGGCTGAGATCCCGGAGATGTTTGGGTCCATTAAGACCACCCTGATGGAGGAGTTTGAGGAGCGGTACGCCGCACTGACTGAAGCTGCAGTCGCTGCCGCTACCACAGCTGTGGCCGCTGCTAGGCCGCAAGGGGGTGATTCGTTGCTATTCCGGGAATTCAGCAACACGAAACCCCCTGAGTTCGATGGGACGCAGGATCCGATTGCTGCGATGAGGTGGATCGCCGATATTGAGGGGTGCTTCTACACTTGTTCATGCCCGGAGCACCTGAGGGTACGGTTCGCCTTGAACCAGCTCCGTTTGGGAGCGAAGGATTGGTGGAAGTTCGTGACGACGAACTTCACTCTGGCGGAGATTACAGCGGTGACGTGGGAGAGGTTTACTGAGATGTTCAGGGACGAGTATGTTCCCCCAGTGGAGAGGGAACGATTGATTCAGGAGTTCTTGACCCTTAAGCAGGGTACTGATTCCGTTGCGGTGGTCACACGGAAGTTCCACGAGAGGGCGATGTTCTGCCCAGAGTTGGTGTCTACAGAGCAGTCACGGATGAGCCGGTACTTGGGCGTGTTGAGGAGGGATATCCGGGAGTTTTTGTCAAACTCCACCTATCGTACTTTTACTAAGCTTCAGGCAAACGCCAGGAAGCGCGAGATCGAGTTGGAGACCCAGGCCAGGGAGGAGGCCGAGTCTCGGCGGGCGGACCGGCGACCGGCTCAGTTTCAGCCGGCAGCCAAGCAGACCAAGTCCGCTGATTTGAGGATGGGAGGTCCGAAGGGCCGCACTTGCGCGAAGTGCGGCAAGGGTCATGAGGGAGCGTGTCGAGCTGGTGGTTGCTACAAGTGTGGCAAGGAGGGACACATTGCCAGGGATTGCCCTAAGGGGTTTATGGTTTGCTTTCACTGCAACCAGACAGGCCATCGGAAGGCCGAGTGCCTACAGCTTCATCAGGGATCTACACCTACTACCGGGACTACTAAGACCCGACCGACGAAGGTCGAGGCCCCGAGAGCCCGCGGGAGAGCCTTTCAGCTGACTGCGGAGGAGGTCCGCGCTGCGCCCGATGTTGTAGCAGGTATGCTATCATTCACGTATTTACTTTAAAGTCGAAATGTTATGCTTATGTTGATGTATGTGTAGGTACTTTTCTTGTGAACTCTATGCCTGCTCTAGTGTTATTTGATTCGGGTGCGAGTAGATCCTTTGTATCGTTAGCTTTTAGTCAGCATATCGGCATTAGTCGTGGGCCGTTAAGTCGGCCTCTGAGCGTTTCTATTGCGGCCGAGAGGGTGGTTTGTGCCACGGAGGTTCTTCGGGGATGCGTGCTAGAGATTTTCGGGGTTGCGTTTCCGATTGACCTAATTCCTATTGCGATGGGGGATGTCTGTGTCATCGTGGGCATGGACTGGTTGAGCCGATTTAGTGCCGTCATCGACTGCGAGCGTCAGCTGGTGACTATACGAGACCCTAGTGGGGGAGTTCTTACGGTATACGGCGAGGGTACCTGTTCGGGATCAGCTTTTTGTTCGGCCGCTAGGGCGAGGCAATGCCTAGAGCAGGGATGTAGAGGCTTTGTGGCGTATGTGATGGATACGCGGGAGACTACCGAGAGACCGAGGACAGTGGAGGAGGTTCCAGTGGTGCGCGAGTTTCCAGATGTTTTTCCCGAGGATTTGCCGGGAGTACCTCCTGCGAGGCAAGTAGAGTTTGGTATCGATCTGGTTCCGGGGGCTGCGCCTATTGCGAAGGTGCCTTATCGTCTTGCACCTCCAGAGATGCAAGAGTTGTCCTCGCAACTCCAAGAGTTGCTGGGGAAGGAATTTATTCGGCCGAGTAGCTCGCCGTGGGGAGCACCGATTCTATTCGTCAAGAAGAAGGATGGTTTACACCGGATGTGTATTGATTACCGGGAGTTGAACAAGGTGACGATCAAGAACCGCTATCCGTTACCGAGGATCGATGATCTATTCAATCAGTTGCAAGGGGCATCTTGGTTTTCCAAGATCGATCTGAGATCAGGGTACCATCAGGTAAGAGTGCGGGATGAGGACGTCCAGAAGACAGCATTCAGGACGCGGTATGGGCATTACGAGTTCGTGGTGATGCCTTTTGGGCTCACCAATGCCCCGGCAGTGTTCATGGACCTCATGAACAGGGTATGCAGGCCGATGCTGGATCGGTCTGTGATTGTATTTATCGACGACATCCTAGTATATTCGCGAACTAGAGAGCAGCATGAAAGACATTTGAGGGAGGTCCTTGAGGTACTGAGGTCGGAGAAGCTATATGCAAAATTCTCAAAATGTGACTTCTGGTTGCGGGAGGTCCAATTTCTTGGACATGTTGTTAATCAGGCAGGGATATTGGTCGATCCGGCCAAGGTGGAAGCAGTGATGAGTTGGGAGGCACCGAAGTCACCTTCCGAGATCAGGAGTTTCTTTGGGTTGGTGGGGTACTATCGGAGGTTTATTAGGGACTTCTCCAAGATCGCGGTACCGCTCACCAGGTTGACCTGGAAGGGTGTTACATTCTCATGGGGACCCGAGCAGCAGACTTCCTTCGAGACACTTCGTCAGAGACTGTGCGAAGCCCCGGTATTAGCTCTCCCGGAAGGGATGGAGGATTTTGTCGTATATTGCGACGCGTCGATTTCGGGACTGGGTGCAGTGTTGATGCAGAGGGGCCATGTGATAGCTTATGCATCGAGGCAGCTAAAGCCTCACGAGGCGAGGTATCCCACGCATGAATTAGAGTTGGGGGCAGTAGTGTTCGCTATCAAGATATGGCGTCACTACCTGTACGGGGTTCTTTGTACTATATACACGGACCATAAGAGTTTGAAGTATTTGATGGATCAACCCAACCTAAATATGCGTCAGAGGAGATGGTTGGACGTGGTTAAGGATTATGACTGTGAGATCCTATACCACCCAGGCAAGGCTAATGTGGTAGCCGATGCATTGAGTCGTAGAGCGGAGAGCACTCCATTGCGAGACGTATGTTTGAGACTGACAGTGATGACCCCGATATTGGATGCTATTCGTGGGGCGCAGGCCGAGGTTGTGAGATCCGAGATGCAGAAGAAAGAGAGAGTCGTTGGGTTAATTTTAGAGTTCGTTAAGGATGGACGAGGACTTCTGACGTTTCAGGGTCGGATTTGGGTACCATTCGTGGGCGGTACGTGTGCTACTTTGATGGAGGAGGCTCATAGATCGAAATTATCGATCCATCCCGGTGCTACGAAGATGTATTTGGACTTGAGAAAGGAATATTGGTGGCCTTGCATGAAGAGAGACGTCGCTTGGTTCGTTGAGAGGTGTTTGACCTGCCGTAGAGTTAAGGCCGAGCACTAGAGACCGCATGGTAAGTTGCAGCCCTTGGAGATTCCTGAGTGGAAGTGGGAACAGATTACGATGGATTTCATCACCAAATTGCCGAGAACTGCCAGAGGAGTCGATGCAATTTTGGTGATTGTGGATAGGTTGACGAAGAGTGCACACTTCCTTGCCATTAGCGAGAGTTCATCATCGGAGAAGTTGGCGGAGTTACACGTGAGAGAGATAGTATCTCGGCATGGAGTGCCGATCTCGATTGTTTCAGACCGTGATGTACGCTTCACTTCCAGGTTCTGGAAGAAATTCCATGAGGAGCTGGGTACTAAACTGCATTTTAGTACCGCATACCATCCCCAGACAGACGGTCAGAGCGAGCGGACGATTCAGACATTGGAAGACATGCTTAGAGCGTGTGTGTTAGACTTCGGGGGTAGCTGGGATGCGTATTTGCCTTTGGCTGAGTTTTCCTACAACAACAGCCATCATTCGAGCATTGGTATGCCACCTTTTGAGTTGTTGTATGGTAGGAGGTGTCGGACTCCCATTTGCTGGGGAGAGGTGGGACAGAGAGTGATGGGCAGTACAGAGATCGTACTCCAGATGACAGAGCAGATTTAGCAGGTTAGGCAGAGGTTATTGACCGCCCAAAGCCGACAGAAGAGTTATGCGGACAGACGCCGGTCCGAGCTGGAATTCCAGGTTGGCGATTTCGTTCTCCTGAAGGTTTCTCCCTGGAAGGGAGTAATCCGGTTCAGGAAGAGGGGAAAATTAGGCCGTCATTGTACGTTTTTTTGGCCGATTGTGAAGAACCTAAGCATCTGTGGACGACTAGAGGAGAAGGGAAGGCTATTGGGACTTTGAGGAGATTGTTAGGCAAGAAGAGGCAAGGTTGTGGTCAAAGGAAGATCAAGAGGATTGAGCTCTGAAGGTTGGGGACACAGAGAACACGTTTTCCAGGTAATACTCGGACCATTTCTGTTGTTTTGGTGGTGTACACGAATCTAGTGTTTATGAGACCCATTTGGGGATTAGATAGATTATTATGTTGTTACCCAATCGTTTATACCCCAGTAATAGGATGCTTAGAGGTCCAGAAAGTCCCATGGGTGCATGTCTCGGGACCATGCATATTTCAGGAGGCAGATGATCGACTGCATGGCATGGACTCGCCGAGTCCAATGATCAGACTCGGCGAGTAGCTTGAAGATTTACTGGGACTCGCCGAGTTGTTCTTCAGACTCGGCGAGTAGTTGAGGATTCATTGGAACTCGTCGAGTTGTCTTCAGACTCGGCGAGTGGAGTCGGGGTGGCCCCGCGATTCTTCTACGAGGACCTCGTCGAGTCAAGAGGGATACTCGACGAGTAGAAAGGGGAACAACATGGAAAGTTGGGGAGGACGACTAGACTCGTCGAGTCGCCTTTGCACTCGACGAGTACAGTCAAGTTGACCGTTGACCAGAGTTGACCTGTATGTAATTTCGTAGGGTCAGTTGTCTTGTTTGATAAGATTATTAATAAGGGTATATGGTATTATAGGGAGACTGCAGATCGGCGGACCGAGTGCGAGTGGTTTCAAGAGTTTATAGTTTACATACTACGAAGTGAGTCTTCTCACTATACTTCACCCGGAAGGGTATGACTGTGAGACCGGAAGGTCGTATATGATATGTGTTATTTATGCTATAAATAGAAAGGTAGATGCTATGCATGATATGTATGTTTATACGGGCCGGAAGGCGACATGTTATGTGACAGAAAGGTCAGGTATGATGTATGATGTATGTGCTATGTGTATTATGTTAAATGTATTACGTGTTGTAAATGTTATGGGCCGGAATGCAATATACTATGGGCCGGAAGGCAATATGATACAGGCCGGAAGGCAAAATGTTATGGGCCGGAAGGCGATTATGTTACGGGCCGGAAGGCAATGTATTGTGGACCGGAAGGTCAGGGCCTGGAAAGGCGTATGTGTGTAAGTCGTATACTGGGGAACTCACTAAGCATTTATGCTTACAAGTTGTTATGTATGTGTTACAGGTACTAGCGAGGACCGTGGGAAGGAGCCGGCATGATGCATACACACTGCTACTATTTGAGATCTTGGGAACTTTATATATGTATTTGATATGAAACAGGAAATAAATGTTATTGGTTGAATGAAACTACTTTATTTGAAATGAAAAATTTATTTGAAAATTTGCGTTGTTACATCCGTGCGGTAGCTAACAAACCCTAGAGTATTCCAGATATGAGCTGAGGGCCTGTTAGGCATTCCAGACTCTTACTGAGGACTTGGGGGCATTCCATATACGAGCTGATGGTCCGGTAGGCATTCCAGACTCACACCGAGGGCTCGGTGGCAATCCAGATGTGAGCTGAGGGCCAGGTAGGCATTCCAGACTCACACTGTGGGCCCAGGGGTATTCCAGTCTATAAAGCTGTGGACCTTTATGTGCTGTTCTACTCAGTTTGTTATGATATGTTAAGGTGTGATAGGGTTATGTGGATTGTATGTGTATCGGTATTTTGGGGGTAACTCACTAAGCTCTTGGGCTAATAGTTTCAGTTTATTGTTTCACGTTCCTCATGGGATCGCGGCAAGGCAAAGGCATGATCGTACAACTCCTCCTATTGTGTTATGTTTCTTGGAAAACTCTGATATAAATGTATTTTGAAAACAAAGTTGAAATGTTTTGATGAATTCGACGTGTTTTTGAAAGTTTAAATTTGGCGTAAATTTTTGAGTGTTACAAGTTGGTATCAGAGCCTTGGTTTGAGTGAATTGGAGGAACATTCGTGTGAATCCAGTCTCAAATCAAGGAAAGATTTTCAAAATGGTTTTAAATGGTTTTCAAAATAAGTAAAGGAGGATGCAGGGTGTACGATCAGCCGGAGCCAGTAAGTAGACCCCAAAATACCATACAGTTATTTGATATCGTGATATGTTAGAACAACATGCTAGTACTAGGTTAAGGATCTTCAGGAATTACATGATAGAATTGCCTGATTATATGATGCTTGATAGCCTAGGGATTCCTTATGTGAGATTGACATCATTACTGTAGTTGTCTAATGTATGCATCATAGTTGTACCTAATTAAGATCTTATAGCCTGAGAATGTTTGATTTGGACTTATGTTCTGTTCTTGTTTGATTGGGAGCTTGGGGTGGGATTGGATATTCGAAAGTCTATAGGGTCCAGCGTTATGTATGGCTAGCATACATTAGTGCTGCAGGGTTGGTGGAAGTTTCATGGATAAGAGGGATTGAGTGAGACCGGGAGGTCAGTTATGAGATATTTAGCATTACTCTAGGAGTGAGGGTTGAGCGCTCACCTTGTTTTACATATTGTTAGGGTGTGGTGGGGATACTTGGGACGAATATGGGTAGGTGTGGAAGGTAGTAGAGGCCCATGCTACTGAAAGCACAGAACCTATACTCGTGCCAGGTAAGTCGCAATCCCTAGGGTTAGTAGGGAGTTGGCTCCCAATGATTTATATGAATTATCTAATATCTTGTGATATGTTTGAGAATGGTGATGACGAGACGCTTCGTGGCTGGATCCGGTTCGGGATCAGGATCAGGGGATGGAGGTCAGGAGTGGCCGACAGCACCTGAGACAGTGGTGCAGATGGGTACAGAGGTGTTGGATGCCAGGATTCGGGAAATCCTACAAGATGAGATACCGTACTCATGACTTGGAATTGGGGGCGGTGGTGTTTTCCCTCAAGATATGGAGACACTATCTATACGGGGTCCGTTGTACCATTTACACTGATCACAAGAGCTTGAGACATATCATGGATCAGCCAAACCTGAACATGAGGCAGCGCAGGTGGCTGGACGTAGTCAAGGACTACGATTGTCAGATCCTTTACCATCCCGGTAAAGTGAATGTAGTGGCGGACGCTTTGAGCCGCAAGTTAGTAGGGTCTTCCACCCCAGCGGTATGTATGAGGATAAAAGTGGATTCTCCGCTGGTGGGTTTTATCAGAGGTGCCCAAGTTGAGGGCATCCGCCCGAAAAATTGGAAGCTGGAAAGGATCAAAGGCAAGGACACCCAGTTTGTGAAGGATAGTTGGGGACTATTTGATGGGTTTTGAGCATTCTAACACTTCCTAAGTGTACATGCAACCCTAATAACCTTGGATCTGTGTTTGTCTAATTATCATGCAAAGTTGAATTCCAAGGCTATATTCCTATCTAGCATACATGGGGAACAATTTTTAACTTGAATGAAAGATAGAATAACTTACCTTGTAGTTGCTTATGTTCCTTGAAACCTTGTGAGCCTAGCACCCCAAGTGTGATGCCTCAAATGCTTCACACTACTCCAAATGCTCTTGGAAAGACTTTTGAGAGAATACACACTTCTTGAAATCGGTCTAGCCCTCTTGTTTCATATGTGTAGCCGATTTTGGTGGAGAATGGGATCCTTATATAGTGTTGACACATCTAGGGTTACACCATGTAAACCTAATGTGTCATGACTCTTCATTTCCATGACCCATGGGTTTGTAACTCCCATGGAGCATCCATGGAGCATCCTATGGGTGGAACCCAACTTGATAATCCATGGAGCCTCTTAGCCCACTATACAAGATATGGATGATTTACATAATCAACCCAAATATTTAATTAGTTATCTTTTGATCACTTAATTAATTCAAAATTAATTCTTGATCAAACTAATCAAATAATATTATTAATATATTAGAACTTATAATATATTAATAATCTCCAAGTGTTATTTCTCTCATTTAGTCTATCCAATTGCATGGTGCCATGCAACCCAAATGGACAATGCCGGGTCGGGTCGAGTACATACCAGAAATAGTTATGGACTTAGACACCTTATCCAACAGTCTCCCACTTGGATAAGTCTAATAACTATTACTGCAAGTATGACTTCAGGAACCGATCGGCAATCGTAGGTCTTTTCAAGGTTTCTCGGAACTGAGAAGATGATGGTACGCCATTTAAGATAAGTGATCATATAATCCTCTGTTCTAGATATCAGTCAGACAAATACATGGAACAATGTCTTACTTATTGTCCAACAGTTTGTTTCCCGATTTCCGATTTGTTTGACAAAGAACTTAATTGAACACATCAACTTAGCTCTGACCGGGCCCGGTACATAGGTCAAAACAAAATCATCGAGGGGCCAAGATATCAACTTCTAATCCAAGAAGGAATAGATAAACTTCGACTCATATGTTTTTTCTACCACTCATTGAATTATACACAAAAGCGCGTTTTATAACATCGAGTTACCAATGCGTTTTCGTACAATCAATGCATAACCAACTTGTAAGTAACAAATCATATCTCTAGGTTTGAAGACTTATATGATATTACCGTCTCACGATCACTTGAGATAGAATTCCATGAAGTGATTCCAGTGAGCGTGGGTTGAGTCCAATGCTCAGAACTTATGAGCACTCATGATTGTTGTAGCCTTATCCAACACCTTAGACCTCTGCAACCAATCATGATAGTCTTGATTCATACCTACTTCCGACATATGACCGACTGTGGAGGTTTGAATAATATTTTATACCAAACAAAATTATTCTGGAAGTCAAAACATGCAAAAGAAATATAGTAAACGATTGACAAGAGATAGCAATACTTTACTCATAAATAAAACACCTTTTATTCATCATCTAATGTCAATTACACTTTACAAATTTCGAGGTTATCTAACTACTAAATCTAATATCATCCTTCAGCCCTATGCTCCGAGCATGCTGGAGATGCTTAACCCGAGTCAGTGCCCTCGTGAGGGGATCTGCTGGGTTCTCATCCGATGATACCCTCTTTGCCACGAGGAGTCCTTCTTCTATGCGATGTCTAATAGAATGGTATTTTCTGTCGATGTGCCTGGATCTCCCGTGATCCCTTGGTTCCTTGGCTAAGGCAACAGTGCTTTCACTATCACATAAAATTTCCATTGGCTCTTTAATAGCTGGTACAACTCCAAGGTCTCCGATGAAGTTCTTTAGCCATATAGCCTCCTTTGCCACCTCGTTCGCTGCAATATACTCTGATTTGCAAGTTGAATCAGCCACTGTCTCTTGCTTGGAACTCTTCCAAGAAATTGCTCCTCCGTTTAGGATAAAGACCCAATGTAACAACCCGTTATTTCAAGTCAGTAAAAAAATCGAGTCCTGTAACCTCTTTGAGAAAAGAATTAGAATATCATCGAAAAATGAAGTATTCAAAAACTCTATTTGGAGTACACTATGTGGTATTTATCGTCTTAAGGTTTCCAAACATATAAATAACACAAAAATCCGAGTTATAACGAAGAAGTTATGATCATTCTAAGTTTTCCGACAAAAACCGGCAATACGAAGTTGCGTAAAAACGCAAAGTTTCAATAAAACACTTTCCGACCTTAGGTGTCTAAATGAAAGTCATAGATATCGTTAAACTACAAACATGCATAAAAAGAACGCTCAAATCAGACATCGTATGAATAAGTTATGAATTTTTAAAGAAATTCCTTAATCACGTCATTTTAATAAATAAATAATAAAAATAATTCCGGAATTTGCCAACGGAATCTAAATGAAAGTTGTAGATCGTAGTCTCACCTTCGCGGGGATATAAAGAACGTCAAAAACGGAGTTCGTATGAAGGAGATATGAATTTTCGAAGTTTGATAAATAATTTATATATAATTTTTATTAAAACTTCGGTATTATCCGAAGGGGAGTCAGCGTCCTCATCCGAGGTACGCGCTGCGTACCCCTGTATGCCCCGCGTACCCGAGGAACTTGGCCTCAAACCGTCCACATCACCCTATGCGAGGCACCCGACCCGCCCGTCCGACCCGCCGTCCCATCCGACCCGACAGCCTGAGCCGTCCCATCCGAGGCCGAGGCAGTCGAGGCTTCGGTCACGCATGACGTATGCGTACGCGCTGCGTACGAGCGTACGCCCCGCATACGAGGCCTCTCAGGCCCCCCTATAAATAGCATGCGAGGGTTCCCGGGAAAATAGCCCATTCTCTCTCCTTTTGCTTGCGTTTTACCTCGTTTTCCGTGCTCGCACTACCCCGAAGCCCTGGTCATTTTGTGCAAGTCCCGAAGGTCGATTTTACTCCCGAGGAATCCCGAGATTTCAGAGGAAAATCCATTTCCCGAGACAAAACTCTGCCCGGTTTTCCATCTTGCTATCTTCAAACTTTCAAGTGAGTTCATACCCCTTTCAAACACACTTTAAATACATTTAAATGCTTTTATACTCTTTTAGGGGGGGATACAAGTAAACATACGGTTATTATCGTGTATTTTATAAAGTTTTACTTCACTTGTTTTATTGAATAAATCACTTGGAACTTATTTCTATTATGGAAAACTCTTGTCATACTTTGTGTGCATTAGACATTATACAAAGTATATAATGATTTCAAAGTACCTTTCATTGTTAAGTCTTTTTATACATTCTAAAAACTTATGATTTTGCTTTGTCAAACATTGTGAAAAAGGATAAACTTTGCATACAAAACTATCACTTTAATACCGACTTAGTTGAGAATCCATGAGACGTGTATATCTTCAAACGTTACTTTTCTTTATTAGAAAGTAATGCTGCAAGTCCTGTCTATAACCAGAGTCTCCCGTTCGGAGAACGTGTCAAATGTGTATAGATCTATACGGGAAGTCATGATCCCTCGCCCTGACTGTTAGCTACAGTCCATCTTTTGGGGTGACAGTTGTCATAACGCTGCGACGCCTGACGAACGTCGTTACAGGCATATTATGTTTAGTATGGTTATAAAACTCATCGGATATACAATTATTATGGTATTATGCTTTTATGAATGAGTAGCTATTAAAACTATTCTTCATCTAACAAATGCGATATTCGTATAGTTTTATTATATAAAACTATGACACAACTTTTGAGAACGTCGGTTTCTTGCGATTTTCGGTCTTAGAGACTGCCATTTATGTTAGGAAAATAAGGGTTTCTCCTGCATACAAACCAAACAACTAATAGGAAAATAAGGGATTTTCCTGGTGCAATTATTTACAACTTATAACACGAACATTTATATGCATTTCATGCTTTTATAAGAAAATAAGGGTTTTTCTTGGAAAACACAACAACTCGTATCTCAACCATTAGGGAAAATATGAGATTTTCTGGATTTAATACATTCACTTTCAACAAAACAAATCACAACTCTTTACATTTGAAATGCTGCGTTTTCTGGAAAATATACACCCATTTTGGAATAGCATCCAATTTTTCTAAACTACTTATGAACTCACCAACTTAATTGTTGACACTTTTTCTTTGAATTAACTTGTATTCTCAGGGAACCGCTAAGCAGGTTTGGGAATCAACTTTTGGGATTAACGCACTGGCGTTAATTACTTCTTTTGAATGATGTTTATGTATTTATCTTTTGAACATGTAATGAATACAATTATGTAAACATCTTGGAAAATTTAATATATATGGTGGTATGTACTTTCCTTTCTATGAACTGTTATGATATTGAATATGATGTCCTCCGCCCCCGAACGTTTCCGCCATTCTGGTTTGGGGGTGTGACACCCAACCCGACTGAGAGCGGAAATTATCCCTATCAGTCTGGAAGCTAGCATCACTATACCCTACAACTCTCAAGTCATCACTCCCACCGAGGGCAAGGACCCAGTCCTTAGTCCTTCGTAGGTACTTGAGGATATTCTTTACCACAGTCCAGTGTGCCTTGCCAGGGTTCCCCTGAAACCTACTAACCATGCTCAGGGAAAAGGCTACATCAAGTCGAGTACACGTCATAGCATACATGATCGATCCTACAGCCGAAGCATAAGGTATTCGACTCATTTCTGCTATCTCAGCCTCAGTGCTAGGGCTTTGTGTCTTACTTAATCTGGCGTTACTCTGGATGGGTAACTCTCCTTTCTAGGAGTCCTGCATGCTGAATCTCTTCAGCACCTTATCCAAGTAAGTACTCTGACTAAGTCCAATTAGTCTTTTACTCCGATCTCTCAAGATCCTTATCCCTAGAATATAGGCAGCTTCACCAAGGTCCTTCATAGCGAAACACTTCCCAAGCCAGGACTTAACTTCCTGCAGAGTTGGGATGTCGTTTCCTATGAGTAGTATGCCATCCACATACAATACCAACAGGCTAACTATACTCCCACTAGCCTTGACATACACACAAGATTCATCTTCACTCCTAGAAAAGCCAAATTCCTTGACCTTTTCATCAAAGCAAAGATTCCATCTGCGAGGTGCGTGCTTTAATCCATAAATGGATTTCTCAAGCTTACACACTCTATTAGGGTACTCGTTGCCGACAAAACCTTCTGGCTGACTCATGTAAACATCTTCAGCCAACTTTCCATTAAGAAAAGCAGTTTTGACATCCATTTGCCAAATTTCATAGTCATGAAATGTAGCTATGGCTAACATAACCCTAATAGACTTAATCTTGGCTACTGGAGAAAAGGTCTCATCATAATCCACTCTCGGAATTTGAGAGAAGCCCTTTGCGACCAGTCGAGCCTTATAAGTGTATACTTTACCATCCATGTCGGTCTTCTTCTTGAAGATCCATTTGCACCCTACTGTCTTACGACCTGATACATTCTCAACCAAGTTCCAAACTTGATTGTCATACATGGATTGTATCTCGCTATCCATAGCCTCTTTCCATTTAGCAAACTCGGGGCCTGCCATGGCTTCCTCGTAGCTGTTAGGGTCATCTTGACCTACTAGTGTCCCGTCACTAATAAGTGTCTCACCTTTTGCAGTAATATGGAAACCATAGTAATGCTCAGGTCCACTCCTAACTCTCGTGGAACGCCTCAGAGGTACAGATTCGTCAATTGGCTCAACAGGAGTTTCCTCCTCAAGTTGAGGGCTAATGTTTGAAGTTCCTTCACCACTTGACTCTTTAATTTCTTCAAGATCAATTTGCCTCCCACTATCTCCCTGGCTTATAAACTCTCTTTCTCGAAAGACTCCTCTTCTTGCTACAAAGATCACATTATCACTAGGTCTGTAGAAGAGGTAACCAAAGGATTGTTGTGGGTAGCCGATGAAAATACACCTCTCGCTTCGAGGTTTGAGCTTATCATGAGTCTCGCGTCTCATGAAAGCGTCGCAACCCCAAATCTTGGTGTGGTCTAGTTTGGGTACTTTACCAGTCCACATCTCGTGAGGAGTTTTGGCAACTTTCTTTGTAGGGACTAGATTAAGGATGTGGGCGGTAGTCTCTAAGGAATACCCCCAGAATGAGATTGGTAGCGAAACTCGAATCATCATGGAACGAACCATGTTTAACAAGGTTCGATTACGCCTCTCAACTACACCATTCAACTGTGGTGTCCTGGGAGGTGTCAATTGTGAGACAATCCCACATTCCCTTAGATAGTCGAGGAACTCTGAAATAAAATACTCACCACCTCGATCGGATCAAAGCATCTTGATGTTCCTACCAAATTGATTCTCGACTTCTTGTTTAAATTCCTTAAACCTTTCGAAAGTCTCTAACTTATGCTTGATTAAGTAGACATATCCATATCTACTGTAATCATCAATAAAACTCAAATAATAACGATTAGCATCCCTTATGGCATGTTTGAATGGTCCACACACATCCGTGTGTACAAGGTCCAACAAACCTTCACCCCTCTCAAACGAGCCTGTTAAGGGTAACTTTGTCATTTTTCCAAGTAAGCATGATTCACAACTATCATTTGACTTTAGGTCAAACGACTTCAAGACTCCATCCTTTTGGAGTTGGCCTATGCGTTTCTTGCTTATATGTCCAAGACGACAATGCCATAATGATGCTTTATCCAAGTTATTATTATTAGGAGAATCAATACAAAAAACATTATTTCCTAAGTTATCTACAACAGATACAACTTCATACACACCATCACAAGGTAATACTTTAAAATAAAGAACATTATTAAAGAAAGCATTAATCGAACGAACTTCATTATCAAATGAAAAGGTGAAACCTTGTTTATACAATGCATGAAAGGAAATAATATTTGTTTCCATTTCTGGCGAATACCAACATTTATTCAAATCTAAATTTAACCCACTACTTAGCGACAAAGTATAAACTCCAATCTTGGTGACAGGTGTAACTTTCCTATTCCCCATGATTAAGTTCATTCTTCCTTGCTCCACATTCTCACTTCTTCTTAGTCCTTGCAAGTCACAACAAATGTGAATACCACAACCGATATCAAGGACCCAAGATTTAGAATGGGATGAGTTATTAGAAATGATAGTGTAAATACCTGCATGGTTGGGTTTAACTTTCCCATCCTTCACATCTTGCTGGTATTTTGGGCAGTTCCGCTTCCAATGTGATTTTTCATGGCAATAGAAGCATTCAGCCTCTTTTGGGTTAGAAGAAGGAGTGACGAAACCTTTCTTGGTTCCACTTGAAGAAGAGCCATCAAGGGTCCTAACCTTGGTACCCTTCGAAGAACTCTTTCTCTTCTTCCCTCGACTTTTCCCGATTGCCAAAACCGGAGTGGAGTTTGGAGTAGGAGTTTTAACAACCGACTTCCCCTTAAGACCTGATTCAGCGGTCTTGAGAAGACCCTAAAGATTGCTGAGTGTGACCTGTTCCTTATTCATGTGATATGTCATGCGGAATTCATCATAGCACAATGGTAAGGAGCGCAAAATTATATCTATTGCAAGCTCCTCAGGGAAGGTCACATTAAGCTTCAGCAATCGATCCACATACCTTTGCATTTTCTGCATGTGGCTCGTGACGGAATCCCCGTCCTTCATCATGGTTGTTATCATGGAGCAGATGATTTCATACCTCTCTTGTCGTGTACTTTGATGGTATCTTTCCATCAAATCTTGGTGCATTTCATAAGGGTAGAAATCCTCATAGGACTTTTGGAGTTCCGCTGTCATCGTGGCCATCATGATGCATGCCACTTTCGTAGCATCCCTTTCATGTGCCCGAAAGTGAGTGATCTCCTGAGAAGTTGCAGTGGTCTCATCAATCTCCTTAAGCTCCTTGTCAAGGACATATTCTTTGTCCTCGTAGCGGGTAATCATGCTGATGTTTCTGATCCAGCCATTGAAGTTGGATCCATCAAAAGTGACTTTCCCTCACAAGTTCATAAGGGTAAAGGAGCCATTAGGATTAGAGCCAGAAGCAACATTGTTTGATGACATCTGAAGGAAGAGGACAAGGTTAGTTTAGATATTAAGAGAGTCATTAATAAAACACCCAAATGTAATATTAAGGCCAGGATCCAATCACATTATATTATAACTTAGAAGAGGTATGCCGTAATCTAAGCTATAACATATTTGAAAGGTAAGTGAATGACGATTCACCAATTTCCACCACGAAAACCGAAATATTAGATATTAGGTTTTTGATTGGTTCTTAGAAATTCCTAGATTCTTTGAGATTCAATGAACTTTGCAAAGGCATGTTTCAATCTCGAGTGTGCCCTCCAAGTTTTGTGACTGGGATACCGAGGATCACAAAACGAGGTGTGAAGTAACCATGCAAATTACTTGGTACCCTTAAAGTTTATTACTCAATCGATGTGCCGGTAAACCACACACGCTCCACCGATACTATAATAAGCCTTAAGTCACCCTTTACCTACCTTGTTAAGTCCAAGTTAGTGTGCCGGTTAACCACACACGCTCCACCAATGACTTAAACAAAGTGTAAAGTGTAACTTCATGGATTAGCACCTTATTCACATTTTTCCTAAAGTAACTAAGATTGGGAATATAATAAAACATATAGTTACTTTATAATACTCATCATACTTTTAGTGAGAATTTATAAGTCCTTGTCCTACCCGTTCGGCTAACGACCCTCCACCAGTCAAGCGAGCGGTAGGTGAGAATGGACACCCATTAAGTTGCCATGATTAAGTTTATTCTTCCTTGCTCCACATTCTCACTTCTTCTTAGTCCCTGCAAGTCACAACAAATGTGAATACCACAACCGGTATCAAGGACCCAAGATTTGGAATGGCGTGAGTTATTAGAAATGATAGTGTAAATACCTGCATGGTTGGGTTTAACTTTCCCATCCTTCACATCTTGCTGGTATTTTGGGAAGTTCCGCTTCCAATGTGATTTTTCATGGCAATAGAAGCATTCAGCCTCTTTTGGGTTAGAAGAAGGAGTGACGAAACCTTTCTTGGTTCCACTTGAAGAAGAGCCATCAAGGGTCCTAACCTTGGTACCTTTCGAAGAACTCTTTCTCTTCTTCCCTCGACTTTTCCCGATTGCCAAAACCGGAGTGGAGTTTGGAGTAGGAGTGTTAACAACCGACTTCCCCTTAAGACCTGATTCAACGGTCTTGAGAAGACCCTGAAGTTTGCTGAGTGTGACCTGTTCCTTATTCATGTGATATGTCATGCGGAATTGATCATATCACAATGGTAAGGAGCGCAAAATTATATCTATTGCAAGCTCCTCAGGGAAGTTCACATTAAGCTTCAGCAATCGATCCACATACCTTTGCATTTTCTGCATGTGGCTCGTGACGGAATCCTTGTCCTTCATCATGGTTGTTATCATGGAGCAGATGATTTCATACCTCTCTTGTCATGCACTTTGATGGTATCTTTCCATCAAATCTTGGTGCATTTCATAAGGGTAGAAATCCTCATAGGACTTTTGGAGTTCCGCTGTCATCGTGGCCATCATGATGCATGCCACTTTCGTAGCATCAATTTCATGTGCCTAAAAGTCAGCGATCTCCTGAGAAGTTGCAGTGGTCTCATCAATCTCCTTAAGCTCCTTGTCAAGGATATATTCTTTGTCCTCGTAGCGGGTAATCATGCTGATGTTTCTGATCCACTCATTGAAGTTGGACCCATCAAAAGTGACTTTCCCTCACAAGTTCATAAGGGTAAGGGAGCCATTAGGATTAGAGCCAGAAGCAGCATTGTTTGATGACATCTGAAGGAAGAGGACAAGGTTAGTTTAGATATTAAGAGTGTCCTTAATAAAACACCCAAATGTAATATTAAGGCTAGGATCCAATCACATTATATTATAACTTAGAAGAGGTATGTTGTAATCTAAGCTATAACATATTTGAAAGGTAGGTAAATGACGATTCAACAATTTCCACCACGAAAACCGAAATATAAGATATTAGGTTTTTGATTGGTTCTTAGAAATTCCTAGATTCTTTGAGATTCAATGAACTTTGCAAAGGCATGTTTCAATCTCGAGTGTGCCCTCCAAGTTTTGTGACTGGGATACCGAGGATCACAAAACGAGGTGTGAAGTAACCATGCAAATTACTTGGTACCCTTAAAGTTTATCACTCAATCGATGTGCCGGTAAACCACACACGCTCCACCGATACTATAATAAACCTTAAGTCACCCTTTACCTACCTTGTTAAGTCCAAGTTAGTGTGCCGGTTAACCACACACGCTCCACCAACGACTTAAACAAAGTGTAAAGTGTAATTTCATGGATTAGCACCTTATTCACATTTTTCCTAAAGTAACTAAGATTGGGGATTTAATAAACATATAGTTACTTAATAATATTCATCATACTTTTAGTGAGAATTTATAAGTCCTTGTCGAACCCGTTCGGCTAACGACCCTCCACCAGTCAAGCGAGCGGTGGGTGAGAATGGACACCCATTAAGTTGCCATGATTAAGTTTATTCTTCCTTGCTCCACATTCTCACTTCTTCTTAGTCCCTGCAAGTCACAACAAATGTGAATACCACAACCGGTATCAAGGATCCAAGATTTAGAATGGGGTGAGTTATTAGAAATGATAGTGTAAATACCTGCATGGTTGGGTTTAACTTTCCCATCCTTCACATCTTGCTGGTATTTTGGGCAGTTCCGCTTCCAATGTGATTTTTCATGGCAATAGAAGCATTCAGCCTCTTTTGGGTTAGAAGAAGGAGTGACGAAAACTTTCTTGGTTCCACTTGAAGAAGAGCCATCAAGGGTCCTAACCTTGGTACCCTTCGAAGAACTCTTTCTCTTCTTCCCTCGACTTTTCCCGATTGCCAAAACCGGAGTGGAGTTTGGAGTAGGAGTGTTAACAACCGACTTCCCCTTAAGACCTGATTCAACGGTCTTGAGAAGACCCTGAAGTTTGCTGAGTGTGACCTGTTCCTTATTCATGTGATATGTCATGCGGAATTGATCATAGCACAATGGTAAGGAGCGCAAAATTATATCTATTGCAAGCTCCTCAGGGAAGTTCACATTAAGCTTCAGCAATCGATCCACATACCTTTTCATTTTCTGCATGTAGCTCGTGACGGAATCCCCGTCCTTCATCATGGTTGTTATCATGGAGCAGATGATTTCATACCTCTCTTGTCGTGCACTTTGATGGTATCTTTCCATCAAATCTTGGTGCATTTCATAAGGGTAGAAATCCTCATAGGACTTTTGGAGTTCCGCTGTCATCGTGGCCATCATGATGCATGCCACTTTCGTAGCATCCCTTTCATGTGCCTGAAAGTCAGCGATCACCTGAGAAGTTGCAGTGGTCTCATCAATCTCCTTAAGCTCCTTGTCAAGGATATATTCTTTGTCCTCGTAGCGGGTAATCATGCTGATGTTTCTGATCCACTCATTGAAGTTGGATCCATCAAAAGTGACTTTCCCTCACAAGTTCATAAGGGTAAAGGAGCCATTAGGATTAGATCCAGAAGCAGCATTGTTTGATGACATGTGAAGGAAGAGGACAAGGTTAGTTTAGATATTAAGAGAGTCATTAATAAAACACCCAAATGTAATATTAAGGCTAGGATCCAATCACATTATATTATAACTTAGAAGAGGTATGCCGTAATCTAAGCTATAACATATTTGAAAGGTAGGTGAATGACGATTCACCAATTTCCACCACGAAAACCGAAATATTAGATATTAGGTTTTTGATTGGTTCTTAGAAATTCCTAGATTCTTTGAGATTCAATGAACTTTGCAAAGGCATGTTTCAATCTCGAGTGTGCCCTCCAAGTTTTGTGACTGGGATACCGAGGATCACAAAACGAGGTGTGAAGTAACCATGCAAATTACTTGGTACCCTTAAAGTTTATCACTCAATCGATGTGTCGGTAAACCACACACGCTCCACCGATACTATAATAAGCCTTAAGTCACCCTTTACCTACCTTGTTAAGTCCAAGTTAGTGTGCCGGTTAACCACACACGCTCCACCAACGACTTAAACAAAGTGTAAAGTGTAATTTCATGGATTAGCACCTTATTCACGTTTTTCCTAAAGTAACTAAGATTGGGAATTTAATAAAACATATAGTTACTTAATAATATTCATCATACTTTTAGTGAGAATTTATAAGTCCTTGTCGAACCCGTTCGGCTAACGACCCTCCACCAGTCAAGCGAGCGGTGGGTGAGAATGGACACCCATTAAGTTGCCATGATTAAGTTTATTCTTCCTTGCTCCACATTCTCACTTCTTCTTAGTCCCTGCAAGTCACAACAAATGTGAATACCACAACCGGTATCAAGGATCCAAGATTTAGAATGGGGTGAGTTATTAGAAATGATAGTGTAAATACCTGCATGGTTGGGTTTAACTTTCCCATCCTTCACATCTTGCTGGTATTTTGGGAAGTTCCGCTTCCAATGTGATTTTTCATGGCAATAGAAGCATTCAGCCTCTTTTGGGTTAGAAGAAGGAGTGACGAAAACTTTCTTGGTTCCACTTGAAGAAGAGCCATCAAGGGTCCTAACCTTGGTACCCTTCGAAGAACTCTTTCTCTTCTTCCCTCGACTTTTCCCGATTGCCAAAACCGGAGTGGAGTTTGGAGTAGGAGTGTTAACAACCGACTTCCCCTTAAGACCTGATTCAATGGTCTTGAGAAGACCCTGAAGTTTGCTGAGTGTGACCTGTTCCTTATTCATGTGATATGTCATGCGGAATTGATCATAGCACAATGGTAAGGAGCGCAAAATTATATCTACTGCAAGCTCCTCAGGGAAGTTCACATTAAGCTTCAGCAATCGATCCACATACCTTTTCATTTTCTGCATGTAGCTTGTGACGGAATCCCCGTCCTTCATCATGGTTGTTATCATGGAGCAGATGATTTCATACCTCTCTTGTCGTGCACTTTGATGGTATCTTTCCATCAAATCTTGGTGCATTTCATAAGGGTAGAAATCCTCATAGGACTTTTGGAGTTCCGCTGTCATCGTGGCCATCATGATGCATGCCACTTTCGTAGCATCCCTTTCATGTGCCTGAAAGTCAGCGATCACCTGAGAAGTTGCAGTGGTCTCATCAATCTCCTTAAGCTCCTTGTCAAGGATATATTCTGTGTCCTCGTAGCGGGTAATCATGCTGATGTTTCTGATCCACTCATTGAAGTTGGATCCATCAAAAGTGACTTTCCCTCACAAGTTCATAAGGGTAAAGGAGCCATTAGGATTAGATCCAGAAGCAGCATTGTTTGATGACATGTGAAGGAAGAGGACAAGGTTAGTTTAGATATTAAGAGAGTCATTAATAAAACACCCAAATGTAATATTAAGGCTAGGATCCAATCACATTATATTATAACTTAGAAGAGGTATGCCGTAATCTAAGCTATAACATATTTGAAAGGTAGGTGAATGACGATTCACCAATTTCCACCACGAAAACCGAAATATTAGATATTAGGTTTTTGATTGGTTCTTAGAAATTCCTAGATTCTTTGAGATTCAATGAACTTTGCAAAGGCATGTTTCAATCTCGAGTGTGCCCTCCAAGTTTTGTGACTGGGATACCGAGGATCACAAAACGAGGTGTGAAGTAACCATGCAAATTACTTGGTACCCTTAAAGTTTATCACTCAATCGATGTGCCGGTAAACCACACACGCTCCACCGATACTATAATAAGCCTTAAGTCACCCTTTACCTACCTTGTTAAGTCCAAGTTAGTGTGCCGGTTAACCACACACGCTCCACCAACGACTTAAACAAAGTGTAAAGTGTAATTTCATGGATTATCACCTTATTCACGTTTTTCCTAAAGTAACTAAGATTGGGAATTTAATAAAACATATAGTTACTTAATAATATTCATCATACTTTTAGTGAGAATTTATAAGTCCTTGTCGAACCCGTTCGGCTAACGACCCTCCACCAGTCAAGCGAGCGGTGGGTGAGAATGGACACCCATTAAGTTGCCATGATTAAGTTTATTCTTCCTTGCTCCACATTCTCACTTCTTCTTAGTCCCTGCAAGTCACAACAAATGTGAATACCACAACCGGTATCAAGGATCCAAGATTTAGAATGGGGTGAGTTATTAGAAATGATAGTGTAAATACCTGCATGGTTGGGTTTAACTTTCCCATCCTTCACATCTTGCTGGTATTTTGGGCAGTTCCGCTTCCAATGTGATTTTTCATGGCAATAGAAGCATTCAGCCTCTTTTGGGTTAGAAGAAGGAGTGACGAAAACTTTCTTGGTTCCACTTGAAGAAGAGCCATCAAGGGTCCTAACCTTGGTACCCTTCGAAGAACTCTTTCTCTTCTTCCCTCGACTTTTCCTGATTGCCAAAACCGGAGTGGAGTTTGGAGTAGGAGTGTTAACAACCGACTTCCCCTTAAGACCTGATTCAACGGTCTTGAGAAGACCCTGAAGTTTGCTGAGTGTGACCTATTCCTTATTCATGTGATATGTCATGCGGAATTCATCATAGCACAATGGTAAGGAGCGCAAAATTATATCTATTGCAAGCTCCTCAGGGAAGTTCACATTAAGCTTCAGCAATCGATCCACATACCTTTTCATTTTCTGCATGTAGCTCGTGACGGAATCCCCGTCCTTCATCATGGTTGTTATCATGGAGCAGATGATTTCATACCTCTCTTGTCGTGCACTTTGATGGTATCTTTCCATCAAATCTTGGTGCATTTCATAAGGGTAGAAATCCTCATAGGACTTTTGGAGTTCCGCTGTCATCGTGGCCATCATGATGCATGCCACTTTCGTAGCATCCCTTTCATGTGCCTGAAAGTCAGCGATCACCTGAGAAGTTGCAGTGGTCTCATCAATCTCCTTAAGCTCCTTGTCAAGGATATATTCTTTGTCCTCGTAGCGGGTAATCATGCTGATGTTTCTGATCCACTCATTGAAGTTGGATCCATCAAAAGTGACTTTCCCTCACAAGTTCATAAGGGTAAAGGAGCCATTAGGATTAGAGCCAGAAGCAGCATTGTTTGATGACATGTGAAGGAAGAGGACCAGGTTAGTTTAGATATTAAGAGAGTCATTAAGAAAACACCCAAATGTAATATTAAGGCTAGGATCCAATCACATTATATTATAACTTAGAAGAGGTATGCCGTAATCTAAGCTATAACATATTTGAAAGGTAGGTGAATGACGATTCACCAATTTCCACCACGAAAACCGAAATATTAGATATTAGGTTTTTGATTGGTTCTTAGAAATTCCTAGATTCTTTGAGATTCAATGAACTTTGCAAAGGCATGTTTCAATCTCGAGTTTGCCCTCCAAGTTTTGTGACTGGGATACCGAGGATCACAAAACGAGGTGTGAAGTAACCATGCAAATTACTTGGTACCCTTAAAGTTTATCACTCAATCGATGTGCCGGTAAACCACACACGCTCCACCGATACTATAATAAGCCTTAAGCCACCCTTTACCTACCTTGTTAAGTCCAAGTTAGTGTGCCGGTTAACCACACACACTCCACCAACGACTTAAACAAAGTGTAAAGTGTAATTTCATGGATTAGCACCTTATTCACATTTTTCCTAAAGTAACTAAGATTGGGAATTTAATAAAACATATAGTTACTTAATAATATTCATCATACTTTTAGTGAGAATTTATAAGTCCTTGTCCAACCCGTTCGGCTAACGACCCTCCACCAGTCAAGCGAGCGGTGGGTGAGAATGGACACCCATTAAGTTGCCATGATTAAGTTTATTCTTCCTTGCTCCACATTCTCACTTCTTCTTAGTCCCTGCAAGTCACAACAAATGTGAATACCACAACCGGTATCAAGGATCCAAGATTTAGAATGGGGTGAGTTATTAGAAATGATAGTGTAAATACCTGCATGGTTGGGTTTAACTTTCCCATCCTTCACATCTTGCTGGTATTTTGGGCAGTTCCGCTTCCAATGTGATTTTTCATGGCAATAGAAGCATTCAGCCTCTTTTGGGTTAGAAGAAGGAGTGACGAAAACTTTCTTGGTTCCACTTGAAGAAGAGCCATCAAGGGTCCTAACCTTGGTACCCTTCGAAGAACTCGTTCTCTTCTTCCCTTGACTTTTCCCGATTGCCAAAACCGGAGTGGAGTTTGGAGTAGGAGTGTTAACAACCGACTTCCCCTTAAGACCTGATTCAACGGTCTTGAGAAGACCCTGAAGTTTGCTGAGTGTGACCTGTTCCTTATTCATGTGATATGTCATGCGGAATTGATCATAGCACAATGGTAAGGAGAGCAAAATTATATCTATTGCAAGCTCCTCAGGGAAGTTCACATTAAGCTTCAGCAATCGATCCACATACCTTTTCATTTTCTGCATGTAGCTCGTGACGGAATCCCCGTCCTTCATCATGGTTGTTATCATGGAGCAGATGATTTCATACCTCTCTTGTCGTGCACTTTGATGGTATCTTTCCATCAAATCTTGGTGCATTTCATAAGGGTAGAAATCCTCATAGGACTTTTGGAGTTCCGCTGTCATCGTGGCCATCATGATGCATGCCACTTTCGTAGCATCCCTTTCATGTGCCTGAAAGTCAGAGATCACCTGAGAAGTTGCAGTGGTCTCATCAATCTCCTTAAGATCCTTGTCAAGGATATATTCTTTGTCCTCGTAGCGGGTAATCATGCTGATGTTTCTGATCCACTCATTGAAGTTGGATCCATCAAAAGTGACTTTCCCTCACAAGTTCATAAGGGTAAAGGAGCCATTAGGATTAGAGCCAGAAGCAGCATTGTTTGATGACATGTGAAGGAAGAGGACAAGGTTAGTTTAGATATTAAGAGAGTCATTAATAAAACACCCAAATGTAATATTAAGGCTAGGATCCAATCACATTATATTATAACTTAGAAGAGGTATGCCGTAATCTAAGCTATAACATATTTGAAAGGTAGGTGAATGACGATTCACCAATTTCCACCACGAAAACCGAAATATTAGATATTAGGTTTTTGATTGGTTCTTAGAAATTCCTAGATTCTTTGAGATTCAATGAACTTTGCAAAGGCATGTTTCAATCTCGAGTGTGCCCTCCAAGTTTTGTGACTGGGATACCGAGGATCACAAAACGAGGTGTGAAGTAACCATGCAAATTACTTGGTACCCTTAAAGTTTATCACTCAATCGATGTGCCGGTAAACCACACACGCTCCACCGATACTATAATAAGCCTTAAGTCACCCTTTACCTACCTTGTTAAGTCCAAGTTAGTGTGCCGGTTAACCACACACACTCCACCAACGACTTAAACAAAGTGTAAAGTGTAATTTCATGGATTAGCACCTTATTCACATTTTTCCTAAAGTAACTAAGATTGGGAATTTAATAAAACATATAGTTACTTAATAATATTCATCATACTTTTAATGAGAATTTATAAGTCCTTGTCCAACCCGTTCGGCTAACGACCCTCCACCAGTCAAGCGAGCGGTGGGTGAGAATGGACACCCATTAAGTTGCCATGATTAAGTTTATTCTTCCTTGCTCCACATTCTCACTTCTTCTTAGTCCCTGCAAGTCACAACAAATGTGAATACCACAACCGGTATCAAGGATCCAAGATTTAGAATGGGGTGAGTTATTAGAAATGATAGTGTAAATACCTGCATGGTTGGGTTTAACTTTCCCATCCTTCACATCTTGCTGGTATTTTGGGCAGTTCCGCTTCCAATGTGATTTTTCATGGCAATAGAAGCATTCAGCCTCTTTTGGGTTAGAAGAAGGAGTGACGAAACCTTTCTTGGTTCCACTTGAAGAAGAGCCATCAAGGGTCCTAACCTTGGTACCCTTCGAAGAACTCTTTCTCTTCTTCCCTTGACTTTTCCTGATTGCCAAAACCGGAGTGGAGTTTGGAGTAGGAGTGTTAACAACCGACTTCCCCTTAAGACCTGATTCAACGGTCTTGAGAAGACCCTGAAGTTTGCTGAGTGTGACCTGTTCCTTATTCATGTGATATGTCATGCGGAATTGATCATAGCACAATGGTAAGGAGAGCAAAATTATATCTATTGCAAGCTCCTCAGGGAAGTTCACATTAAGCTTCAGCAATCGATCCACATACCTTTTCATTTTCTGCATGTAGCTCGTGACGGAATCCCCGTCCTTCATCATGGTTGTTATCATGGAGCAGATGATTTCATACCTCTCTTGTCGTGCACTTTGATGGTATCTTTCCATCAAATCTTGGTGCATTTCATAAGGGTAGAAATCCTCATAGGACTTTTGGAGTTCCGCTGTCATCGTGGCCATCATGATGCATGCCACTTTCGTAGCATCCCTTTCATGTGCCTGAAAGTCAGAGATCACCTGAGAAGTTGCAGTGGTCTCATCAATCTCCTTAAGATCCTTGTCAAGGATATATTCTTTGTCCTCGTAGCGGGTAATCATGCTGATGTTTCTGATCCACTCATTGAAGTTGGATCCATCAAAAGTGACTTTCCCTCACAAGTTCATAAGGGTAAAGGAGCCATTAGGATTAGAGCCAGAAGCAGCATTGTTTGATGACATGTGAAGGAAGAGGACAAGGTTAGTTTAGATATTAAGAGAGTCATTAATAAAACACCCAAATGTAATATTAAGGCTAGGATCCAATCACATTATATTATAACTTAGAAGAGGTATGCCGTAATCTAAGCTATAACATATTTGAAAGGTAGGTGAATGACGATTCACCAATTTCCACCACGAAAACCGAAATATTAGATATTAGGTTTTTGATTGGTTCTTAGAAATTCCTAGATTCTTTGAGATTCAATGAACTTTGCAAAGGCATGTTTCAATCTCGAGTGTGCCCTCCAAGTTTTGTGACTGGGATACCGAGGATCACAAAACGAGGTGTGAAGTAACCATGCAAATTACTTGGTACCCTTAAAGTTTATCACTCAATCGATGTGCCGGTAAACCACACACGCTCCACCGATACTATAATAAGCCTTAAGTCACCCTTTACCTACCTTGTTAAGTCCAAGTTAGTGTGCCGGTTAACCACACACACTCCACCAACGACTTAAACAAAGTGTAAAGTGTAATTTCATGGATTAGCACCTTATTCACATTTTTCCTAAAGTAACTAAGATTGGGAATTTAATAAAACATATAGTTACTTAATAATATTCATCATACTTTTAGTGAGAATTTATAAGTCCTTGTCCAACCCGTTCGGCTAACGACCCTCCACCAGTCAAGCGAGCGGTGGGTGAGAATGGACACCCATTAAGTTGCCATGATTAAGTTTATTCTTCCTTGCTCCACATTCTCACTTCTTCTTAGTCCCTGCAAGTCACAACAAATGTGAATACCACAACCGGTATCAAGGATCCAAGATTTAGAATGGGGTGAGTTATTAGAAATGATAGTGTAAATACCTGCATGGTTGGGTTTAACTTTCCCATCCTTCACATCTTGCTGGTATTTTGGGCAGTTCCACTTCCAATGTGATTTTTCATGGCAATAGAAGCATTCAACCTCTTTTGGGTTAGAAGAAGGAGTGACGAAACCTTTCTTGGTTCCACTTGAAGAAGAGCCATCAAGGGTCCTAACCTTGGTACCCTTCGAAGAACTCTTTCTCTTCTTCCCTTGACTTTTCCCGATTGCCAAAACCGGAGTGGAGTTTGGAGTAGGAGTGTTAACAACCGACTTCCCCTTAAGACCTGATTCAACGGTCTTGAGAAGACCCTGAAGTTTGCTGAGTGTGACCTGTTCCTTATTCATGTGATATGTCATGCGGAATTGATCATAGCACAATGGTAAGGAGAGCAAAATTATATCTATTGCAAGCTCCTCAGGGAATTTCACATTAAGCTTCAGCAATCGATCCACATACCTTTTCATTTTCTGCATGTAGCTCGTGACGGAATCCCCGTCCTTCATCATGGTTGTTATCATGGAGCAGATGATTTCATACCTCTCTTGTCGTGCACTTTGATGGTATCTTTCCATCAAATCTTGGTGCATTTCATAAGGGTAGAAATCCTCATAGGACTTTTGGAGTTCCGCTGTCATCGTGGCCATCATGATGCATGCCACTTTCGTAGCATCCCTTTCATGTGCCTGAAAGTCAGAGATCACCTGAGAAGTTGCAGTGGTCTCATCAATCTCCTTAAGCTCCTTGTCAAGGATATATTCTTTGTCCTCGTAGCGGGTAATCATGCTGATGTTTCTGATCCACTCATTGAAGTTGGATCCATCAAAAGTGACTTTCCCTCACAAGTTCATAAGGGTAAAGGAGCCATTAGGATTAGAGCCAGAAGCAGCATTGTTTGATGACATGTGAAGGAAGAGGACAAGGTTAGTTTAGATATTAAGAGAGTCATTAATAAAACACCCAAATGTAATATTAAGGCTAGGATCCAATCACATTATATTATAACTTAGAAGAGGTATGCCGTAATCTAAGCTATAACATATTTGAAAGGTAGGTGAATGACGATTCACCAATTTCCACCACGAAAACCGAAATATTAGATATTAGGTTTTTGATTGGTTCTTAGAAATTCCTAGATTCTTTGAGATTCAATGAACTTTGCAAAGGCATGTTTCAATCTCGAGTGTGCCCTCCAAGTTTTGTGACTGGGATACCGAGGATCACAAAACGAGGTGTGAAGTAACCATGCAAATTACTTGGTACCCTTAAAGTTTATCACTCAATCGATGTGCCGGTAAACCACACACGCTCCACCGATACTATAATAAGCCTTAAGTCACCCTTTACCTACCTTGTTAAGTCCAAGTTAGTGTGCCGGTTAACCACACACACTCCACCAACGACTTAAACAAAGTGTAAAGTGTAATTTCATGGATTAGCACCTTATTCACATTTTTCCTAAAGTAAC
The DNA here is from genome assembly GCF_052625555.1 of Lactuca saligna. Taxonomy (NCBI): domain Eukaryota; kingdom Viridiplantae; phylum Streptophyta; class Magnoliopsida; order Asterales; family Asteraceae; genus Lactuca; species Lactuca saligna. The sequence continues at coordinate 205,287,264 of NC_136424.1, read as the reverse complement.
TAAGATTGGGAATTTAATAAAACATATAGTTACTTAATAATATTCATCATACTTTTAGTGAGAATTTATAAGTCCTTGTCCAACCCGTTCGGCTAACGACCCTCCACCAGTCAAGCGAGCGGTGGGTGAGAATGGACACCCATTAAGTTGCCATGATTAAGTTTATTCTTCCTTGCTCCACATTCTCACTTCTTCTTAGTCCCTGCAAGTCACAACAAATGTGAATACCACAACCGGTATCAAGGATCCAAGATTTAGAATGGGGTGAGTTATTAGAAATGATAGTGTAAATACCTGCATGGTTGGGTTTAACTTTCCCATCCTTCACATCTTGCTGGTATTTTGGGCAGTTCCACTTCCAATGTGATTTTTCATGGCAATAGAAGCATTCAACCTCTTTTGGGTTAGAAGAAGGAGTGACGAAACCTTTCTTGGTTCCACTTGAAGAAGAGCCATCAAGGGTCCTAACCTTGGTACCCTTCGAAGAACTCTTTCTCTTCTTCCCTTGACTTTTCCCGATTGCCAAAACCGGAGTGGAGTTTGGAGTAGGAGTGTTAACAACCGACTTCCCCTTAAGACCTGATTCAACGGTCTTGAGAAGACCCTGAAGTTTGCTGAGTGTGACCTGTTCCTTATTCATGTGATATGTCATGCGGAATTGATCATAGCACAATGGTAAGGAGAGCAAAATTATATCTATTGCAAGCTCCTCAGGGAATTTCACATTAAGCTTCAGCAATCGATCCACATACCTTTTCATTTTCTGCATGTAGCTCGTGACGGAATCCCCGTCCTTCATCATGGTTGTTATCATGGAGCAGATGATTTCATACCTCTCTTGTCGTGCACTTTGATGGTATCTTTCCATCAAATCTTGGTGCATTTCATAAGGGTAGAAATCCTCATAGGACTTTTGGAGTTCCGCTGTCATCGTGGCCATCATGATGCATGCCACTTTCGTAGCATCCCTTTCATGTGCCTGAAAGTCAGAGATCACCTGAGAAGTTGCAGTGGTCTCATCAATCTCCTTAAGCTCCTTGTCAAGGATATATTCTTTGTCCTCGTAGCGGGTAATCATGCTGATGTTTCTGATCCACTCATTGAAGTTGGATCCATCAAAAGTGACTTTCCCTCACAAGTTCATAAGGGTAAAGGAGCCATTAGGATTAGAGCCAGAAGCAGCATTGTTTGATGACATGTGAAGGAAGAGGACAAGGTTAGTTTAGATATTAAGAGAGTCATTAATAAAACACCCAAATGTAATATTAAGGCTAGGATCCAATCACATTATATTATAACTTAGAAGAGGTATGCCGTAATCTAAGCTATAACATATTTGAAAGGTAGGTGAATGACGATTCACCAATTTCCACCACGAAAACCGAAATATTAGATATTAGGTTTTTGATTGGTTCTTAGAAATTCCTAGATTCTTTGAGATTCAATGAACTTTGCAAAGGCATGTTTCAATCTCGAGTGTGCCCTCCAAGTTTTGTGACTGGGATACCGAGGATCACAAAACGAGGTGTGAAGTAACCATGCAAATTACTTGGTACCCTTAAAGTTTATCACTCAATCGATGTGCCGGTAAACCACACACGCTCCACCGATACTATAATAAGCCTTAAGTCACCCTTTACCTACCTTGTTAAGTCCAAGTTTGTGTGCCGGTTAACCACACACACTCCACCAACGACTTAAACAAAGTGTAAAGTGTAATTTCATGGATTAGCACCTTATTCACATTTTTCCTAAAGTAACTAAGATTGGGAATTTAATAAAACATATAGTTACTTAATAATATTCATCATACTTTTAGTGAGAATTTATAAGTCCTTGTCCAACCCGTTCGGCTAACGACCCTCCACCAGTCAAGCGAGCGGTGGGTGAGAATGGACACCCATTAAGTTGCCATGATTAAGTTTATTCTTCCTTGCTCCACATTCTCACTTCTTCTTAGTCCCTGCAAGTCACAACAAATGTGAATACCACAACCGGTATCAAGGATCCAAGATTTAGAATGGGGTGAGTTATTAGAAATGATAGTGTAAATACCTGCATGGTTGGGTTTAACTTTCCCATCCTTCACATCTTGCTGGTATTTTGGGCAGTTCCGCTTCCAATGTGATTTTTCATGGCAATAGAAGCATTCAGCCTCTTTTGGGTTAGAAGAAGGAGTGACGAAACCTTTCTTGGTTCCACTTGAAGAAGAGCCATCAAGGGTCCTAACCTTGGTACCCTTCGAAGAACTCTTTCTCTTCTTCCCTTGACTTTTCCCGATTGCCAAAACCGGAGTGGAGTTTGGAGTAGGAGTGTTAACAACCGACTTCCCCTTAAGACCTGATTCAACGATCTTGAGAAGACCCTGAAGTTTGCTGAGTGTGACTTGTTCCTTATTCATGTGATATGTCATGCGGAATTGATCATAGCACAATGGTAAGGAGCGCATAATTATATCTATTGCAAGCTCCTCAGGGAAGTTCACATTAAGCTTCAGCAATCGATCCACATACCTTTTCATTTTCTGCATGTAGCTCGTGACAGAATCCCCGTCCTTCATCATGGTTGTTATCATGGAGCAGATGATTTCATACCTCTCTTGTCGTGCACTTTGATGGTATCTTTCCATCAAATCTTGGTGCATTTCATAAGGGTAGAAATCCTCATAGGACTTTTGGAGTTCCGCTGTCATCGTGGCCATCATGATGCATGCCACTTTCGTAGCATCCCTTTCATGTGCCTGAAAGTCAGCGATCACCTGAGAAGTTGCAGTGGTCTCATCAATCTCCTTAAGCTCCTTGTCAAGGATATATTCTTTGTCCTCGTAGCGGGTAATCATGCTGATGTTTCTGATCCACTCATTGAAGTTGGATCCATCAAAAGTGACTTTCCCTCACAAGTTCATAAGGGTAAAGGAGCCATTAGGATTAGAGCCAGAAGCAACATTGTTTGATGACATCTGAAGGAAGAGGACAAGGTTAGTTTAGATATTAAGAGAGTCGTTAATAAAACACCCAAATGTAATATTAAGGCTAGGATCCAATCACATTATATTATAACTTAGAAGAGGTATGCCGTAATCTAAGCTATAACATATTTGAAAGGTAGGTGAATGACGATTCACCAATTTCCACCACGAAAACCGAAATATTAGATATTAGGTTTTTGATTGGTTCTTAGAAATTCCTAGATTCTTTGAGATTCAATGAACTTTGCAAAGGCATGTTTCAATCTCGAGTGTGCCCTCCAAGTTTTGTGACTGGGATACCGAGGATCACAAAACGAGGTGTGAAGTAACCATGCAAATTACTTGGTACCCTTAAAGTTTATCACTCAATCGATGTGCCGGTAAACCACACACGCTCCACCGATACTATAATAAGCCTTAAGCCACCCTTTACCTACCTTGTTAACTCTAAGTTAGTGTGCCGGTTAACCACACATGCTCCACCAACGACTTAAACAAAGTGTAAAGTGTAATTTCTTGGATTAGCACCTTATTCACATTTTTCCTAAAGTAACTAAGATTGGGAATTTAACAAAACATTTAGTTACTTTATAATATTCATCATACTTTTAATGAGAATTTATAAGTCCTTGTCTTACCCGTTCGGCTAACGACCCTCCACCAGTCAAGCGAGCGGTGGGTGAGAGTGGACACCCATTAAGTTGCCATTTTATAGGCAACAACCTTATACCCACCTTATAGACCGGCTTCGTGAATGAGGCGTACTAGCGGTAAGACGACTTTGTTCTTATACATATATATATATATATATATATATATATATATATATATATATATATATATATATATATATATATAATTATAATAATATAAGTATAAGGGTTGAATTTTAACTTTTAAAATTCTAAGGGTTGGAACTAAAGTTTTAACATGACTTTACTTGTTCCAAAACTTGAGGGCAAGTTTTGTAAACTTTCAAAACTTTTCATTTCTTGTAACTTATGAGTTTAATAGAGTAATAAAATGAAGACTCTTCATTTTTCTAACTCTTGTGTTCTTTTAATGGTTTTAATTCAAGTGACTTTTGGTTTTCCATAACTTGAGGACAAGTTATGGACTCCATTAAAACACATTATGATTAAGAATTAAACTACCACATAGGTTACAAATAATTCCTATGATCATCTAAACATCATAAGAACAAGAACATAAATATGAACACTTTCATAAATCAAAATTACACTTAAAACTTTGTAATTTTGATAACTAGTTGTTGTAAATGAATTAGCAAAGACATTACACAATCTAAAACAAGTTTTCAAGTACCAAAACAGTTTAGGGTAATGTTTCTAATCCATTTCCAGCAACTAAAGTCGAAAATCTGCACTCTGTCGACCTTACTCGCCGAGTGCATGAACCTACTCGGCAAGTAGGTTGAAGATACAAGTGAACTCGACGAGTCCCCCCATGGACTCGACGAGTCCAGCAGTAAAACAACAAGTTTTTCGTTTTTTTTCAACTTTTTAGCACAAATAACAAACAAACAAGCCTAGGCTCTGATACCACTGATGGGTTTTGAGCATTCTAACACCTCCTAAGTGTACATGCAACCCTAATAACCTTGGATCTATGTTTGTCTAATTATCATGCAAAGTTGAATTCCAAGGCTATATTCCTATCTAGCATACATGGGGAACAATTTTTAACTTGAATGAAAGATAGAATAACTTACCTTGTAGTTGCTTATGTTCCTTGAAACCTTGTGAGCCTAGCACCCCAAGTGTGATGCCTCAAATGCTTCACACAACACCAAATGCTCTTGGAAAGACTTTTGAGATCATACACACTTCTTGAAATCAGCCTAGCCCTCTTGTTTCATATGTGTAGCCGATTTTGGTGGAGAATGGGATCCTTATATAGTGTTGACACATCTAGGGTTACACCATGTAAACCCTAATGTGTCTTGACTCTTCATTTCCATGACCCATGGGTTTGTAACTCCCATGGAGCATCCTATGGGTGGAACCCAACTTGATAATCCATGGAGCCTCTTAGCCCACTATACAAGATATGGATGATTTACATAATCAACCAAAATATTTAATTAGTTATCTTTTGATCACTTAATTAATTCTAAATTAATTCTTGATCAAACTAATCAAATAATATTATTAATATATTAGAACTTATAATATATTAATAATCTCCAAGTGTTAGTTCTCTCATTTAGTCTATCCAATTGCATGGTGCCATGCAACCCAAATGGACCATGCCGGGTCGGGTCAAGTACATACCAGAAATAATTATGGACTTAGACACCTTATCCAACACTATTAACCCGATGTGTTCGGTTTTGGGTCCCGATGATGGGTGGGGTTAGGCAGACGGTTATGGAGGAGGCTCATAAGTCTCATTTCTTTATTCACCCGGGGGCCACCAAGATGTATCGAGATTTGAGGTTGAGTTATTGGTGGCCGTGCATGAAGCGGGAAATAGCTTGGTACGTTGAGAGATGCTTGACCTGTAGGATGGTCAAGGCCGAGCATCAGAGCCCGCATGGGAAGCTGCATCACCTAGAGATTCCCGTGTGGAAATGGGAACAGATCACGATGGACTTTATTACCAAAATGCCGAAGACGGCAAGGGGGTTTGATGCTATATGGGTCATCGTTGATCGATTAACCAAGAGCACCCATTTCTTGGCTATACGAGAGGGCTCATTGGCCGAGAAATTGGCCGAATTGTACGTTCGGGAGATCGTCTCTCGCCATGGGGTTCCTGTCTCCATTGTCTCTGATCGGGATGTCAGGTTTACCTATCGCTTCTTGCAAAAGTTTCACGAGGAGTTGGGCACGCGGTTGCACTTCAGCACAACATTCCACCCGCAGACCAACGGCCAGAGCGAGCGGACTATTCAAACCCTCGAGGACATCTTGAGAGCATGTGTCATTGATTTTAGCGGGAGTTGGGACTCCCACCTACCGCTTGCGGAGTTCGCCTACAACAACAGCCATCACTCTAGTCTGGGCGCCCCGCCATTCAAGCTGTTGTCCGGGCGGAGATTTCGCACCCCGGCTTGTTGGGGCGAAGTTAGACACAGGGTGATGGGTAGTACAGAGGTGGTTTTGCAGACTACCAAAAAGATCCAGCAAGTTAGACAGCGCTTGCAGACCGCTCAGAGTCGACAGAAGAGTTATGTCGACAAACGCTGATATGAGTTGGAATTTAATGTGGGGGACATGGTACTCCTGAAGGTCTCGCCCTGGAAGGGCGTGATCCACTTCAGGAAGAGGGGAAAATTGGGTCCCCGATATATCGGGTCGTTCAGGATCATTAAAAGGGTTGGCAAGGTGGCTTACAGGCTAGAGCTGTCGGAGGAGCTTAGTCGGATACACAACACTTTCCACGTTTCGCAGCTGCAAAAGTGTGTCATGGATCAGGAGGCGGTGGTGTCGTTGGATGATATTCAGGTTGATGAGTGCCTGAACTATGTGGAGAGGCCCGTGGCTATACTGGATAAAAAGGTGAAGATACTAAGGAACAAGGAAATACCTTTGGTGAAGGTACAATGGGAGCATCGGAAGGGATCCGAATGGACGTGGGAGGCAGAGGCAGAAATGCGGGAACAATATCCGGGACTGTTCACCGCAACAGACTTCGAGGACGAAGTCTAGTTCAAGTAGGGGAGAATTGTAACGTCCCGATTCCAAGTATGAATTTAATTAAAGAATAATTGGTCTTATGTCCTACTCGGCAAGTTAGTTGCCCTACTCGCCGAGTAGCAGTGGGAATGAAACGCGTGTTTAGAGACCTACTCGATGAGTCCACCAAGGGACTCGGCGAGTAGGAGCTGGCAGATGAAACCTTAAATTCTGCGGGTTTTACACTCTATTTAAAGGATCATTGTCCTCAACTATCCTCCCCTTATGCTTCTTGTCCCTCTCAAACCCTAAAACGTGTGTGTGTGTGTGTTCTTTGGTGTGTCCAAGCTTGAAGGAGTAACCTTGGAAGGAAGCACTTGAAGAAGCAATGAAAAGCAAGGCTAGGAACTCGTGGGAAGCTAAGGGATTGCATCAGACATCACTCTATGGAAGGTAATAGGCTGTTCCTTAAGCTCTTTTCACTTTGAACCTCCCTTGGATGGGTGTTATGAAGGGCTCTCCATGTTTAAGCTAAGATTTGAAGTTGTAACTTCAGATTTGGACTTCCCTTGACCTCTAGATCCATAAAGTTCCCAGATTGTACAAGGATGAAACTCTCCCAAGGTGTAAAACTCCATTAAAGAGCTTAGATTGATCATTTCGGGCCTTTATAGCTTTACATGTACGTAAAGATTGCAACTTTACGTGATAAACATGCCTTAGGAGCTTGGATATGTAATCTGGGGCATTGCCATGGCTTAAAAAGCATCTGCATGGATTAAGAACTGCATGGACTCGGTGAGTTGAATGAGCGACTCGGCGAGTCCATTGAAGATGGCCATGAACTCGACGAGTTGGATGAACAACTCGGCAAGTTCATTGAAGATTGCCTTGAACTCTGTGTGTTGTTAGAAAACTCGGTGAGTTGGCTAGGGCTTCTTCTAAATCTTGGCCGCATATGAACTCGACGAGTTAAAAGGGGACCTCGACGAGCAAATCAAGGATTTCACGACTTCTCAAATTCAAGAAGAACTCGGCGAGTCGGTGACCTGCACTTGGCGAGTCGAGTCAACATAGACTGTTGACTCTTACTATGGACTTTGACCTCGATAAAGGGTTGAACAATTGAATTCTGTGGGTTTCTGGGATTGGGAGATTTATGAAAAAAGTTGTGTGGTACTTTTAGGTGGTGGAGTTCGTGTTGGACCCGGGAGTTGAGCTTTCTTATTTCCGATGACAGTTGCGAGGTGAGTTATCCTCACTATACTAAGGGGTCTAAGGCACCAAGGTCGGCCCTTTAGATATGATATCCTAGTAGTTGTATTATGTTGAGTTGGAGTTAGTTATGCATGCTACTTTGATACGCTTGAGGGTAGGACTGTAGGACTACCTGTGATACTGATTGATTTCCTGTATGTGCATTATCTGTTACATGTGATATGTTATGTGGGATGGGCTGAGGTTGTACTGCTCCGTGCGGTAACTAACAAACGCTAGAGTATTCCAGATATGAGCTGAGGGCCCGGTAGGCATTCCAGACTCATACTGAGGACTTGGGGGCAAAGTGAAACACAAGAATAATACTTAATCCTATATGGCCCTAAACTCTTGAGTGTAATTAAAAACCCTTTTATCTAACCACCATATTGATTACTCATTATTCATGTCTCGATTAGTCAACTTAATACTTGAATTAAAACAATAGTCATGCCATGCTCCAAGCATGCACACTATGTTTTTTTTTTCAAACAATAGCTATGCCATACTCCAAGTATGCACACTATGTTTACATATGGTCCTCTCTTTGTGAAACAGATTGATTGAAAACATTTCAATGATGCTTATTTCATAATTCCATTCCTTATTGTAAATGTAAGAATACCAAACTCTTTCCATTTACTATAATTTGTTAGATTCTAAACTTATATGCAATGATCCTCTTGTAATGAATATGCACACAAGTCACAAAGACTTGGCAACAGACAGTACAAAGTATTTCCAATGGAAAGCAATTCAATGGAAATGAAGTCTCAAATTCAAAGTACATTTCTTTGAACATCCTTCTTGCATTAAGTTCTCTAATCTTACACAGATTCAAAGAATAACTTCCACCTATGGAAACAATTCCATATTACCATTTTGACCATCACTTCTGAACAAGAGTTACCTCTTTTCAAAATATGTCAATATGGTCCTTATTCTATACTTCTAATTGTTCATGAGCAACCAATCTTCGGTAAACCTCAGATTGTCCTCGACAATTTGCTTAATCATTTTAGTCATTTCCAGTTCTATTCCTTTTTCCATCTTAATTCCCCAGGCATTTGGAAAATCCAGACCGGATTATAGCACATGTAATCGAACCTATATTCGAAGCATATGGGACACGATTCATGCTATAAATTTTTATTTGCCATATTCTCACAGTTCGAACTATGAAGAGGTATGCCGTAATCATAATGGAATTTTGAGAACGCAACATATATAGAATTTCCTTATGTTGAACCATTCCAACATAACATTCTTATATATCCTTGACTAAAGTAGATTAAAATCTCAATCTAAGCATGTAGAATTGGGATGACGTATAAAATCCTCTCCCTTAATTATAGCAAAACAACTTTTTCAAGGCGAATTGAAACTGTTGTTTTCTATAATTAATATTGCTAACTTGCAACACTTAACATAATAATCATGCTCCCACTAGCATAATGATTATTATCATACTAGCATTACACTGATGCTCCCACTAGCTTTGACATGTATCCAGAGATCAACTGGACTTCTAGAAATCAATACTTTATTGACTTTCTTACCAAAGTTCAGATTTCTGATACGAGATTGCTTTGATAAGACTTTATCAAAACCATAAACCTTTCCTTAGATATCTCACTTGCGCGTCTAAACAATTATGAAGAGGATACCGTAATCATAATGTTTAGACCTTTTCTCATTCTCACAATTGCTATCTACTCAAAATCTACTTAGTGAAAGAGTTTCCTCACCATCATTTTCATGAATCAGAGAGAAACCTTATGACACTTAGATTTTTATGGTGTAAGTGTTCCTATTCATGTGAATTTGTCACAACCACAATCACAAGACAAGGTTAGTGACAAAACCAAATTCAAATGGACTGAACTTGTTCAATATTAATTTCTTGCCACCTGGTAGCACAAGGCCCACCATTGCTTCCGGGTTGTTATGCAAACAATTGAGAACTCATAGAGCTCATAAAACTCACAAGCATAGTCAACTTTTACTGGAATAAACACAGAAATAAGAATATGTCAACACGATAGGTTACAGACCTCAAGTCATGGGCTAGTGATTAACAAAACTCTTGATTAGTTCTTGAAACTATCTCAATACTCCCACTGTCCTCTTGACATATAAGATTCTCTTTGTCAAGAACCATTCCTTGACAAAACAAATATTCAAGAGTTAGTGCGGATTCTTATCAAGTTAAACACTTCTCACAATTGGTCTTAATTGGTCTTTGTTTTATCCAAAACATCACAACTTACTAATCTCAATTGTACAAGAATAGGAAACATCTTACTCTACATTTGACAAGTGTTATGAACTGTCTAAAGATTAAGTCACTCAAGACTCAATCTTGGAGTATAACTCTAAGATTTGTTTTTGGAACGAACTATGATTTATCTTTTGATTTAACCATTTCCACAATTCACGATTCCTCTGTTTAGCCAACAAATACAATAAGGTGTCCTTAGAGGATCAATTGTGATATGGTTCCATAATCACTAAGATAATCGTAAAACAAGATACACAAGTACTCTCCTATCTCTTCATATTGGAGAAACTTTTATCTTTCTGCCTTATTTGATTCTTCTTATTCATTCTACCATACACCGCAACTTTTCCAATGTTTCAAAATTACACATAAACTTATAAACATAATCATACTTAATAAACTTTAGTAATCATGACGAATAATCTTATCAACCTTGTGGTGGACCTGAGTAGTGCACAACCTAATGTACTCGATCATTAAGTCCTTCACTTGACTCACATGCGAATGTGAACAAGGAATTAGTCTTAATTTACCAAAGATGAAAATTCTCATTCATCACACAATACAACTTGCATGATTCCAAGTTTCTATCCAACTGAAACTTGGGTGATGAGAAGCTTTTCTTATTTGATAAATTATGACACTACCACAAACAAAAGAATCAAATTCATTTTCCAATATTGCTTATCAATGGAAACATATAAACAACATTTTTTTCACACATGCCTTTGTAAGGATACTTAAAATAAATAAAATCAAAACTTTCTTTTATTTTCAAAACCTGCGGAAAAACTTATCCTTACAATGCAAATTCATACTAAAACTTTGTTGTTATCTATTCCTAAGCAATATCTCATAACTCTTATGTACTGGCTCAAAATTCTAGTCTTCGAACCATGCAATCAGAATCATCACCCCTTTTCTTTAAGCTTCCTTTGATTCTTCAAAAACATCAAAATGTAATTACATTACATCATGTATTAAGAATCTCCAAAAGAGACTTAAGAGAGTTAGATAACGGACTATACCTGAAGTAGAGTCAAACTTTTGACTTTACCATCCTTATGAGGTTTCAGGTAAATTCGGTAGCTTCGCAACCATTACCCCTCCTATTGGCAAAAGGAAACATATGGACTCTTTGGAAATTGTATACGGGACTATCACTGACTTAGCATTCCTCTTTACCATTAGGTCAAATGACTTGACCATGGCCGATCCCATTCAATTGGGAAGAGAAAGTTTTTTTGGACTTCCAATGTCACCAATGTCAATGTCCAAATAGGTTTGGGAAGTAGATCTTCCAATCTAATTTGCTTTACCGATGCTCCAAATCATTGCTGATTCAACATCATCAAGAAAACATGTAAGATCATTAAGGGTCATGTCATAGTCTGTTATCAGGAAGTGACAAAAGAACCTAGTCAACAACCAACTTTCCTCAAGACTTTGACACCTGACTCTCCCGGCTTGTCAATATGTGGCTTAACCTCTAAGATGTAAGAACATATAGACTTTTATTGCCAATAGGGATTGAGTGACTTAGAACTATTCAAGTCTTGAAACTTGTGGGATAGGGAGAATTATTGAAGGAGGTGGAGGAAATGAAGTATGATTTCGAGTCCCATTAGTTCTCAATAAAGGGATTAGTCTTTCACCTTGATTGCCTTTTGGGATATCATCTTCATTAGGAATCTTGTTCCTAAAGATTTGGGAAGACCATAGTTGTCGAAACTAGACATCTATAAGGGAGAAATTCAAGTTAGTTGATTTAAAGTCCTTAATATAACATCCAATATGAAATATTAAGGCTAGGACCCAACAACCTATTTATAACTGGAAGAGGGATGCTGTAATCCAAGTTATAAAATATTTGAAGGTAGGTCGATTTACCAATTTCCACCATGAAAAACGAAATATAATTAAGTAATAATTGGATTTGAAACTCCTAGATCTTTTTAGATACATTGAACTTTTCACTGGCATGTTTGAATCTTGATTGTGCCATCTCAAGTTTGTGACTGGGATGCCGAGGATCACAAACAAGGTGTGAATAACCATGCAAATTGACTTGGTACCCTTAACTTTATCACCTAATCGATGTGCCAGTTAACCACACACGCTCTACCGATATATAATAAATCCAATTTACCCTTTTCCACTCTTACTAGTCCTTGTTAGCATGTCGGTTAGCCACACACGCTCTACTAATGACTTTGTAAGGTACAAAGTGTAATTTTATGGGTTAGCACCTATTTCACATTTTCCTAAGTAACTAAGATTGGGAATTTAATAAGTGTTTAGTTACTTAGTATTTATCATTATACTTTTAATGAAGGGAGAATTATATTCCTATCTTACCTGTTCGGCTAACGACCCTCCACCAGTCAAGGAAGCAGTGGGTGAGAGTAGACACCTATTAAATTGCCATTTTATAGGCAGTAACCTTATACCCCCTTATAGATCGGCTTCGTGAATGAGGCCTACTAATGGTAAGATTGACTTTATCTTATACATATCTATATAATTAAAATTATAATAATAGTATAAGGGTGTATTTTAAACACTTAAAATACTTGGTGGTTTAATCTATTAATTAAACTATATTATTATTTTAATTAAACTTAAACCATGTCTTTATAGAATTATTAACTCTTTTAATTAAACACTTTAATTAATTTAATGAAGTCCATAAAGTTTGAATTTTAACCTTTTAAAATTCTAGGGTTTGGAATTAAATTGTACATGGGGGTGACTTTACAAATTCCAAAACTTGAGGGCAAATTCTGAAACTATTCAAAACCTTTCATATTCATAACCTATGAGTTTAATGTACATTAAAATGAAGACTCTTCATTTTATGTAACTCCTTATTCTTTAATGACATCTTTTAAAGAAGTGACTCTTTAACATCCATAACTTGAGGACAAATTATGGAGTCATAATACTATTTAATGAAAAAGACTCTTTATTTTTATGTAACCTATGACACTTTTATGAGTTTTAAGATTCATAAATATGACTTTTCATATAACTTGAAGACAAGTTACAAAAACATATTTTATGAACTAACCCAGATTAATTTGGATTGAAAACAACTAAAACACAATTTTTTTCTCATTAATCTAAACTAACTCATATATCAAGGAAACATAAAACACTTGGTAATCCATAATTTGAGGACAAGTTATGGACTCCATACAATTTTATTGAGATCAATAATTATACTAATAAACAATTTGCACATAATTCCTATGATCTACCAAAACTCAAAAGCATGAACATTCATAATCAACATTTTTAGAGAATTACATAAGCACATATAAAACTTCAAACTTTGATTACCGCATTGAAATTGGTTTAGCATAATCATTACCACTTAAGAATAGGTTTTATAAGTCCGAAACAGTCAAAGGTAATGATTCTAGACCAATTCCAGCACCAAAACTCGAAGATATGATGTTTGGGGGTCCAACTCGTCGAGTACATGAACAAACTTGGCGAGTTGGATGAGTTTATACTCGGACTCGTCGAGTACCTTCATGGACTCAGTGAGTCTGCTGTGCAGACAACACCAAAATTCAATTTTAAGCCAATTTGCATCAAGTATAAGTGAAAACAAGCCTAGGCTCTGATACCACTATTGGGTTTTGAGCGTTCTAACATTCTTATGGTGTACATGCAACCCTAAATACCTTGGATCTATGTTTTCTCTATTATACATGAAAATATCAATTTCCAAGGTATTTATCCTAACTAGCATATTATAAGTACAAATAATATAAAATCTAGTAGAATGACACACATCTTTGTTGGTGCTTGATTCCATGTAGCTTGAGATCCTAGTGCCCCAAGTGTGACACCTCAAATGGTTCACATAACATGAATTTGGAATAACTTAGATAGAAAATAGAACACTTCAAAATCGGCTTGGCCTCACTTGTTTCACTAGTGGCCAATTTCTTCAATAATAAGATCATTATATAGTTAGTCACAATTAGGGTAAACCCTAATTGTCATGGCTTTCCATTTCCTTGGATCCATGGGTTCAAATACACCATGGAGCATCCATGGAGCATCCTATGGGTTTTAGCCCAATTTGATAATCCATGGATCAATAGCCCACTATATAAGTATGGATGATTTATATAATCAGCCCATATATTTAATTAGTCTTCTTTTGATCACTTAATTAATTCTAGATTAATTCTTCATAAATACTAACTAAATAATCTTATTAATATATTAGAACTTATAATATATTAATAAACCTTAAGTGTTATTTCTCTCATTTTAGTCTATCCAAATGCATGATACCAAGCAACCCAAATGGACCATGTCGGGTCGGGTCAAGTATATACCAATTATAGTTATGGACTTAGACACTAATCCAACAGTAAGACCATGTGAGGAGCCCATGGATTTACTCTGAAAGACCATGGGAGACCCCATGGAACTTAGGTGTAAGACCATGTGGAGAGCGCATGACATCCTGGAGTAAGACCCTGGGAACGAGCCCATGATATCCCAAGTTGTTGTGTGCATGGCTTATGTGTTTTGTATAGCTGTTTAGCTAGTACGATATGTTATATGTATTGATATGGGAATACTCTGTGGAACTCAATAAGCGTTTTTCTTACAAGTTGTTGACTTGTTGCAGGTACAACTGAGCCCAATGGTAAGGGCAAGGCGTGATGGCGTGGCGTGCACTCTATCTCTCTTTCACTGATATGTTTTGGGGACACTCTGATGTTGTTAAAAGAAATTCTAATGATTGTGGTTTAAAAACAATTGTTCTAGGATTTCATGGTTTATGCAATTATGTTTTATTAACTAAAAGTGAAAATGTTATTAAAAAATTTGGGTCGTTACAAGTTTGTATCAGAGCCTTGGTTTGAGGGATTCGGGCATACTCTCCAGTGTGTCAGGATTCAAACTAAGGAAATGGTAAAATTATTTTCAAAAGTAACATAAAAAAGGTTTTCAAAAGGAAATGAAAAGATGAGAGTGCAACACGTCTGATCAGCTGAGCCAAGTAAGTAGTTCCCGAATATGTTAGCCATGTTATACTGATATTGGAGCCCAGTTGATTATGTGGAAACTTGCTATGTGTATGCTTTTAAAATTGTATACGGTTAGGAGCTTATAGCCTCAGAATGATTGATTTGGCCTTATTTCCTATTCCTTGTTTGGTTGTGGTCATAGGGTAGAATCTTTTATTCGAAAGTCTATTTGATCATTTTCTATGTACAATTTGCATGCATAAAGGCAACCTCTTATGATTGGTCTAATTAATATGAGTATAGTAAATCTTAGGACAGTGTGAGATTGATATACGTAGTAGTTGTGGGATATGGTTTGGTTGAGGGATAAATTGGAGTTATCAGGTAGAACAGATGGGAAAGGTACATATAGGTGTGGAAGGTAGTATTGGGCCCGTACTACTGGAAGCACACAACTTGTACCAGAACCAATGTTGAATCTGACGACTTCAAGGACGACCGGTGTCAGAATATCCCTTATATAGTAATCCTGATCACTGTGATTTATGATATTCCAGTTCAGCATGGTGGTGACACGATTTGGAGCCGTGGGATCAGGATCGGGATCTGGTTCCGAGGTAGGATCAGGCGACACTACAGAGGTCATTGATGAGAGGCTGCACGACCTTATTGCAGCCGAGGTTACTAGGGGCATCCTTGACGCTACCCTGATCATTTTTGGGATGGTCAAGGAGAGAATTATGGAGATCATGGAGGAGAGACTTAGATCATTCAGGTCTGAGATTGCTGCAGGCCAGATTGGGGGTCGTACTCCCTCTTTTCGGGAGTTTAAGGCGTGTAAGGCACTAGAGTTTTCGGTGTCAGGGATCCCATTGCCAGCCGACGCTAGGTGACGGACATCGAGAATGCCCAACGCATGAGTTCTTGCCCGAATGCGGCAAAGGTTGGGTTTGCTTCATGTATGCTGAGAGATAGAGCCCAAGATTGGTGGGGCGATGTTACTAGCCAGGTGCATCCAACCGGGGTGGCTGAGATGACATGGGCTGAGTTTGTTCAGCAATTTGATTTGGAGTTTACACCACCCATTGAGGTGCAGTGGTTAGTGAAAGAGTTTCATGATTTGCAGCAGACCACCGATACTGTGGTGAAGATCACCGCCTAGTTTCAGGAACGAGCCTTGTTGATCCCATAGTATGCTACCGATTAGGAGATGAGACAGACCCGATATCATTCCATGTTGAGGGATGATATTTGGGAGTTTGTGAGCTTTATGGGGTGTAAAACCCTGAATGAGATGGCGGAGAGAGAGAGAGAGAGAGAGAGAGAGAGAGAGAGATGGAGTTGGATTCCCACACGAAGAGGAAGCCCGAGTAGGCCCAGGCAGCAGCAGGTTAGGCTAAAAAGCCTAAGACCTCAGATTCATCTAGCAGGGGCTAGCGGGGTCGGGGCCAGTGTGCCAAGTGCGGTAAGCCGCATAGTGGAGCCTATTGGACGAGTGGTTCGGGGTGTTTTGGGTGTGGTCAGACAGGCCACGTGATCAGGGACTGCCCCAAGAAGGGCTTGATATGTTTTCACTACAACCTGACAGGCCACAAGCAGGCCGATTATCCGAAGTTGCAGGGAGGGGGAGGAGCAGTGGCGGTGCTTGCACCCACCACACTGAGGATTACTGATGGCCACCTTGCCAAGGAGGATTTTCCGACAGTGAAGAGCCGCACATTTCAGTTGACCACCAAGGAGCCTCGGGCAGTACTAGATGTTGTGGCTGATACGTATATATCATTCTCTGCTCCTTATGATTTTATGACTCATGTATATATTATTCTTGTATAGGGACCTTTCTGGTCATTGGTATGTCGATAAAAGTTTTGTTTGATTTGGGTGCTACTCGATCTTTCGTATCTCTTGCACTTAGCAAGAAGTTCCAGGACGCGCCTGGAGCTCTGAACTCCCTGCTCGAGGTAAAGATTATCGATGACTGCACCGTCAGTGCTGCGAGGGTATATCAGGGTTGTGTCCTGAATGTGTTGGGCGAGAGGTTCCCTGTTGATCTGGTTCCGATACCATTGCGAGGGTTGAAGGTGATTGTCGGGATGGACTGGTTGGGGCTAATGGGGCCATGATTGATTGCGAGCGCCAGTTGGTCAGGGTTCGAACCCTAAGTGGGGGAGAACTGGTTATTCATGGTGAGAAGGCCTCGCAAGAACCGACCCTCTGCTCGGTTGCGAGGGCTAGGAGATTTTTACAGCAGGGTTGCACGAGATTTTTGGCTTATGTACTGGATACGAGAGTAGAGACCGTGACGAATGTGAGTAGTGTACCAGTGGTACGAGATTTTGGGATGTTTTTCCGAAATAGTTTGCAAGAGTGCCTCCAGAGAGGCAGGTAGAGTTTCGCATTGACTTGGTGTCGGGTGTCACTCTGATAGCAAAGGCACCATACCTGTTGGCACCACTGGAGATGCAGGAGCTATCTACGCAGCTTCAGGAGCTGCTAGACCGAGGGTTCATTCGTCCGAGCAGTTCCCGTGGGGAGCACTGATCCGTTTCATGAAAAAGAAGGACGGATCCTATAGGATGTACATTGATTACAATGAACTGAACAAATTAACGTTGAAGAACCGTTATCCATTGAGGAGGATTGATGACTTGTTCGATCAGCTTCAGGGTGCGGCTTGGTTTTCCAAGATTGACCTTCAGTCGGGATATCATCAGATGAGGATTCAGGATGAGGATACACCGAAGATGGCTTCTAGGACTCTGCATGGGCACTATGAGTTTGTGGTGATTCCGTTCGGGCTTACCAATTCCCCCAACAACGTTCATGGACCTCATGAACAGAGTATGTAGGTCGATGGTTGATCGGTCGGTGATTGTTTTTATCGATGATATTCTGGTCTACTCTAAGACCAGGGATCAGCATGAGCAGCATTTGAGGGAGGTATTAGAGACCCTGAGGGTAGAGAAGCTTTATGCGAAGTTCTCCAAGTGTGATTTCTGGCTGTGGGAAGTATAATTTTTGGGGCATGTCATCAATCAGGAGGGTATTTCGGTTGATCCAGCCAAGGTTGAGGCTGTGATGTGGTGGGAAGTACCAAGGAATGCATCAGAGATCCATAGCTTCTTGGGCTTAACAGGCTACTATCGGAGATTTATCCAGGATTTCTCCAAGATTGCGGTGCCATTGACCCAGTTGAAAAAAAAATGTGACTTTTCGGTGGGTTGTGGATCAACAGATGGCTTTTGATACCCTAAATCGGTGGTTATCCGGGGCTGCGATTCTAGTACTACCTGATGGGTTAGATGATTTGGTGGTGTACTGCGATGCGTCAATCTCAGGGTTAGGTGCGGTACTAATGCAGAGGGGGCATGTGATACTTACGCCTTGAGGCAGTTGAAGCCTCATGAAGCGAAATACCCCACTCATGACCTGGAACTGGGGGGAAGTGGTGTTTACCCTCAAGATTTGGAGGCACTATTTATATGGAGTTCGGTTCGCTATCTATACCGATCACAAGAGTCTGAAATATTTGATGGATCAGCAGAACCTCAACATGCAACAGAGGGGGTGGTTGGATGTGCTGAAGGATTAAGATTGCGAGATTCTATACCACCCTGGGAAAGCCAAACGTGGTGGCCGATGCATTGAGCTGCAAGACGGCGGGGTCCCCGATTAGGGATATTTGTATCAGGATGACTGTGATTTCTCCTTTGCTGGATATGATCAAGGAGGCGCATGTCGAGGGGGGCGAAGAAAGAGAATTGGAAGATAGAGAAAATACGGGGACAATATCCTTTGTTTGTTAAGGATACCGCGGCCTTTTGACGCAGTGTGGTCGGGTATGGGTACCAGTGACAGAAGGAGTAAGGCAGAGGCTATTAGAGGAGGCTCACAAGTCCAAGTTCTCTATACACCTAGGAGCTACAAAGATGTATAGGGACTTGAGGCTGAGTTATTGGTGGCCCTGCATGAAGCGGGAGATCGCCTGGTTCGTGGAGTGGTGCTTTACATTCGTGGAGTGGTGCTTAACCTGTAAGAAGGTCATGGTTGAGCATCAGCGGCCTCATGGAAAGGTTCAGACACTACCCATCCCCATGTGAAAGTGGGAAGAGAACACCATGGACTTCATCACGAAGTTGCTTTGGATGACAAGGTGAGTGGACACTATATGGGTGATCGTAGACAGACTGACGAATAGTGCCCACTTCATTCCGATTTCTGAAAGTATATCAGCAAAAAAGTTGGAAGAGATATATGTATGAGAGGTGGTGGCTAGACACAGAGTGTCGGTGTCGATAGTCTCCGACAGGGATGTCCGGTTCACTTCCAGATTTTGGATGAAGTTCCACGAGGAGCTGGGCACTCAACTACATTTTAGTACGGCGTACCACCCTCAGACTGACAGTTAGAGTGAGAGGACGATCCAGATACTGGAGGACATGCTTCGAGCATACGTACTAGATTTTGGAGGGAGTTGGGATACATTCCTCCCACTAGTAGAGTTCTTGTACAACAATAGTTATCATGCTAGTATCGACCGATCCCCATTTAAGATGTTATATGGTCGAAGGTGCAGGACCCTAGTGTGTTGGGACGAGGTTGGGCATCGGGTCATGGGGAGCACTGAGGTAGTGCCCAAAACTACCAGTTTGATTTAGCATATGTGCGACTGGTTGTGAGTCGCAGAGCCGTCAGAAAAGTTATGCTGACTGGCGACGTTCGGATCTCGAGTTTCAGGTGGGGGATTTTGTATTGCTAAAAGTGTCACCCTGGAAAGGGATTATCAGGTTTCAGAAAAGGGGCAAGTTGGGGCATCGTTTCATAGGCCCGTTCACGATCACAGCCCGAGTGGGCAAGGTGGCATATCGCCTAGAGCTCCCTGAGGAGCTTAGTAAGATTCACAATACCTTTCATGTGTCACGTCATCGGAAGTGTGTTCCTGACGAGTCCGCAATTATTTCCTTGGATGACATTTAAGTGGATGGGGTCCTGAAGTATGTCGAGAAGTCGGGCGCTATCTTAGATAGGAAGACGGAGGGCCTTCAGAACAAAGAAGTGAAGTTGGTAAAGGTCCAATGGCAGCACCGGAAGGGCTTCGAATGGACTTGGGAGCTGGAGGAGGAGATACAGGAGCATTATCCCGAACTGTTTACAGCTACGAACTTCGAGGACGAAGTCTAGTCCAAGTGGGGGAGAGTTGTAACACCCTAAATCTGGTATATCTTGAAACCCTCAAGAATTATTTTTTAGCATAATTAGTCCTTTAAGTGTACTATGCATGGCTGGTCGCGGAGAAACTGGAGGTACGCTAGGCGTATCAGTCGTACATTGGGCATACATGCCAGTGGTCTAAAAGCCTAATTTTCGGACATGAGGCCTATTTAAGCCACCTTAAGTCCCTTGGACTTAGCCCTAGAAAGCCTCCACAGCCCTAGAACGTCCTTACACTCTAGAGTTACTTGTGAGACCATTGTGAGCTTTAAAAAAATGCATTTTTGACTCTTTTAGTGTTCATTCCAAGAAGAAGAGCTTGCTAAACAAGTTTGGAACGAGTTGGTGCTTCAAGATCCTGCATCGTAGTCATCTTAAAAAACTTCTGGAGGTAAAAAGATTGGATCTTTCATCTTAAATCTCTAGATTCAGTCAGGGGTTTTCTACCTTGTCCCTTTTGGTTGATTTTGGACCTCCATTTGTGAGTTAAGCAACTCCAGAAGGTGGGAGTGATAGATCTGAGGTCCCTTGGTCCTTTAGCATTATAAAAATGGAGATTTGATGGGAGTTTTGGCCTCATGCATGGGTTAAAGACCTGGGAAAGGTCTTAATGGAGGTGTGGGGTGTATATGAGGCATGCAAAGGCATAAAGTTGCCAACTTTATGCCTTAGGACATCTTAACAGACTTAGATCTGGCTTTTGGACGTAAAGGAAATGAGTATTAAGCACTTAATGGGAAAGTGCTTAAACTGGTTGTACGTTGGGCGTAACCCAGTGTACGCCGTGTGTAGTCCCAAGTCCGAGTACGCTGCGCGTACTAAGATGGTACGCCATGCGTACGCATTGCAGATGGGCCGAATCTGTTTTGGGCCTTTGAGCTATTTGGGCTTCATTTGATTATTAGGCATGGTGTATTCTGGGAAGTATGAGTCATACCATTTGTTGTGGGCCATGTATTTATTGATTGGGCTTTATTGGGCCAAGAGGCCCATTAAGGATTTTAGACTTGGACTTTGAGCCCATTAGCAAGGGATGGATAATTGGGCCTGATGGAAGGGTTGGGAGTTGGGTTTCCCTTGGTTAATCTAAGGTCCTAACATTAATTTATATTATTATTCAGCTCGGTAGGTTTCAGACTATTAGGAGAGCATCTTTCGTATTCAGCAGTCAGAGGTGAGTATTCTCACCATACCAAAGGGTCTAAGGCACCAAGGTCGTCCAATTTCATGATGTGTAGTATCCTAGCGGTAATCGTATTTTAGTATGATGATATATATGAGCTAGGAAGTATGTTAGCATTATATGTGGTATGTTGGTATCGAAAACCATGGAAGTGCCCATGGCATTTGGATGTAAGACCATGTGGAGAGGCCATGGCTTTCATATCGAAGACCATGGGAGGGCCCATGACATTTGGATGTAAGACCATGTGTGGAGCCCATGGATTTCCTATCAAAGAGCATGGGAGAGTCCATGACACTTAGGTGTAAGACCATGTGGAGAGCCCATGGCATCCTGAAGTAAGACCCTGGGGACGAGCCCATGGCATCCCTAGTTGTTGTGTGCATGGCTTATGTGTTTTGTATAGTTGTTTAACCAGTACTATATGTTATATGTATTGATGTGGGTATGCTCTGGGGAACTCACCAAGCATTTTTCTTACAGGTTGTTGACTTGTTGCAGGTACATCTGATCCCAAGGGCAAGGGCAAGGTGTGATGGCACGGTGTGCACTCTATCTCTCTTTCACTGATATGTTTTGGGGACACTCTGATGTTGTTAAATAAAATTGTAATGATTGTGGTTTGAAAATAATTGTTTTGGGATTTCATGGTTTATGCAATTATGTTTTATTAATTAAAAGTGAAAATTTTCTTTAAGAATTTTGGTCGTTACAAATACATCGACTCATTCCTTCCATAAAGCTTCCTAACGTCCATTACAACCTAAAGATCGATGCTTTTCAATCATGCATATCCAATGCAATTGTAGAGATCAAGGTAGGTCAAAAATAGACAATAACACCAAAATCTCATGCATGGAGCTCAAAACACCAACACACTTCAGATCTGAACCTTATGTTCATCAAGGGACCTTAAGGACCCATAAATTTTCTAACTTTATAGAGTCCCACCATTCCAACTAGCTCATACTTGAAGGAAAATGACAAAAGCCTAGATGTAGAAACATAGAATAAGAAAGCTTGGAACTTGAACACTTACAAAGGTCCAAAATATGAGATAAAAGATGATGATGAGAGTTGCAAGCTAGATATATGCATCAAGAATGCTTCCTTTTCACTACAATAAAAATCATGAATAGCTACGGAAATTTTTTACGGAATCAAAATCCGTAGCAATTTTAGTACAACATATGCTACGAAATGGCTTGTTGTAGCTATAATGCTACGGAAACGGTTGCGAAATTGCATTCCATAGTTATTTTGCTATGAATATTTGCTACACAATAAAATTTTGTAGTTAATCCACCATGAAACTTGTGACGAAGATTAATCGTAGTTATTTGTGTATATGATTGGTTTCAGAATTTGCAAAATAACTACGAAATCAAAATCCGTGACTATTTCTCTACGAGTTATTCCGTAATTAAATAGCTACGCAATATCTTTCCCGTAGCAAAATACATAAAATTATTTTAAATGGAAACTAGTAAAAATCTGAAAACAAAAGAAGAAAATGATATCATCGTAATTTAAAAACTTGTGATTTTTCTTCATTTACATAAATAAAAGCTATATATATATATATATATATATATATATATATATATATATATATATATATATATATATATATATATATATATATATATATATATATATATATGGCAGTAACCCCGTTCTGTGTTCCCTTGTTTTCTCTCTTTGACTTCGGTGGAAGCAACATAATTTTCCCCAAATCATATCATACGTATCACATTTCACATTTGGAAGGAACATAAGGTGATCACGCATGAAAAGGAGTATCTATGACCACGGTGGCGAAGTTGGTGGCGAAGTTGATCCGAACATCTTAGACATCCGCGGTGTAATTAGGGATCTTAAAGGAAGCGACAACATTTGATTGTGCAGCGAGGTTGTTGATCTCAAATGAGAAACGGTGTCGATCAAACGGCGGAGGGAAGGGACGTCCGTGAGAACAAGTCTAGCAACCCTTCAACTCTCACTTCCCTCAACCTAAAATCGTACTCTCTCTCTCTCTCTCTCTCTCTCTCTCTCTTACTTTATCTGTAGTCCAATAAGCCAATTGTTAGGTTTTTACATCGGATTGGTGTTAAAATTGCTAAATAATCAATTTTTTATTCAAAGTACATTGAATAGGAATTGAATTTTGCCTACTAAGTTGTTGTTATAACGATATAATTTATAATTTCTTTGGTGGTGTTATATTATAATCTGTTTAATAAATCTTGTAATTCTTAGGAATTGGGATCGTAATCGAGTACTGGTGTTATTTTGATCTTACATTAGGTGGTAAGGAACTTTAATTCTGAATTGGTAGATTTGCAATAAAATAATTTGTATGTAGCCTCTTCCAAGTTATGAAGAACACTATATTACAAAAATAAATCTTCAGGAACTAGAAAATAGTTCTTATATTGTTATTCACAACGAATTTTATTAATCATATTGCCTTAATATGACCTTTTGTGTAGCATTGTCATGCTACTTCCCTTGTCTTATTGATTGAAGTAACCTTTCTTGTAGCACCTTGTTTAACTCAATTGTCTTTCAATTGGACATATTAGGATGAAACGTTGATGTATATGTTAGTTTGTAAGAAAACTCATTGGAGATATAGTTGGAGCCTGGAGGAAGGGAGGCCTAAATTCTTGATCATAGAGAACTTACACATTAAAACCTGCTAATAATGCCTTGAAATATTCATAGGCCAACCCAAGTAATGCCTTGGACAACCTTCGATTACTTGGTGTTACTGATCAATAGCTTTTGGAGGGTGCTTATGAAATGATATACACATTAAAATGATCAAGAGAATAGAATAATAACCATACAGTAAGCTAAGGATCTTAATTGAAAATTTAAATGAAAATTTGCTAATTTCCATACAAGGTAGATGATTTTAGTAACATATATAAATATTTTATTATGAGAAATATAAATAATATACTTGCACTAGAAGTTGTATTAAACAGAATAGCAAAGATGATGGTTCAGACAACAACTTGATTGGTCAATTTGGTGTGGGATTTTATTAAGCCTTCCAATTTGCTTGTTGATAAGGTGTGTCGTCTTTCAACCCTTTAGTACTTCTTTTTATAAAATACCATGAATTATTTATGGGGTTTTCCAATCATTTTTGTCCTGATTGTTTTATATAATAATAATAGGTGATGGTGTCAACAAGAACTCCAAACTCTGATAAGCAATATGTTTGGGAAGGAGAAGCGAATTCTAGCTCTTATATTATCCAAGAGGATACTGATTTGGTGAAGTTTATTCCTTGAGGATCTTGCATCACATTATGTCTCAAGGTATATTTTTTTTCACTGTGACGATAATGGGTTTGCTCATCCACAAAAAATCGGGAGGCTTGTAGTTTGTAGTTTACCTGATATGTATGGAGTTACAAGAATCAATGGGCTTGAAGTAAGTAAAAACTCTTTAAGTTTCCTTCAAAAAGAATTATGAGTATGATATTAATATTTTACTACTTTAATTCATATTCAAGGTGGATATAGAGGATTTTACTCCTGAAATACAATACCATTAATGTAACACCGTAAATTTTCAAACATATTTTTTCATTTCAAAATCACATAAATCTCATCAACACATTTCACAAAATCCCCAATTGTCAAATTATCGAAAACATATATTTAATTATTTGAATAAAACTCAGGATCCTCAAAAACATAACTCCATCTCGTGTGTACAATCAAGTCGACGCCTTTCCGCGATCCTGAGAAGTACCTGAAACACATATCACATAACACGGTAAGTATAAAGCTTAGTGAGTTCCCCAAACTACAACACACATCTCATTAGCCTCTCATGTCTATACTCGAATAAGGCCTTCTGGTCACTGTGTCTCAGTGGAACCCTCTGGTCCCACAACTCGGGTGGACCCTCCGGTCCTAACTCAGTAAGCTCAGAATAATACACATCATAAATCACAAAGACATAATACATGATATCACAATACTCAATATAAGCACACAAGACACTCCAGTCACACAAGGATTAACACTCTAGGTAAGTATAGTAAGACGACTAGTCTCGTAAGCAAGCAAATAAACCTCGTACACGAGTCACCGATCTAGCCTCCTCCTAACACATACGATAATTATCTCTAATTAACACTTCAATCACAACTCAAAATAAACCAAGCTATTTTATCTCTCTAACTCTTGGGATGGGCAAAAGACCATTTTACCCCTCCATGGTCCCCATAATCCCTGTCTTGACCAAACCCTAAAGTCAACAGAAGTCAACACTCGATTCAACAGCCCATGTTGACCCGACTCACCGAGTATAGCTCATGAACTCGTTGTGTCTCCTAGAACTTAGTACATCGTGAAAACCCGAGTTAACTCACCGAGTTGCTAGCCAACTCGTCGAGTCCATGCAGTGTCCAGAAGACCAGGAAAACCCTACCTACTCATCGAGTCCACTCTGAATCCAAAGACGGCTAAAATCCTTTCAAATCTTCGAGTTTCCTTGTCAAGTTATTGAGTCTATAACGCATCCAAACCATCGGGGAAAACCCTAACCGACTCGTCGAGTTGTCTCATCAACTCGTCGAGTCCTTTAAGTCTATTTTCTCATTCAGGCGATTTTAGACAGAAATAAGGTCTCATACTCTGGATCTAGCCTCCTAAGGCTGAATTATCATGTAAAGTTGCAAGCTTTACGTTCATGAATAACATATATGGGTCAAAATGCTAAAACAAGATCCATAAAGGTCTTTATGTTTGAAGACCTATCCAAAGCTTGATAAAGCTCGAATCTTTGGGCTCATAGGGACTCATATAACTCAGATCTGTAGTCTCAACTCCCATGATCAACTCAACAACTCCAAACCAAAAGATGGATGGGATAAAGCGTTAAAACTCTCTAGAAAGAGATCTAACAAAAGGAGTGATCAAGGAGATATCTTTTTACCTCCAATTGACAGCTAACACCGAAATAACATTGGACCTAAAGCTTCTTCTTTTCCCAAACCTTCTTGCTCTTCATTCCTCTTCTAAAAATGCACTTAAACACAAGATCTCTAGACTTTCTCTCTCACACAATGACTACAGCTCGTCTAGGGTTTCTCTCAGTGTGTCTAAATGGTCAGGGAGGTGGAAATGAGGGCTTAAGGCCTTTAAATAGGGTGCAAGCCCTAAAATTAGGGTTTTCTCAATACATACTCAACTCATCGAGTCCAGCCCCTCAACTTGACTATTAGGCTTCATAACTCGTGTGGCGTGCTCAGCCCCTACACGATGAGTCGGGACTAACCAACTCGTCGAGTAGGTCCTCCAAAGTGCATTTTAACTCTTAAATTTCTCATCCACAATTCGGGGTGTTACAATTAACGCTAAAAGTTGCTAATGACATTCATAAATGAGGTGACACCATAATTGGGATATCATGAGGTGGCATGATAACGAAAAGATAGTCAATGGCATTGAAGATCGTGGAATTAATCATATTATTATATAAAATAACCAAAAACAAGTAATTTTACTAGTTTTGTGACATACATAATATAACCTTGATGGTTTTGTGTATTATAGGTTTATATAATAGGTGGAGATGGAACACAAAAGGGGGCCTATGCTATCTATGAGGTTTGTTTCCTAATTTTCTTATGGTATTCAAGATTGAAACAAAATTAGTTATTTTTAACCACATATACATAATATAACCTTGATGGTTTTGTGTATTTTAGGTTTATATAATAGGTGGAGATGGAACATAAAAGGGGGTATATGCTATCTATGAGGTTTGATTTCTAATTTTCTTATGATATTCAAGACTTAAACAAATTAATTATTTTAATGAAGGAAAGTGTAAACTTTTTGTATTTATACAAGAAGTTAGAATACGGGGTCTTAAAGTTGCGGTTATCAGGATAGAAAAAACTATCAATTATGACATTCCGATATGTTATATTGAAGTATTGTTGGTTTAACACCTTCGTGTCCTATGATTAAAATAAAATTAATTACTTTGATCATCACTACAAGAAAACGCGATTTTGCTAGGGAATGATTCCGTTGTGAAAAGCTGAAATTCCGTTGCAAAGGACGAATAGCGACGGAATTTGCGACGACCAAGTTTCGTCCCAAAAAACTCAGTAGCAAGCGTTTGCTAGGGAAACTATCATTATGTCGCAATTGTGACAACGGAATGAAATCCGTAGTAGATGGTATTCTGTCATGTATTCCGTAATAGGATTCCATCACTAATTCTGTGGTAGTTATTCCATCACAAATTCTGTTGTAGTTAATTCCTAGTAAAATCCATTGTGATGATTCCTTAACAAATTCTGTGGTGGTGAATCCCTAGTAAATTTCGTGATGGTCATTCCTTAGTAAATTCCACAATTGTGATTCCCTAGCAAATTCCACGGTGATGAATCCCTAGAAAATTTGTGGTGTTGATTCCCTAGCAAATTTCGTGGTGATGAATCCCTAGCAAATTCCATGGTTGTGGATCCCTAGAAAATTTGGTGGTGATGAATCCCTAGCAACTTTTGTTTGATAACTACCTAGCAAATTCCGTGGTCATGAATTCCTAGCAATTTTTGTGATATATATTATATATCAGATTTCATATCAAAGATTCCATATGGACAGATGGATAATTGATTTATAAATTAGATCCAAATTACTTTGTAGTAATATATGAAAAACAAAAATAACAAAGAATCAAATAACATTATGTCATAAAATAATACAATAATTATTTATTACATGGAAAAAAGAAAGTTGCTAACCTAAAATAAATAATTTGCAATAAACATATATCAACACTTTATGACCTACTAGTGTGGTTTATTTGTAAAGACATTAATAAGACCCATTTTCGTTTCAAGTTGTTTTTCAAGTTACCCGACTCTTGCGTTGTTTTGTTCTTCTTGGGTCTTCATCATTTCTTTAAGCTCTTCGTTTTGATCTTTTTGGTTAGCAAAAACCTCCCTCATTTCTTTTATTTCATCATTTTTTCTGTAATGTAAGATACATCTGTTTTACCATTCCTATTGGGATCCGCCTTTGCAAAAGAGCCTAATCCATAAAGTCTTTTTTTTCATGACCACGAACAACATTATAAAATAGGTTGTCCTCCTCAAATTCAGCACCTTCAGCTTCCAACTCTTTCTATTTTTCTGTATAGGCCGCCTACAAAATAAAAATAATATAAGTTAAAAGATATCAAAGTTATAAATGATATGATGGAGTCATTTGCGAAAATGACTCCATCATGATTCTTCGTGTGTGTATACAGGTACAATTCACTATGGGGTGGACCACGTCCTAATTTCCTCTTTTGCATAAATACCATAAAATGTCAAATATACAGATAAACATATATAAACATTGATGTACCATTAAAAAAATTACCAAATCAAAATCTATCTTCAAATGATTTACGGATCCAACGTTATGTGTAGGTTGTGCTACTCCATCAACCACACTATTACGACTATTTTTCTTATTTTGCTCGGATTTTACCTTGTATTCATCTGTTTTCCATTTTAATAGCCAGGAGTTCCAGACTTCATATGGAATATGAGCTGGTTTAAAACCATGTTGGTTTCTTTATGGGCTCCGCATGTTGTAGAGATATTGTCCATAACTTTGTGACGCTTTCCTTGCCCAAGCTTGCCTCACTAACGAGTCTATTGTTTCATCCCAACAACATTTTTTCTACACATTAACAATATAAACATAAGTTTAAATGTAAATGTTTACCAAACAACAATTTACCATATATAGTTAACTACCTAGAACTCCTACCAATATAATTAGTTCATTTCTTTGGTTACTTTTCCCCAAGTGTACCCTTGTGGATCTACTCTTTGTAAAAAGGATCGACTAATAAAGTCTGCACAAGGGCCTGGTGGCATGAGCCTGCAAGTAATCATGTGATCGGTTTAGTTTTGAATTGATATGTACATGTAAACCAAAAGGTTATACATAGAAAAAGTTGTAAGATATGATTGGTAACTCACGTTTTTTTTCCAAACATGAACAGTTAAACATCCATCTAGTCTACAATCTTCAAAGGAATTGTTTTCACCTTCTACATTTTCCCCAACAGATCCATTCATGGTTGGTTGTGTTGGTGATGCGGTATATTCTGGGATAAGTTTTGCTGATGGGGTATATTCTGGGGTATGTGTTGGGGTAGATGTATATGTTGAAGATGTGGTAGTTCCTTTACTTAAGGAGGATGTGGTAGTTACTGTAGTTGTGGAGGATGGTAGTGTAGATGCAGGTTTTGAGGTTGTGGTAGTAGATATAGGTGTTGGTGATGTGGTAGTGGATCTCGGTGTTGAGGATGGTTTAGATGATGTAGGTGCTGAAGTATTGGTTTTTGATGTAAGTGTTGAGGATTATAGTTTTCCAGTTTCTAAACTTTTGGATGTATTTGCTGAGGATGGTCTGGATGTTGTAGGTGATGCCGAGGAAGTGGTAGTCATGGTTGGTGTTAATAATTTAGGTTTAGGGGTTTTGGTGCTAGATGTTATAGGTGCATTGGATGTGGTTATTGATATTGGGAAGTCGGTTTCTTCATCTTGTAATTGCCTGCTTATGAATTTTGTAGTTGAAGTCTTATTGCGGTTTAAAACCTGTGGTGTAATGAATTTAGTTGACTTCATACCGGATGCTCCCCTTTTTCTTTCAAGTTCGAAATCTTTTTTGCTTAAAAATAAACAAAAAACTATAGTCAATACCAATGTATTAAAGATGATAAACTACTGATGATCAAAGAGAACAAACAAACAATAAAAATAAATTATAGATGAAGGCATTACTAGGTATGCAAACTATTGAATACAATCAAAACCAATTTAGTTGTAATTTAAGATGATAATATACATGAAGATGATTAGAGAACAAGAAACGATGATCACAACAATAGTAAATTAAATAAAAATAAATTTTAGATGAGTGACAACCTATATCGCCAAAGTCAGTGCACAAACATAACGAACAAAGATTTCGATCAATTAGCCGGAGATGATGATTACAAAAAATGTAAATCCTATTTCTAATTAGTAAACTTACCCTAATATCCAACCTAAATGTGTATAGGTTCGAGGGAAAGGAATTGTGAAATATTTTGAAGCTCTGCTAATGAAAAATTCGAACTGTGCTGATTAGCACTAAATATTTAGTAATTCAAATTTATTAAAGTAGTCCAGATTGATAGATAGGGTGTGTGTGTGTGTGTGTGTGTCTATATATATATAATGTCAAGAAAGAACATAGACTAACGAGGTGTTCATAACATAATTTAATTCAAAATTATAAACGAGAATTAAACACTAATAAACTATACATCTTTATGCTATTATGTTAAAACCAAAATTTATATATAAAAGACGTACAGGTCATGTCAATATATATGGTAGTTGCTTATATTGTCATGGTATACCCATGCATGGATGACATATGGGTCATTGGTCAACGTGGTAGTTGCTTATAGTGTCATGGTATACTGAAATTCACTATTTTCTAGTACCAAGTACACTAATATAATTTACAATCTAAGTACAAGTACAACCAGGATCACTAAATACAGGTACAATTTACTACTTTTTAGTACAAAACATACTTTTCAGAATGAACATTTAATTAGGTGCATACATACAAAAAGGGGCACATACAAAAAAAACTGTAAAACATTACTTTTACAAGTACGAGTCAATAGAACATACATTTCATTTCATTACATCAGAAAATATAGGATTTTCTGGAGGAACACACTAATGTTTTCAAGGAAAAATGAGTATACTTTCTAAATACAAATGCTTATGAACTCACCAAATTTAATGTTGACACTTTCAAAACCACTTGTATTCTCAGGACACTAGTCGACAGGTACACGTACAAGGTTTCCAGAAGATGGAGCATAGTAGTTTCAAGTATTTGTTTGCTATTTACTTTTATGGTCAACCATATGTGATTCAAATACAATGTAAACACTATAATATTAATGCAACGGATGTTGCTGCTTGTTTTACTATTATACATTTGTTGTGATACTACACATGACGTCCTCCTCCCCTGAACGTTTCTGCTGTTCCGGTTTGGGGGTGTGACAGAGAGACATCTAAATCTCTATTGTAGGAAGAAAAAATGAGTCGAAGATAATGAAAGAGTGTACTATGCTCTGGAAAAGAATTAAAAGAAAGACATATGCGAATGGGTGGACAAATTGCGTTTCCCTGATGGTTATGTTTCTAAATTGGGGAGGTGTGTTGATTTAATAGGGTGTAGACTGTTCAGAATGACAAGCCACGATTGTCATGTTTTTATGCAAAGATTGATTCCAATTGCATTTCGTGAGATGTTGCCAAAACATGTGTGGGAAACATTAACAGAGTTGAGTATTTTCTTCAAAACATTAACAGCAACATCAATCGCAACAAAAAACATGAAAACGATTGAAATCGAGATCCCAATAATTCTATGTAAATTAGAGACCATCTTTGTCCCTGGTATTTTTAACTCCATGGAACATTCACCAGTACATTTGCCATACGAAGCAAAGATAGTCGGTCTCGTCCAATATCGGTGGATTTATCTATTTGAAAGGTTTGTATGTTACATCATAATGTATGTTGCTATTTTTGTAAGCTAATTTAAATATTCTTCATTATAGATATCTAAATCAGTTAAAAAAATATGTGAAAAATAAAGCTCGAGTGGAAGAGTCCATTGTTAACACGTACTTGATTCGTGAAGCATCAATAGTTTTCTCTCATTATTTCGAGACTGGTGTCCCCACATGTAATACAAAGTTGCCTTGAAATGATGATGAAGGACGAGATGAGCAACCTGATGCTAATAATGAAAATTTATATATATTTTCATATCCTGGTCGACATTATGGAAGATTCAGGAATAGAATGTTGTCTGATGAGGAAGTTCATGCTACCTAAACTTACATAGTCCTTAACGAAGATAAGATTAAACATTGCATCAGGTAACATATGGTTCACTTTTAATTATAATAATCATTTGTCGTGTAATTGCTCTGAATAACATTTACATGCATGATTTTGTTTATTACATCATAGTAACTATAAAAATGTTATTCAAATGGTAATACAAAATATTTGAAGAAGATTTGAATGAACTTCTTGGGGATATGGATGAACAGGAGCTCGCAGCTGAAGTTGAGAAGAACTTTGCAGTATGGTTTCAAAACTATGTAGGTGTTCTTTTTTGTATTTTTTAATTTTATTATTTATTGTTATGGTTATAATTAACTCTAATTAGGTGTTTTACCATTTTTCATATAGGCACGTAAGATCCGGATAAACAACAAGTATATATCTGACCTATCCAAAATGCCATTTAAAAAAGAGATATTATATAGTGTATAATTTGTCAATGGTTACAAGTTTCACACAGAAGCTCATGGTCTGAACAAATCAACAATCAATAGTTGATTGTGTGTTAGTAGCCAAGGAGGTGATTATTACGGTAAGGTAAAGGAAATTTTAGAAGCCGAGTACCCTGGTTACCCAATTAAAACCACCGTTTGGTTTAAATGTCATTGGTACGGTCCAACACCTAACATAGGAGTTAAGGTTCACAAACAATATAACTTGGTCGAGATAAACGTCAAAAGAAAATACAACAAGTTCAAGCCGTTTGTTTTAGCCTTGCAAGCCACTCATGTATGTTACATTCCTTACCCAAGTTAGAAAACAAACAACTTAGACTGGTGGGTTGTATTTAAAGTTAAACCTCGTGGTTGGACTGATGAAAATCATCCTCAGAAAGATGTTTCTTTCCAAGAAGATGAAGTTGAATCAAATGAAATCATCATACCAAGTAAAGTCGATATAGACAATTATGATGATCAAGACATCTCAAGCAGCGGTTCAGATAATGAAAATAACATTGATGAAGAATGTGAAATTCATGAGGACGACAATGATGGTATTCGTGGCAGCAAGGGTAGTTATGAGTATAGTACATCGAGCAATGAAGAAGAATAGGAGGAAGAAGATATTGACTAGATGTATGTTTTTGTTTCTTTATAAAAGGATGGTTACATTGTATAATTTTTAGTTTTTGCATGCGAATTGGTAAATGTGATGTTATGTATTAGTGCCCTTCATGAGAATTAAATAAAATGATATTTTATCATTCTTTGGTACATTGAAAGCATTTTCGAAAAGGGGATATGTGTTTTTGAGATATTTGTATGTACAATATTTTCATTAAAGGTCCAATTAAGTAATCATTTATGTTATAATCCAGTTTTTTACATTGAAATGCTAAAAAATTATTCAAGATAACATAAACATATATAATAGCAAATGTTTGTTCTTTCCTAGTATTAAATACATATAAAATACAATAAAACAAACAAAATATATTACCAATTCAAAAACATATCATTCAATCCATATCTTACACATTCCATTGATCATAATAGTAATTCATCCATAGAATAAGAAAATTAATTAAGCATATAACATCCTAACAAAGAAACAAACCAAACACACCATCATGAACTTGATGATTCCATGAGTTTTATTGCCGGTGCAAATTTCCATAGCTAAATATCTATGAAATTGAACTACTCCTTATCAACGTTGTTATTGAATATAATTTCATAACAATTGTCGTCACAACATAGCTAGGCTTTTTATTCTATAGCAAAACAAGCAAACAAAATCAAATTCCATAGCAGAATTCTCTAGCAAATACCTACAAATGGTACTTCCATAGCAAAGAAAATATGAATTGGCTTCCGTCACAAAGTCCATTGCATAGTAACCGCGACAATTAATTCCATAGCAGCAGTACAATGGAAAGTGATTATGTAACAAATTTCATTGGAAAATTGCTACGATTTTTTCCCATAGAAATATTGGTAGCATAATACCAACGGATATGGAGTCGGTGGCATTTTCCCTAGCAAGTCCCATTCTCGCTACCAAAAATAAAATTCGTAGGCAATGTGGTAGCAACCTTGCTATGGAACGACATTTCATAGCACGATCCATTGCAGATTAACAACGAAAATGCGTTCCATAACGACCTTCCCTAGCAAAATCGTATTTTTCTTGTAGTGCTTGTATTTATAGATTATTGATAAATCATTTGGATTTGATACTGCTGTTGACGAGGCTCAACACACGATTAACGCAACACATGATGAGGAAGAGAGCAACGAGAATTGTATATGACTTGTTAAGTTAATGGGACGTAATAGTGGTAAGTTTTGTAAAGCAAGATTAAATAAAAGTTAGTGTTTGCGGTTCAAATTTGAAAATATTTATGCAGGGTTCATTTTTATTGCAATGTATGCGACTCTTGCAAGCCTAGATGCTGATTATTGTTTGATCCCTGAGTGGCTAGGTCACCTTTCTATCTTGAAGGGCATGATGGCCTTTTTGAATATATAGAGAAAGAATAAAAGAAAATGGGCATATGGTAATTGTTGTAGCAGAAAGAATTTGTGGCCGAGAGCTTAAGAGCCACCAACAAGGATGCCTACGGGAATAAGCTTTTAGACGACATTAGCTTGTGACGCCTAAGTTTTGTGATAGTTCGAAACTTTTTTAATGAATGATATAATATTATGTATCATATAACATTTTATGTTTAATTTGTAGCCTTTCGATGTATTGGATATTTATTTTTGTTTCTATAATAATACTACTTCTGGTTTTATATTAATTGTATTTTTATAAATTGATATAAATAGTTGAATTCAATAACTAAATTTTATAAAATAATGTTACAAAATAATTGCTACAGAATTTGCTATAGAAAAATTGCTACGGAATTGGCTACAAAATAATTTCTACAAAATTAGCTACAAAACAATTGCTACGGAATAATTGCTACAAAATTTGCTATGGAAAAATTACTACGAAAATTGCTACAGAACTGGCTAAATCGCTACGGTGTTAGCTATGGAAAAATCGCTATGGAATATGCTACGAAAACATTGCTATGGAATTGGTTACGGAAAAATTGCTACGAAATTTGCTATGGAAAAATGCTACGGAATTTGCTACGAGAATGCTATGGAACTCAAATTGCAATGAATACATGTCTTAGAAACTATCATAGAAAATTTGCTACGAAATTATAAATTTCGTAGCTAAACAGATTGCTATAAGAAATAAAGCTACGGAGTCTAATTGAAAATTTACGTAACAAATTATGTAGTTATTTGGCTTTAGCTAAGGAATTTCATGTTTTTGCTATGAAATTTTTCTATAGCTAAATCGAAATTTTCTTGTATTGTCTCCTTTAAGATACCAAAAACGCAAACAAAAGCTCAAGATCTTCGATAATGGAGGCTGGTGGCCACTTCATGGCCAATATATTATCACGCTACGGCGCACACTTAAGTTGCACATCTAATACAAGCCTTGCCATATAGTGGTGATACCTCCACCACGTCGTGGCGAACAAAAAATTCACAATGTACTTTTAAAATTCATACCTCGATGATCCGGATGTTATACATTTAACAAAAAAGAAGGTAAAACTCAAAAATCTTTATATTACCAAATTTAATTCGTCTAACGAAAATGCATATGGAAGAACCGAAGAAGATAGAAAAAAAGATACTAGTTGTGAAGGTGAGAGAGAGAGATAGAGAGAGAGAGATTACATACGTGAAGATCTCAAAACATCACAAGATAACTTTGTTAATATGAGAAGAAGCGCAATTGTAACATCCAAAATCCAAACAATTTTTTTTTCATTCAAAATATAAAGTCATTTGTACCAATTAAAATTTCCAAGATTTATTAAAACAAATTGATTCAAAACATTTATCAGAGTATAGAAAAAAGAATTAGTAAGTGTGGAAATTCTCCAATGGATGTGATACGATCTAGCCGCAACCTTCCTTCAATATAAGAAAACCTGAAACAATTTAAACTTAAACTGTAAGCACAACGCTTACTGGGTTTACCCAAGGTATCACATACCATACCTAACATGCCAAGTCTATTTTCAACCCTAAGTGAATGCTATGGGCCAAATCATAGTCTTAGAATCACTTCCTTCCAACGGCCAAATCATGGTCGTTCCTTATACAAGTGTCAGGGGCCAGATAATGGTCTTCCATACAATTGCTAGGGACCAGATCCCGATCTTTCATATAATTGCTAAGGGTTAAATTCTGGTCTTCCATGTAAGTATCACAAAGACAACTATCATCCTACATAATATAGTGAGAAGACTCGCCTAAACTACTCGACAACAACTCAATAGCACCCTTAGAAACGTTATAGCTACCCTAAGCTTCTAAAGTCAAACCAAGACCAGTCCTTAGTTAAATACTCAATTCTACCCAAGTTAGACCAAAAGTCAAACTATTCAAAAAGTAAATGGTCAACGGTTAACACGTCGTGGCCAACCAATGACCACGTCCTGGTAGAAACATGATAGAGTAATCACGAAAAACTCATCACCACGTCGTGGCGAGCATCATGCCACACTGTGGTTTCTGGTTGAAGACATTTTAATTTCTTAAGCCATAAAATCGTTAAGTCCTTTGCTTAAACTTTCCAGAAGGCTTCCTTATAGTTATATTCATCATAAAAATCCTTACTTTACAGACATGAATGTCTAATGCATGTCTTTCACTCAACTAGGTCAAAATGGTAAGGAAATTTGGTTAAAACCCATGAACGACATCATAACAACTTGGAAGTCTAAATCTAATACATATGATGACTTAGGGACCTCAAGGAGTGATAAAGTTTCCAACTCACAATGGAAACCATTCAAATTGGAAAACTTTTCAAAATTGGAACTACAAACTAACTCCAATAGTATACTTCCCAAAACTAGGAACCTATTAGTCTAAACTATAGAAACCATACTCTAAGACTGATGATCATCCTTTCCTTGTACCTACCCCTAGTCCCTAACTATGATCACCACCAAACCAGACAGAATGAATACCTAAAACATCTTGATCATGAATTTCAACCAATATTAAATACATAGATCATGCCCAAAATACCTCAAATACACACCTGACTTCTTGACAAGTAATCATTAACCCACCGCTCCTACTAGAATGATAAGCTCTTGGTACAACAGTTATCTTGCAATAATTCGATCACTGGCTTGAAGACTTGCGACAAACACCACAAGGGCCTAAAGATAATTAACCATCATCCCACTGACTTGTAGGTACCCAGTAAACATCCCTCACAATACTTACCAAACATAATAATGATCAATCTAAGAATCGCGCATTGCATCCAAACTCCCATGTTAGATTAGGTGTATAGCTACCTGAAAAATCCATCAGGACATTTACAACAAACTTCTTGACCCAAAGTTTCAGAACCAATACCCAAAATTGGTAACCAAACTCCTCAGAAACGGCCCACAAGCAAATGGGGGGGGGGGTCCACAAATGCAAATATTAAATAAGCGACTTCCGATGCCAACTAATACATCCAACAAAACAAACTTTTACTATCCACATGATCCAAACCAACTGGTCACTGAGCCTGTCGACTCCCTAAAATGTTCTAACACCCAACCATGTCAATAAGACTAATGATCTGAATCCTAAGAGTATCAAGCAAATGGCTACTGGGTCTTACCCATATGAGTCATATAATCACTGGTTCACGATTCATAGTGATACCATGCAACCACTAGAATGATAAGCTCTTAGTACAACACTAATCTTGCCATAATTCGATCATCGACTTGAAGACTCGCGAACAGCACCACAAGGGCCTAAAAACAATCAACCAGCATCCCACCGACTTGTAGGTACTTAGTCAACATCCCTCCTAATACTTACCAAACATAACACGAGCCGTACAATTCTATAACCCACAATCCTTCCATAGTCCTAGCTGCTACTGTCGCAAAAATTATATGAAAACATGGTCATACACAACCATAGAATGAGATAGGTCGTCGAATAACCATGATTTCACAGTCCCCATGTGAACATACAACGATGCTTATATTGATTGTGTTTCTTCTTGTTCATAACTTTACCCAAAAGGGCAGAATACAACCGAATCCAACTAATTGATAAACCTTAATTGTTAACAACTTGGAGTGAGATTGAAAAACCACCCATGGTGTTGTTAGGACCCTGATTGGGTCATCCTTGGATACCAACCCTGTAGACATGTTATCCCAAACCGAACTCTGTGTAGACCCGAGGTTACACCTAAATATTAAGCAACGTCACTCTAACATCCAAATTTAAAATAACCAAGGACAATACTAACCATATGCCAACTAGAAAAATAATTTCCAAAATGAACAACCAAGAATGCACTTACTCAGAAACTTAGATACACAGTTGCCAAAACTTTGACAAATGGTTAATGCACCAACTACACCTTCAGTTTAACACAACTCGAAACCTTCGAACAACCTTAGCTGTTGGCGATGAACGAAATAACCAACAGCAAAAAACGGTTTGACAAGCTAAACCCAATGATGCTGCCACACTACCGAATAAATCCCATACAAAAATACACATACCGATCTCTAAAATATATCAACAACTTCCCATCCTTGACCATAGATAATGATCCATAATACGAGCTAACTAATCTCTAAATAACCGATACCCAACCTAAGCGACCCAAACATTCCTTTATCAAGATCCTGATGCTTCCAAAAGGAACTAGTGAGTTCCTTTCCTAGCAACTTCCCGTGTGAGGACAAAATGCGCGTTCTTGAAGACATAAACCTAGCAGTAACTTGCTCTGTGCTCCTAATGTGACCAACCCTTGAATTCTCCGTGACCGTGAAGGACTCTAAACGGATCCTTGAGATACCCAATGAGAAAACTTCCTAACCACGAGCACTTTGATGGTAGCCTGCTTTCCTTCTCTTATGCAATAAATAACTTGAAATAAAATCTAGCATACCTTAACAATAGATTGCTCTGACCTAAAGTATAAAACCATAAAATCGAAAAATCTGTTGATCCTCCAATTAGACTACCCGGTTCTCCCCTACTTAGGGTTCTAACTGCCACTGAGTAACGTTGAAAACAACCAAGTCTCAAACTGGAGCAATTAGATACATACCATCCCTGACTCTTGGAATGTATAACAAAACGTAAGATGATCCTCCAAATAAAGACCAACCAAACTCAAGGTGACTCTGAATCTCAAATGGAGACCTTGGAAACATCCTAAGTAGATGCACAAGTAAAAATTTTGAAAACCCCATCATAGCACTGATTCTCTAACTAGCAACAAATGGTATACCATACATCTTGCCTACAAATCCCTAAAAAACAACTCATTTCAAGAATCAATCATAAATAAAAGAGACATCATTCTCATAGTCGGCATACATCAGAGACAATGAAAGTTGTCTTTCCTGATTCACTTCTCCAGATTACCTGAAGCAATCAGCTAGAACAAGTCCTAACTGATTTCAAAGAAAGCAGACCCTTGATCCCATCTTTTATAGTATCGACAATAATTACTCTCTTGCCCTTGTCTAAACTATCTTGGGGAAAACTTACCATAAGAATCCACCTGTGTATTCCCATACTTACTGCAGAACCGCAACTATCTAGTTCCATGTTGGGTCTACATCCCAAGTATGAAATCATATGCCCGCTCTCTTTTTCCTATGAACACGGAAAGCTAGAATAATAAAATGCCCTTTGTAGAAAATGACATCCTAAGCCATCAGAAGACCACTCAGCCTCATCCTGCAATCCTTAATTCGATCATCACAATCGCTTCCCACTTGAGTCCCGTGAATCAAACTATCATTACTTCGAACAAGGCCCTCGGGACCTTCGAACTAGCTAACTCACACATTACACCACTCAGACCCAATCTATCATGGCCACTAAGGATCGAACAATTACCAGAATCACTTTTATCTTGAAAAACCTAAACCGGTAGATCGATAAAGACGAGAACATTACAACAAATCATGTTTTCAAACCAAGTTATCTACCTTAGTGCTATGCCACACTATCTACCCTACACTAGCTCCCCTAGAAACCTTTTCAACTCTTCCTGATTCCTGTACGGATCATGTGCTTTCAGAAGTAAGAGCTCATACTACCTTCCATACCTATCCGTTCATGTCCCACGAATTGTATCAAAGTTCCTAAGTCACTACACACGACCACTACTAAACGTTTTAATCTTATATGCTTGTACCTAAACGAGTACATACCACTAATAATCCTAGTTTCTCTCTCTAGGATTCTCATACACAATTTTCCATAATATAATACATATGTAACAACCCGGTATTTCAGGTCAATGTAATGACTAAAAGTCAAATATTATAATCCCTTTGTGAATTAATAAAAATAACATCAAAAATGAAATGTTCAAAAATCTCATTTTGAGTGTACTAAGTGGTAAGTATCGTAATAAGGTTTCCAAAAATATAAAGAACACTAAAATCCGATTTATAACGAAGAAGTTATGACCGATCGAAGATGTGCGAGAATAACGGTAAAACACTGTTAAGCATAAAACGAGAAATTTCAATAAAATACTTATCAACCTTAGGTGTCTAAATGAAACTCGTAGATATCCAAAAATAGTAAACCTACATAAAAAGAACGCCCAAATCTGGCTTCATATGAGGAAGTTATGAATTTTAGAAGTTTCGGACATAGCAATAGACAACTGAAAACACGAAATAGATATCGAACAACTTTTTGCCAACATGACCTAAACGAGAATCGAAGATCTCATCAATGGTATTTTTAACAAGGTAAATTTAAAAAACAATTTTTCATTTTTAAAATCATACTTTTAATCATCAAAAACAATATCAAAACATAATGTATCCAATGTTATCATAAAAACAATTCCTAGAATCTCAAACATAATCTCTATGAGTGTGTACGGATCATGTTGGTGCCTTCCCGCGATCCTCTCAAGTACCTGAAACACAAAGCACAACAACTGTACGCATAAATTCTTAGTGAGTTCCCCAAAATACCACATACTACACATATGCCTTTCTAGGCCATAACATTGTAGGATCTTCCGATCCATGTGTTTCAGTGACTTCCGTCCCAAATTCCGGTAGACCTTCCGATCCTACCCGCATCGACCTTCCGGTCCATAACCTCTTGACCTTCCGGTCCATAATCTATTGACCTTCCGGTCCATAACACACATAACATATATAGCACATACATATCACATAACAACATACAGCTCATACGTCTCATATCATATAAGACCTTTCGGTCACACATAGGTACCCTTCCAGGTACAGTATAGTGAGAAGACTCACCTCAACGAAGTCAGATAAACTCTCGATCAATGTCCCGACTTAGCCTCCTCCTATTATTCAAATAACTTCCTCATCAAAATTCTCTTATGATCTCATCTTACAAATTGCGTAGAAGGCCATTCTACCCTTCCCTGAACTCTCCTGAATCAGCCTTGACCATAACCCTAAAGTCAACAAAAGTCAACTATTAAACTTTGACCCGAATCGTTGAGTGCACATGGGCGACTCGGCGAGTCCATGTGGGTTTTTTGAATCCTTTCAGCCTCTCTTGACTCGTTGAGTCATCATTCCACTATACGGGTTACACCTATCACGAATTGCGGGGCAACCCTGACTCGACTCGTCGAGTCCACTTATGAACTCGGCGAGTTGCCACCATGATCAAACTCAAATGGCCTTCTGAGGTCAGATCTGTTCCTCTAATCCATAGATCTGACCTTCCTAAGCTCAATAAACACGTAAAGGTTCAATCTTGATACTCATGTAATGTCCAAATAACTCTACTTGAAGAAATAGCCCCAAATACAATATCCTAAGTCCATTTCTTCCATAACTCAACATAAAGCAAGATGGATAACATCCTATGGACCACTATGGCTCCAGATCTGAAGTCTAAACATGACAAGGGACCATATTCCCAACAAATTAACCCAATAAAGGGTATAGGAAACTCTAGATCCATGGATTCTTTAACAAAATAGAAAGAGGATCGATATGCTACATCAAAGATGATGCCCTCTGCTTGAAATCCACAAATATGCAACCTCCTTGGCCTCCTCTAAGCTGGAATCAACTTCTTCTTGCAAAACCAACCCACAAAGGTCAAATAATGGCTTCTTCTCTCTCACAAATGCTCAAACACTATTAGGGTTCTCTCAAGGGTCTGGTAGCCGCAAATGGTGGCTATAAGGATCCTTAAATAGGTCCCAAACCCAAGAAATTAGGGTTTCATTAAACAGCATGGACTCGCCGTGTCCACTCATGGACTCGCGGAGTCCCTCATTAAATCAAACCAAAAGATGCGCGATCCCACACGGTGGGTCTGAGCGCCTACTCACCGAGTCCCTCTCACAAATTCAATATAAATACTTAACATAGGGTACCTGGGAATCCGGATGTTACAATTCTCCCCCACTAGAATCACACTTCGCCATTGAAGTCTTGCTCGACAAACAACTCTGGATGCTGCTCCCGTATCTCCAACTCCGGCTCCCAGGTCAGCTCGGACTCCTTCCGATGTTGCCACTGGACCTGCACCAGTGACACCTCCTTGTTCCTCAGAACCTTGATCTTCTGATCCCGAATCGCGATTGGCCTTTCCGCATAATCCAGGCTCGCATCCATCTAAATATCCTCCATTGGTACCACCGCCGACTTATCGGCTATACACTTTCTCAATTGCGACACATGGAAGGTATCATGAATTTGGCTCAATTCCGTAGGTAGCTCTAACCGGTATGCTACCTTGCCCACCCTTGCGGTCACCCTGAATGGACCGTTGTACCGGGGCCCTAGCTTGCCCCTCTTCCTGAATCGGATCACTCCTTTCCAAGGAGATACTTTCAGGAATATGAAGTCCCCCACCTGGAACTCCAGCTCGGATCGTCGCCAATCTGCATAACTCTTCTGACGACTCTGAGCCGTCAGTAACCTTTATCTAACCCGCTGTATCTGCTCTGCTATCTGAAGTACTATCTCAGTGTTACCCATCACACGCTGCCCTACCTCTCCCCAGCAAATGGGAGTCCGACACCTCCTCCCCAACAAATGCAGATCGTCACTGATCCACATAACTCTTTTGACGACTCTGAGCCATCAGTAACCTCTTTCTAACCCGTTGTATCTGCTCTGTCATCTGAAGTACTATCTCAGTGTTACCCATCACATGCTGCCCTACCTCTCCCTAGCAAATGGGAGTCCGATACCTCCTCCCATACAACAACTCGAAGGGAGGTATACCATTACTAGAATGGTGGTTGTTGTTGTACGAAAACTCAGCCAACGGCATATACGTGTCCAACTTCCTCCGAAGTCCAACACACATGCTCAAAGCATGTCCTCGAGCGTCTGAATCGTCCGCTCACTCTGTCCGTCCGTCTGGGGGTGGTAGGTAGTACTAAAATGCAATGTCGTACCCAACTCCTCGTGGAACTTCTTCCAGAACCAAGAAGTGAAACGTACATCTTGATCGGACACAATCGAGATCGGTACTCCATGACTCAATACCACCTCTTTCACATACAACTCTGCCAACCTCTCGGTAGAAGAGCTCTCACTGATAGCAAGAAAATGTGCGGTCTTCGTCAGCTGATCGACGATCACCCAAATTGCATCGACACCCCTTGCGGTTCTTGGCACTTTGGTGATGAAGTCCATGGAAATTTGTTCCCACTTCCACTGGGGAACCTCAAGCGGCTTCAACTTGCCATGCAGATGGTGGTGCTTGGCCTTAACCTTGCGACAGGTCAAGCACCTCTCGACAAACCACGCGACATCCCTCTTCATACAAGGCCACCAATAATCTTTCTTTAGGTCCAAATACATATTTGTGCCCCGAGATGGATCGAGAATCTCAATCTATGCGCCTCTTCCATCAGAATGGTATGTGCCTCGCCTGCATACAACACCCAAATCTGAC
This sequence comes from Lactuca saligna, assembly GCF_052625555.1. Lineage (NCBI taxonomy): Eukaryota > Viridiplantae > Streptophyta > Magnoliopsida > Asterales > Asteraceae > Lactuca > Lactuca saligna. Next base: position 205,242,791 of record NC_136424.1, on the reverse strand, counting down.
CTTGAAAGGTCATCAGCCCTCGACTATCGGTAACAAACCTAGGTACCTGTCTAATCACCCGCTCCCTCTTGCGGTTCTCTGGTCTCACGGCCTCAGCGTGGGCCTCCCGAATGATATCCAACACCGGAGTCATCACTGTCAATCTCATACAAGTGCCTCGAATTAGGGGACTCTCCCCCCTTTGGCTCAACGCATCAGCTACAACATTAGCTTTGCCCGGGTGGTACAGGATCTCACAATCGTAATCCTTTACCACGTCCAACCATCTCCTCTGACGCATATTCAGATTGGGCTGATCCATCAAATACTTCAGGCTCTTGTGGTCCGTGTATATGGTACACCGAACCCCATATAGATAATGACGCCAAATATTGAGGGCAAACACCACTGCCCCCAACTCCAGATTGTGGGTTGGATATCTCGCCTCATTAGGCTTCAGCATGTCTCGATGCATACGCTATCAGATGCCCCCTCTGCATAAGCACCACACCCAACCCTGATATCGATGCGTCACAATATACCACAAAATCGTCCATCCCTTCCGGGAGGGCCAATACAGGGGCTTCGCTTAATTTCTGGCAAAGTGTATCAAACGAGGTCTGCTGCTCCGGACCCCATGAAAAAGCAACACCCTTCCGGGTCAACCTGGTAAGTAGCACAGCGATCTTGGAGAAAACCCTGATAAATCTCCGATAATAGCCGGCCAATACTAGAAAGCTCCTGATCTCGTTGGGCGATCTCGGCACCTCCCACCTCATGACCACCTCAATCTTGGCCAGATCGACCAAAATCCCATTCTGGTTGACGAGATGCCCCAAGAACTGGACCTCTCGTAACCAGAACTCGCACTTGGAGAATTTGCCATAAATCCTCTTCGATCTTAGAACTCCGAGGATTTCCCTCAAATGCTCCTCATGTTGCTCTCTGGATCTCGAATACACCAATATATCATCAATGAACACAATCACCGAATAATCTAACATCGACCTACACACCCTGTTCACGAGATCCATGAATGCTGTCGGTGCATTGGTGAGAATGAAAGGCATCACCACAAACTCGTAATTCCCATAACGAGTCCTAAACGCCGTCTTCTGGATATCCTCATCACGTACCCTCATGTGATGATATCCCGACCTCAGATCAATCTTGGAAAACCAATACGCTCCCTACAGCTGATCGAACAAATCATCGATCCTTGGTAAGTGATACCGGTTCTTGACTGTTAGCTTGTTCAACTCCCAGTAATTAACGCACATTTGGTGTGAACCATCCTTTTTCTTGACAAAAAGGATCAGCGCTCCTAAAGAGGAACTAGTTGGTCTAATAAACCCCTTCCCCAGTAGCTCCTGAAGCTGCGAGGATATCTCCTGCATCACTGGCGGTGCAAGACAATAAGGCGCCTTGGCAATAGGCGTTGCCCCCGGGACCAAATCAATGTGGAACTCTACCTGCCTCTCGAGAGGCACACCTAGCAACTCCTCGGAAAAAACATCCAGGAACGCACGCACTATCGCAACGTCATCAATCAAACTGGGCCTCCCAGTGGCCTCTTGTGTATCCATCACATAAGCTACAAACCCACTGCAGCCCTACTGTAAGCTCTGTCTCGCTCTGGCAGCCGAACAGAACGCCGACCCACATCGGGTACCCTCGTCGTACACCGTAAGTACTCCCCCACTAGGGTATCGTATTGTCACCAACTGCCGCTTGCAGTCTATCACAGCCCCAAATCGGCTCAACCAATCCATGCCCACTATGATACACACGTCCCCCATTGCTATCGGGACCAGATCTATCGGGAACTCAACACCGAAGATCTCGAGTACACATCCTCGTATCACCTCCGTAGAAAACACCGCTCTCTTTTCAGCTATGGAAACTCGCAGAGGTCGACTCAACGCCTCTAGTCTGCTGTTGATGTGCCGACTAAACGCTATCAACACAAACGATCGACTTGCACCCGAGTCAAATAACACTTAGGCGGGTACAGAACTCACAAGAAAAGTACCTACGCATATCATCATACAAGCACAATATCTCAACTCAACATAAATAAATAAAGAATACATACCAGCCACAACATCGGGCGTTGCGCGGACGTCCTCCACTGTCAACTGGAAAGCTCTCCTACGAGCTTTTGGTGCCTCAACCTTCACTGGCCGAACCTCAGTAACCCTAGCAGCAGCTGCAGATCCTTGTGCTGATCTCTGATGTAACTGCGGGCACTCGGCCTTCTGATGGCCAGTCTGGTTGCATTGAAAGTAAACCATAAATCCCTTGGGGAAATCCTTGGCGATATGCCCCTCCTTGCCACATTTGTAGCAAGCACCCGATCGACAGACCCCATCATGACCCTTACCACACTTTCCGCAAGTGCGGCCCTTTTGGCCTCCAGATCTCGTATCAGCGGACTTGGCCTGCTTGGCTGTCGGCTGAGACTGTGCCGTCCGCCGGTCCATCCTCTGAGACTCAGCCTCCTCCCTGGCTTAAGTCTCCAACTCAATCTCCCTCTTTCGGGCATTTTCCTGGAGCTCAGCAAATGTCTGGTAAATCGAGTTCAACACGAACTCCTGAATGTCTTTCCTCAAAACGCCCAAATATCGGCTCATACGTGCCTGCTTAGGGTAGAACATCTCCCTCTCATGAAACTTCCTTGTAACCACAGTAACAAAATCAGTACCTTGCTTGAGGGTCAAGAACTCCTGAACCAATGGTTCCCTTTCCACCAGGGGAACATACTCATCTCTGAACATGGTGGTGAACCTCTCCTAGGTCACCTCTACAATCTCTGCAACAGTGAAGCTTGCCGTCACGAACTTCCACCAGTCCTTCGCTCCCAAGCGAAGTTGGTTCAACGCGAACCGTACCCTCAGATGCTCTGGACATGAACACGTGTAGAAGTATCCTTCAATATCAGCAATCCATCTCATCGCAGCGATAGGATCTTGCATCCTATCAAACTCGGGTGGCTTCGTGTTGTTAAACTCCTGAAATAACAACGAGTCACCTCCCTGAGGCATGGCAGCAGCCACAGCTGCGGTAGCTACAACAGCTGCAGCCTCAGTTACCGCTTCATATCGCTCATCAAAAGTCTCAATCAATGTGGTCATGATAGACCCAAACATCTCTGGAATCTCGGCTCGAATCGCCGCTACCACCTCATCGTGGATCTTCTGACGAAGCTCCTCGTCACTCACACCGCTCACCTCAGGTCTGTAGCGTGTCCCAACCATGATGTCTCTGAAATACAACATTATAATATCAGAGACTCACTGGAGCATGCTCGCACTCGATAAATTGACCCTACCTGTTCCTTAGTACCCAAAGGATTCTTACTTAGAGTGTGCACTGCTCTGGTGTCTTCAGTAGTACAGGCCCTATACTACGGTCTACACTGCATCAATATTCACCCTAAGTCCTCCTCCTTGGATCCTAGATCACAAGTACTATATATCTCACTGGCATAGGCTACCCTTCGGTAGACCTCTTATCAGCTCCTCACTGCTACGTACTCGCTCTCAAGCATCACATAGCAGCAAAATCCTTCCTAGGCTAAGGCATTACAAAATCAGGCCACTCTAGTCCTAATATGAATAACTAGCCAACTCTAGCATGCATATCATATCATAACATATCTCATAACACATAATGTAAGTGTATTTTGGGAAATCACTGTTTAGGCCCTGGCTGATCGTACACACTTCTTTCTTCTGCTTTTCTCAAAATCTTTTACTCCCTTAGAAAAATTGTTTATTTTATGAAAAACTTTCTCAAATCCTCAGTTTGAGTTCAGATTCATCCAAAGATGCACCCGAATCCCTCAAACCAAGGCTTTAATACCAACTTATAACAACGTAAATTTTAAAAACAATTTTTCATTTTTAAAATCATAGTTTTAATCATCAAAAACAATATCAAAACATAATGTATCCAATGTTATCATAACAAAACAATTCCCATAATCTTTATGAGTGTGTACGGATCATGTCGGCGCCTTCCTGCGATCCTTGCTAGTACCTGAAACACATAGCACAACAACTGTAAGCATAAATGCTTAGTGAGTTCCCCAAAATACCAAATACTACACATACGCCTTTCCAGGCCATAACATTGTAGGGTCTTCCGATCCATGTGTTTCAGGGACTTCCGTCCTTAATTCCGGTAGACCTTCCAATCCTACCCGCATCGACCTTCCTGTTCGTAACCTCTTGACCTTCCGGTCCATAATCTCTTGACCTTCTGATCCATAACACATAACATCTATAGCACATACATATCACATAACAACATACAACTCATACGTCTCATAGCATATAAGACCTTCCGGTCACACATAGGTACCCTTCCAGGTACAGTATAGTGAGAAGACTCACCTCAACGAAGTCAGATAAACTCTCGATCAATGTCCCGACTTAGCCTCCTCCTATTATTTAAATAAATTCCTCATCAAAATTCTCTTATGATATCATCTTACAAATTGGGTAGAAGGCCATTCTACCCTTCCCTGAACTCTCCTGAATCAGCCTTGACCAGAACCCTAAAGTCAACGAAAGTCAACTATTAAACTTTGACCCGACTCGTTGAGTGCACATGGGAAACTCGGTGAGTCCATGTGGGTTTTTTGAATCCTTTCAGCCTCTCTTGACTCGTCGAGTCATCATTCCACTCAACGGGTTACACCTATCACGAATCGCGAGGCAACCCTGACTCGACTCGTTGAGTCCACTTATGAACTCGGCGAGTTGCCGCCATGCTCAAACTCAAATGGCCTTCTGAGTTCATATTTGTTCCTCCAATCCGTAGATCTGACCTTCCCAAGCTCAATAAACACGTAAAGGTTCGATCTTGATACTCATGCAATGTCCAAATAACTCTACTTGAAGAAATAGCCCCAAACATCCTAAGTCCATTTCTTCCATAACTCAACATAAAGCAAGATGGATAACATCCTCTAGACCACTATGGGTCCAGATCTGAAGTCTAAACATGATAAGAGACCATATTCCCAACAAATCAACCCAATAAAGGGTATAGGAAACTCTAGAGCCATGGAATCTTTAACAAAACAGAAAAAGGATCGATATGCTACCTCAAAGATGATGCCCTCTGCTTGAAATCCACAAATATGCAACCTCCTTGGCCTCGTCTAAGCTGGAATCAACTTCTTCTTGCAGAACCAACCCACAAAGGTCAAATAATGGCTTCTTCTCTCTCACAAACGCTCAAACACTATTAGGGTTCTCTCAAGGGTCTGGTAGCTGCAAATGGTGGCTGTAAGGGTCCTTAAATAGGTCCCAAACCTAAGAAATTAGGGTTTCATTAAACAGCATGGACTCGCCGAGTCCCTCATTAAATCAGACCAAAAGATGCGCGATCCCACTCGGCGAGTCTGAGCGCCTACTCGTCGAGTCCCTCTCACAAATTCAATATAAATACTTAACATAGGGTACCTGGGAATCCGGATGTTACAGTATTACAACGGTAAAAAGTCTGACGAAAACGGACGTCAGATGAAGATGTTATGGATTTTTAACGGACTTTTCCTGTCCCGACCTCTTAAAAATGTAATATTAAAAATAAATTCAAAATTTGCCAATGAAGTCTAAACGAGAGTTGTAGATTACATTCTCACCTACATGTGAATATATAAAACATTGAAAATGGAGTTCGTACACAGAAGTTAGGGCTTCTACAAGCTCGAGACACAAAATCCGGGGCTATCAGGCTGGCCATGACGTGGCACAGAAGGCCACGACGTGGGACCATGACTGATGGGTTTCTAGGCTTGGTAGTAGACGTCTCGTCTATGGAAGAGGATAGGATCGACTCCACGACGTGGGCAACTCTATTGCCATGACGTGGGACCCAAAAATTAGGCTATAAATAGAGCTCAAGGGGTTCCGGGTTTCATTGCTCAATTCTCTTCTTTCTCGTGTCAAAGCTCTGCGTTTAAACCCTCAAGGCCATCCCAAAGCCCTGGTCTTCACATCCAAGTTCCGAAGGAAGGTTTTTACACTCCCGAGATTCCCGAGAATCCTGAGAAATCAACTTTCTCAAGTCGAAGTTCTGCTCGGTTTTCGTCTCATCTTCTTCAAAATATCAAGTGATTTCATACCCCCATTCTACGCTTTTAAATACTTTTTAAATGCTTTTAACACATCGCGGGGGAGAATACAAGTAAACACACGGTTAATCTTGTGTGAAAACATCTATCTTTCGTTATACCTTTCATATTGTTTTTAATACATATCATATGGATCTTTTGACATGAAAAACATTTTACCTTACTTTACCCTCTCGGAATGAAACTTGATTATAAATACTATAAGCTTATTATACGTTTGCATCATATCAAGGGTAACCATTTTTAGTATACCATTTTTATACATACAAGAACATCCACATTTTACTATGCCTTTGTTAACATTGTGAAAAAGGATAATCATTTCAAAAACAACATTATTCATTTTAATACGGGACTTAATTGAGAATCTGTGAGACATTTATCTTCATTATACCTATTAAGGTACCGCTAGAAGTCATGTTTTATAACCAGAATCTCCTGTCCGGAGAACGTGACAAGTGTGTATAGATCTATACGGGACTAATGATCCCGCGCCCTGACTGATAGCTACAGTCCCCGAGGTGACAAGTTTCATCTCATTTCGACTCCTGAAGAACATCGCTACATGCAAATTATGATAGTACAGTTATGAAAACTCACTGGATAGACAATTATTATGGCATTAAGTTTTCACAGGAAAAGTAACAGATGCAGTTCTTTTCAAATTCAAATACAAACCTTCTTATATTTTTGATTTATAATAAGACTATACATCATTCTTTTGAGCATGTCATAGTTGCTTACAACTTACGGTCTTGGTCATTTGAGATTGCATTTCACTTTTAGGAAAATAAGTGATTTTCCTGGTTCAAACACAAACAGTTTATACAACGATCTTTCATACTCATTTCGTACATTTAATAGAAAATAATGGATTTTCTAGAAAACATACACGAACTTTCGAATGGCATTCATTTTCTCAAAACACTACTTATGAACTCACAAACTTTATTGTTGACACTTTTTCTTTGAAATAACTTGTATTCTCAGGAAACCGCTAAACCAGGTAGCAACTACTTTCGAAGGCTAACGTGCTGGCATTACTAACATATTTTGGATCACCATATTGTATTTGATTTTTTCAAACATGTAACACACACAATCATGTAAACTTTTCAAATATATTTATATTATGGTGTCTTTACTATTCATGTGTTATGATACTTGAGATGACGTCCTCCGCCCCCGAACATTTCCACCGTTCTGGTTTAGGGGTGTGACAACATATAACATGTCAACATGTATGTGTATTTTGGAAATCACTTACTTAAGCTCTGACTGATTTCACGAATCATATCCTTTTCATTTTGTAAGAAATTTCTAGAAAAAAAAATTGTAAAAAAATCTTTCCGTCCTCAGTTTGAGTTCAGACACACTATATAGTGTGTATGAATCTCTCAAACCAAGGCTCTGATACCAACTTATAACGTCCCAAATTCCAAATCGAAAATTTTCATTTTGAAATATAAAGGCATTTGTACCAATTACAATTTCCAAGATCTATTAAAACCAATTGATTCAAAACATTTATCAGAGTGTAGACAAAAGAGTTATTACGTAAGGAAATTCTCCTCGAGATGTGATACAATCAAGCTGCACCCTTCTTATAATATAAGAAATCCTAGAACAATTTAAACAAAAAAAAATGTAATCACAATGCTTAGTGAGTTTCCCCAAGATACCACACACCATACATAACATGACGGGTCTATTTCAATCCTAAGTGAATGCTATATAACAAATAATAGTCTTACAATCACTTCATGCCATGGGCCAAATCGTGGTCTTTCCTTGTACAAGTGTCATGGGCCAAGTAATGGTCTTCCATACAATTATAAGGGTATAGATCATGGTCTTTCATACAATTGATAGAGGCCAAATCCTAGTCTTCCATGCAAATATCACAAATACAACTAGTATCCTACATAGTTTAGTGAGAAGACTCACACGAACTACTCGACAAAAGCTCAATAGAACCTTTAGCAACATAACATCTATCCCAAGCTTCCTAAAGTCAAATCGAGAGCAATCCTTAATCAAATACTTAATTCTACCCAACTTTGACCGAAATTAAAACTAGTTAAAAAGTCAACAATCAATGGTAACCATGTCGTAGTAATAACACGAAAAAAACAGTTGCGAAAACTCTTCACGATGTTGGGCCGAGCATCATGCCATGTCGTGGTTTCTGGATGAAGACAACTTAATTGATTAAGCTTTAAATTTGTTAATTCCTTTTCTCAATCTTTCTAGAAGGCTTCCTTACACTCATATCTATCATAAAAATATGTACTTTGTGGACATGCATATGCAATGCATGTATTTCACTCAGATAAGTCATAACGGTAAGGAAATGGGGTCAAAACTCATGAATTACATTAAAACAACTTGGAAGTCTAGATCTGAAACATATGATGACCTAAGGACTTCGAGGAGTGATAATGTTGCCAAATTTCTTAAAACCAACCATTCATATGAACACAACATGAAGAGAGAGAAGCTCAAAGTATGAAAAGGGAGGTTAGGGTTTCTCCCAAGGAGCTTTAGATGTGATGGAGGCTCTTAAAATTTCCTAAAATATAGACCCTTGACCTTAAATACATTGAAAACCCTGAAATTCATGGGCTTGGGCTGCACAGCGGCCACCTCATGGCGAACTGATTGCCACATCGTGGAAATCTACTAATCACCTCATAGTGATCTGCTCACCACCTCGTGGTGACGGGTTTTCACCTAAATCCATTCCAACATCAAATAGTCATGACTTCTTTATTTCAACTCTATTTTTCGATGATCTTTATATCCACTTGAAGGTATCGACAAGCCCCACAATTATACGCAATTACTTTTGACTTAAATCATACTGAACTAAATTCCTTAATTTATGCAAGAAATATGAAATATTACTTTTACTATTTTACCCTTTAGCTCCAAGCACAATTCAAGGATTAAATCACGTAACCAACATCATCAACATCTAGTAGGGTCTAAACTCTATTCCCTTAAAGCCCAATACATTTGCATGATCGAATTACAGTCTAAAATCTTGAATAAGAAACATCCTTAAACTGGGTGTTACAGCAACAGTGGGACGGTTCTCATTAAACCAATTATCAACGTGGCCTTTTCACAGTGATCGGAGGCTATGAGATAAGGGTTTTAGTTTTTGATGTTTCGTGGTAACTTTTAGTTAATTTATTTGTAAGTTTTTATATATTTTTAATAGATTAAAAAATGTTAGGACTTATAGTAGACAAGTTATATTATTGGTCCATGTTGTTTACTAAATGTCACAATTTCAGTTCCTGCTATTTTTATGACAAACATGGTTCTCGTGGTTTCTTAAACTTGCATGGTTGGTCCTTGAGCCACATAAAATGACTTCATTGTCCTTTTAATTTATTTTATAATTTTTTTTATTTAACTAAAGTTATTTAAATTTAAAAAAGAAAGAAAAGAAAACATGAGACACCATTGACCCTCCCCACATTAGAAATGTTGTTCCTTATAACAATCACCGTCACCACCACTCTGACTTCTCTCCTTCCCCCTCCCTCTGCATCTTATCTCACCTTTCTCTCTCCTTCTCCCCCCATCTCCTCCTATATGGCTCGACCCCTAAAGTTATAAGTTGTTTGTGAATTCTAAAAAGATGTTAAAAGTTATATAATTTACAAGACATCTAAAGACAATGTTGGAGAAAAATCACTAACAAAATAGGAATAATAGAAATAGTGTTTACCTACTTAAAAGGGTCTGTAATCTTGTTTCTTTTATTAGATCGTGAGAACTATAAAATTTTAGGCAGAACCATGTTTTGTATTGGTTGTGAATTTGTGAATCTAGAATCACTTATAAAATTGTAAAATGAAGTGCTTGAAAAAGATACAAGTGAGAGTCCAGTGGTGGAGAATGTGATTGGTTCAGAGGATGAAAGGAAGAAAGAGTTACATGTACAATCAAATGATGAAAATACTCGTGAAATGCAGTTTGCTTTTAGTCTAATTCTTTATTTGAACATAGAACTAAAGAATGAAGAATAAAGGTCCAAGAGCAGCATGATTCAAGAAATAAAAGATCATGATAATCTTGTTGCTGGGAGGAAGAGGGAGGTACTTCTTGTAAAGAAAGTTGTTGATAAAGTAATAGAAGTCATTAAACATCATGAGAATCTTGTTGCTAGATTGGAAGGCGAGAAGCAAAGCTTAGCGAAACCAATTGATGAAAGAGCAAAAGAGCAAGCAAATTAGGTATCTTTTGCTCTCTATATGATGTCTTTTCTTCTTCTCCATGAGCAAAGAGTAATTGTATGTTGCATTGTCTATGTTCTGTTCTTTAGGGGTACTGCTATCCTAGTTTGATAAAAATGTTGGGAAAGAAACAATCACATAATTAAGGATATAAAAAAGATGCTTTTTAGGGGTCTTTGGCAAAAAAAAACTTATCATTAATTAGCTTATAGCTTAGTAGCTTATAGGCTTATAAGCTAATAAGTTATAAGATGTTAACTTGTAAAAAATGACTTATTAGCGGTTTGCCACCGGTATAAGCTATTTTTATCCAAACACTTTTTTTTCGTTTATAGCGGTGTGGAACCGCTAATAAGCTGTTTTGCTAAACACCCCTTTAGTCTCCTTCAGTATTCCTGGAATATGTAAGCTGGATAGAATGTTATACCTTAGCTGGTAAATTTCATAAAAGGGTAAAACACACATGCAACTTGAATTCAGCTGAAGAAACATCATGACTTCGATTTTAAGACGTAAATTTATTCATATTCACAAAAGAAGATGGAAAAATCGAACTAAGACTCAACTTAGTCATCATCAAAATCTTCAATATCGCATCAAAACTTTTAAGATTCCTGAAAATAGATGATAAATTAACAATAAACTAACAACCTAAAACCATAAGACTCAACCGAAAAACCTTCAAGGAAATTTCATTAGCATCATCAAGAAACACAACAAAAATCCAACGATCAATTCATATACTAATTTTGTATCAGAATGAAATACACATCATGTGATGGGTAAAATTATAAGAGAGGCATTGTTCGATAGAGAGATGTGAGAAAGAAGACCGTAGGGGTTGGGGATAGGGTAAGGGGTGGGTATAATAGTAATTTTAGATTAAATATGAAATAAAATAAAATCATATGGATCTATCATGCAAAATTTAGAAACCTTAGGGACCATGTATAACATCCGTGTTTCTAGGCTAGGCATTAATGATGATGTAATAGTCTAGGTCAACCTTTGTAACTTATTTTGAAATAATAAAGATGTATTATTTGAATATTATGTGTTTATTGCTTAATTATTATGATTTAATAAAGTAAGGATAAAAATAAGCATCAAAAATAAATGTTAGATAAACCCAATATCTATGAAGAAAGTTGCAGTGGTTGAAACAAGGATTCCAGAGATATAAAGAATATATAAATCTGAGTTATAACGAAGAAGTTATGACCTGTCGAAGTTTCGCGACAGAACCGACACAATGATGTGTGACGTAAAAAGTGAATTTACGATAAAGTGCATTTTAGCCTTAGCAATCTAAATAAAGTTGTAGTATACGTTAAACCGAGAGCTTGCATAAAAAGAATGTCCAAATGTAACATCGTATAAGGAAGTTATGAATTTTCTAAGATTTGGTATAACAGTATGCGGCCCGAAACGCAAATTTTAGATCGAGTGATTTTTAGCCAAAATGACCTAAACGAGAATTGAATATCTTGTTGATAGTAGTTCAACGGTAAAAAGACAGACGAAAATGGATGTCGGATGAAGAAATTATGAATTTTTAATGGACTTTTCCTATCCCGGCTTGTTAAAAATATACCTTTAAAAATAAAGTCAAAATTAGCCAACGGAGTCTAAACAAAAGTTGTAGAGCATAATTTCACCTACGCGTGGATATAAAGAATATCAAAAATGGAGTTCGTATGTAAAAGTTACGAATTTTTGAAGTTTTGGGCACAAACTTCGAGGCTGGTCCGAGGGAGTATGCCCAACATACCGAAGGAGTACGCCCAACGTACTCGTGTGAGGGTTCCAAAGTCAGTCACCCTCCCTACTCCTTCGCATGAGAGCCACGTGTCCGTAGCCTTGTCGCGTCTAAGCTAATCCACTTCGTACGCCAAGCGTACGAAGTTACACCCAACGAAGTGATGTGCGAAGCAGTACGCCCCGCGTACTGAAGCTTTACACCCCGCGTAATTAGGTGCTTCGGTCTCCTATAAATAGGATCCGAAGCCAGCCGTATTATGTTACAAAATTTTGCTTCTTTCACCCTCTACTTTCCCTTTTGTTGTAAAAATTACCCCTAAGCCTATTATATCATCCTAGCATCGTAAGCAATCCCCAGAGAGCCCGAAGATCCTGAGAAAAAGAGTTTTTGAGCCGAAACTCCGCCCACATGAAGCCCAGTTTTTGAGAAAACATCCCGGTTTCATCAGAAAAGATTATTTTAAGAGACGAAGTGTTGTCTAATCGTCGTCTTATCATGTGAGTGTGTAGTCATTTTCATCTTACACATAGATATGAAGTATTTTCTATATATTTATTATTTGTTTATTTGAGATGGGTGTTAAATGAATATTTTATACAGGTTTTAAAATGATTTAAATTGTATAAGTTTTTTATCCACAAATATGTTGGATATGTTGAGTATAAGATAGGTAGATGAAATAGTTGGTGTGTGATAAAATGATGAGAGACATCGATGTTGTTGTTGTTGTAGTAGTCATCTAGCGAAGTATAGACGACGACCATGGACCTTTCTAGACAGTCCAGTGGAACGCTGACAGGCTGGCAACCTGTAGGTGTTTGTGAACGATGTGTTCACCGGTGTACTCCATCCCCCTCATGGTTGTCTTACGGACATTTATGGATGAGGAATCCCCTTAGCAGTATTGTCCATCCCGATGATGATCCTTAGGCTAGGTCCCTTGTATAGGTGTTTAGGGACGTAAAGTGAAGATAACGGGAACGAGTAATCAGGGTTATTGTTGGTTGATAAAATTAATAAATTTATTTTTGAATTGATAAATTTATTGTTGGGTGATGAAATTAATAAATTTATTTTTGTTAATGAAATTAATTATTATTTGTGGGTTGAAAACTCTATATGTTCATCAGGCTCCCAAGCCTGACCCACTCAACTTTTTATATTACAGGTAGTGGACCCAAAGCATAATTTTGATGGTGAAGAGAGATTTTTGGATTATAGGTCAGTAATTGTAAATAACTGTTGTAAGACTTATAATATAATGTTTATGTTTTGGTCTGTATCGGAACATGACATCCCAAGGTTTTGTTATATAATGAAAAATGTATTTCTTTAAGAAATACTTTAATAAAATTTTATTATATTTTGTTTTGCGAACAAATTCCGTAATATCTTTGGAAAGATTACTTTGATTTTATTTTAAAAGCATAAACTAAATCGGTGTTTTCTGACCGAGAAATTTAGGGGATGTCACACCATGTACGCTAAAAACTTATTGTAATATTTAATAAACAATATAACAATTATATATATATATATATATATATATATATATATATATATATATATATATATATATATATATATATATATATATATATATATATATATATATATATATATATAATACCAAATGAAGGATGTGAGGTGATTTTATTATTCGTTAGGTTTTGATAAGTACACACCAAAAATAAATATAATTTTTTAAGTATATATTGCAAAATACAGATTAAATATTTTTCTAGAAATAGAGGTTTTCGCTCTAATCACAAATTTTTATATTTATATTTTTTCCTCGTAATTTTAATCTAACAGTTAAATTTACTTATTTCCTAGTCGGCGGTGATATAGCACCGGTATGTTACCTACTGGTGTGTTTGCACCGTTGGGCTTACCATTCAAATGAAAGAATGTATCAATTGGGCTGAGTTTTATTTGAAAACGATGTCTATTGGGCTAAAAGTAAAACCATATCAGTGTGTAGTATACTCGACATTTCTTTTACAATTCCATGGAATATATACATAAAAACAACAAGATATCTCAATATATTCTTATTAATTTAGTATGGAGTCTTATATGATTTTTTGAGTAAAACAAAATATGGATACACTATCAATTTCAAATAATTATACTTTATATATTAATACAATATAAAAGTTATTATTTAGGATAAATACTTAATATTTATGTCTACAAGTATTAAACAAACTAATTGATATTTATTTTTTGTTTTATGTGATTTTTACATTTTTGAATTTTTAAAAAAAATTCATAGGTAAAACCATTATCACACCCTAGTTTATAGATAAAAATTGTAAAAAATATAAAAGCTGATGTGACGTCTATATGACAATTTTACCATTGATAAAAACATCATCACACCTTAGTCTTAGAATTTGATAAATTATGATTTTAGCCCCTTAATATATTTTAATGTTATGGTTTTTGTTCTTTACATAATTTTTTTTTAAGTTTTATTTTATTAACATTGTTTTTTATTATTATAATTTCTTAATAAATTATCATTTATGGTCCGTTACCTTACTTCGTCCTCCTCTATATATAATTGTTTGGATCCATCTTTTTCTAAACTTTTATCGTTTACTTGATATAGTTTTATCGTCACCATTCTATATGTGGATTGTTGAAAACTTAAAATTAACATTCTATATTAAATACCAAATATGGTTTGTGAGTACTCTTTGTTTGGTCTTTTTATTTTTAAATCCAAATTTACTAAAACAAAATCATGTTATATATTGTCAAGGATGTAGTATAAAATATAAAACAAAATCGAAATACCTATTTAGGTTCCGGTCATAGAAGATTTTCATCTTTATACTTTTTTCCCTTAATTAATTTATATTTAAAAATTTTATCTTCTCATAATTTTAAAGTTAAATTATTAATATTTTATATATTACGATTTGATCAATTATTATATTTTAAAGTTAAGTTTTGACTCCATACATAATTTTTTAATAATTATTTTATATTGATTCTTTTAGAATATATATGTTTAATCATCTCCGTAATATATATAATATCAAACTGTGTTTTTCAACATATTGATGCTTCGGCAACATCCCATGGTCAAAAACACCGGTTTATATAATTTTGCATAATAATAATAATAATAATAAATAAATAAATAAATGAATGTGGATGCGTAAGCCTGTAATTGTAATTCGATCAAATATGTCGCATTCATGACATTCTAGCTGTGATTGCTAATGCAACTTCCTCTAGTTTGCTACCGACTGAAACTACAGAAAAGCTCAACAATTGTCGTCCCTCGACGTTTTTCCTGCAGTGGAAAAGTTTGCGAGCGACAGACAATTGGTCACCATGGGAATCAAAAAAGTGCAACTATGAGTTACAGAAAACTTCCCAATCAAATCCCTCTACTAATTCGTAACAAACCTCAATCAAACCCACAACCTTTTCAATCAAACTCTCACGCCAAACAATCCACTAATCTCATCAAAGCGTACTTCAATAATGGCCTGCTCAACCACGCACGCCAACTGTTCGAAGAAATGCCTGACCGAGACGTAGTTGCATGGACAGCCATGATTTCTGGATACACAGGTTGTAACCACCACAACTCTGCGTGGATGATGTTTAAAGATATGACGAGGGAAAGTTCCGATCACCCAAACGCCTTCACCTTTTCAAGCGTCTTAAAGGCTTGTAAAGGCATGAAGTCCCATTGCTGTGGTGCTTTAAGCCATGGCCTTGCTTTGAAGCATGGACTTGTTGGTGCCAGCATATATGTCGATAATGCCCTTTTAGACATGTACGCCACTTGTTGTGTTACTATGGAGCTTTCTCATTCCGTGTTTCAAGAGATTCCTGTGAAAAATCAGGTGTCTTGGACTACACTTATAACCGGATTCACTCATAGAGACAATGGGGTTGCAGCCCTTGAAATATTCCAACAAATGTTTATGGTATGTAAATTGTAAATTGTAAATTGTAATAACTCATTCCATTCCATTCCTTCCTCATTCCATTCCTTTTTCAATAGGAAAAAGCCGAACAAAGCCCGTATAGTTTCTCAATTGCAATCCGCGCATGCGCAGGAATCACCTCTCACACATACGGAACACAAATCCACGCTTCCGTGGTCAAACACGGGTTTGACCGTAACATTCCCGTATCAAACTCATTACTCGACATGTATTGCAAATGTAACCGTTTCCAAGAAGCCGACAATTGTTTTAAAGAAATGAACGAAAAAGACGACATCACATGGAACACATTAATATCCGGATACCAAAACTCCAATCCAATCAAGTCCCTACACTTGCTTTCACAAATGGAGCTTTGCGGGTGTCACCCAAATCACTTCACATTCTCGAGCCTCATCACCGCGTGTACTAATCTCTCGATTTTGACCTCCGGTCAACAAATTCACGGAAAGATTTTCAAAATCGGACTCGACAACAATTTGCCATTAGCGAATTCGCTAATCGACATGTACGCAAAGTCCGGTGACATCGAGGATTCCAAAAGGGTATTTTCGGAATTGCGTAATCGGGATGTTGTTTCGTGGACTTCGATGATGATTGGATTCGGGAACCACGGGTACGGAAACGAAGCGGTTCGGTTGTTTAATGAAATGGTGGATTCGGGTATACGACCCGATATGATTGTATTTATGGCGATTCTTACGGCTTGTAGTCATTCGGGACTTGTTAATGAGGGGTTGGATTACTTTAAATTGATGATTAATGAGTATGGAATTATCCCGAGTAGAGAGATTTACGCGTGTGTTGTTGATTTGCTCGGGCGGGGCGGGCGGGTTGGGGAGGCGTATGAGGTGATAAAAAGTATGCCGTTTAAAGGGGATGAATCGGTTTGGGCAGCGTTCCTTGGAGCTTGTCGGGCACACGGGCAGCCGAAGATGATGAGTGAATGTGCCCGAGAGGTGTTGGATTTGAAGCCTAGAAAATCGGGGATTTATGTGTTGTTGGGTGATATGTATGCTTTGGAAGGTAAATGGGGTGATAGGGTGAAGATGAGGCGGTTGTTGAATGAATCCGGGAATAAGAAAGTCGCGGGGAGGAGTTGGGTGGAGGTTCGTGATCGGATTTATAGTTTTGTTGCCGGAGATGGAGATAGGTGTGATTCGTATGTGGGGCCCATTTACGAGGTTCTTAGCGTGTTGGGTCGTCACATGGTAGAGAAGATTGAAGTTTCTTGAGTTTGAAATTTTCATTTTTTTTTCTTGTGAGGTTGGTATATTTGATTTTATTTTTACCTAATTAATTAATTATAACAGTAAAAAAAGTTTTGTATTTGGATTAGATTTCTATAATTGGGTAGTTTTGTCATACAGAGAAATATAATAAGCAAATCAATAAGAGTATGATGCTCAATTATGTTATGTATTCCTTGAAGAAACATCGAAAACGATGGTTTTTGATTGATTTCTAAATCTAAAAGAGGTATGTTGAGACTTTAAGTGGCGTATATGAAGTCTCAGAAAGAAACTAAAGAAGAAAGCACAAAAGCATGGACTCCTTTTATATGCCAAAATATTATTTCAGTTAAATAGAATTAAAATAAAACATTAAGATTGAACTAAACACAGCATTGGGGAAAAAGTGTTAAATGCAAGACATAGCGATGTACTTTTATTGATTTGGTTATTATACTTTTTTCCTTCTTTCTATTACAATATTGTATTATGAAAAAAATTACCAATCTGATAGCTATATCATCAAATACAAAACAATTTTATTGCTATAGTTAGTTAGATTTTTCAAAATATAAAGGGGTAAGTTGCATCCTCTAAACTACCACACCAAACCAAACCCGCTCTGAGGCCCATCACATGGGGTGGGTCACGGAGCTTGCTGAATCACGCTTCCTTACCAATATATTTCACAGGCTCTTCCATTTTTTTTTTAAACTCGTTGTACTTTAAAAAACCTACCAAGTTATAACATTGTCCTTTCATTTTTATTAGGACATTATACTTTGAAAAATTGGTGTAGGTCATTTTTAGTTACTTAACTTTTGGTTTTGTGCTCATTTGATCACTTAACTCTTTAAGTTTTAAAAAGTTATCAACCTTTTGATTTATGCTTATTTAGTCACTTAACTTTTGATTTGGTCCCTTAACTTTTAGATTTGTGCTCATTTAATCACCTAACTTTTAAACTTGTGCTTATTTAGTTACTAAACTTTTGAAAAAATTTACAAGTTTAGTAACTAAATGAAGACAATTTTAAAAGTTAGGTGACTAAATGTGCCCAAACCAAAAGTTAAGTGACTAAATGAACACAAAGCCAAAAGTTTGATGACTTTTTAAAACTTAAAAAGAGTTAAGTGATCAAATAAACACAAAACCAAAAGCTAAGTAATCAAAAATAACCTAAACCCTTGAAAAATCTACATAATCATAACATTAAAAATTGTTTTGTATTTATTATTTAGATGGCATTGCTATAATTAATAGATTTGTTAAAGAACTATGTTCTAATATGAATAAATGAAAGTATTACATTGGTATTTCTAGAGATTAACGAATAGAAGTTAGGAGTAGTAGCAATTACCCAAAAGAGAAATGCTTCTTTGTTATCCTAATTAAAGAAAGGTAAAACCCATCCATGATTATCCCCACATGACACAACCAATATAGGAAGGTAATGCCTAGGCTTGAACATGAAACCTTATCATCTCCTTACATACAAACATTATAAAAACTCTTTGTCATTTATGTCAAAAGAAACCTCATTCGTATCCGATGAACAAGCCACCATTTTCACTTCTCCACTAATTATATCCAAAGTTTCCACAATCTCACGAATACGAGGATGTGTCTTATCACCAACAAGAAATTCATGCACCACACCATTCTCTTCAATCACACTACACCCCGGCATTTTATCAACACCTTGTTGAACCATCAACTCTCTTATATCCGAAACATAATCCCAACTCCCCTCGGAAGCATAAATATTCGACAATAAAACATGAAACCCATCATGGTCGGGTTGAAGCTGAATCAGCTTCAACCCGACCCTCTTTCCCATTTCAATAGCACCATGTTTCTTACAAGCACCAAGCAACGCACCCCATGTAGCTACATCTGGTGCCATTGGCATACTGTCAATTAGCTTTTCAGCTTCTTCAAGAAACCCCACACGCCCAAGAAGATCAACCATGCATCCATAATGTTTGATATTCGGCTCAATTTTGTGTATATTGATCATGCAATCAAAGTAGCGCCGCCCTTTCTCCACCAACCCCATGTGGCGGCAACCACCAAGAACCGCCACAAATGTAATCTCATTAGGGACTACACCAAATCTTTCCATTTGTGAAAACATTTCTAGCGACTTCTCGACCTCTCCATTCATTGCAAGCCCTAGAATCATAGCGTTCCATGATGATACTCCTTTTTTCTCCATTTTATTGAAAACCTCATTTGCACTTTCGACACACCCTAGCTTCATGTACATGTCTATAAGGGTAGTACCAAGAATAAAATTAACTTCTAAATTGTTCTTTTTTATATACGTGTGAACCCATTGACCTTGGTCAAGAGCGGCTAACTGTGTACAAGCCGAGATGACACTAACCAAAATGGTCTCATCCGGCTTAACGGTTCCATGAACCATCATCTCATGGAACAAGGTTAGAGTTTCGTCGAATAGACCGACTTGGGAGTGTCCGGATATAAGTGCACTCCATGACACTACATCTCTTTCAGGCATTTTATCAAACACCTCACGGGCTTTATCAAGTGAGCCACATTTTGAGTAGCAAGTGATCATGGAGTTCCAAGAAATAATATCTAAGTGGGTGCTTGAATTAAAGAGTTTTTCTGCAGCTGATATATCTCCCCAAGTTGAGTACATGTGAATCAAAGCGTTTTGGATGTTAACATATGATGCAGTTCCACTCGTTAGAATTAATCCATGGATGGATGTTCCTGTGTTCACAATTGATGATTGAGCACACGCAGAAAGAACACTAATCACTGCAACTTCGTCTGTCTTGATTCCAATTCCATTCATTTCGATAAACAAATTCAAAGCCTGTTGATGCATGCCGCTTTGCTCATAGCAACTAATTAATGCAGTCCAGGAAACGAGATCTTTCTCTTTCATGTTGATAAACAACTGGTAAGCTTCAGGGACACGTCCACACCGACCAAACAACACGATCATGGAATTTGATGCGATTATATTCTTCTCAGGCATCTGATCAAATATCAGCTTTGCTTCTTCTACATTACCCATCTGAACGTACCCAGCCAAAATTGAATTCCATGTAACTGAATCTCTCACAGGATTTTCATCAAACACCTTCCGTGCATCCACCATATCGCCACAGACACTATACATATTGATCAAATTGTTTCGTACATAAACATCGGAATCAAAACCCATTTTCACTACATGGTTGTGTATCTCTTTCCCCTCCAAAATTGAACACCTAGCGATGCACGCTTGGATTAGTAGAGGATAAGTATAGCTATCCGGATAAACATTGTTCTTGTTATTTAACATCAACTCGTAAAGAAAAACAGTCTCTTTTGGATGGTTTATCTGCAAGTAAGCACGCATCATGGTGTTATAGATAAACCCATTTGAGCTCTCGATGCGATCAAAGATTTTACGAGAGTAGTGAAGATTAATGAATGAGGATTGACCAGTAGAGAAGTTGAGGATCCTGCTTGCTGCATATGCGTCTTTTATGAATCCAGTGACGATCATTTGACAAATAATTTGGTTGAATTGTTTGAAATTTTGACATTGTAGCAAAAAGGCGTCCACGATTGACTGATTTATAGTCGTTTTATACACTGATTTGTAACTCGAAGCTGATTTAATCAGCTGTGCAGTCTTCATATAAATTGGGGGAGCAACAAAAATGAAAAGCTCGACCAGTGGCCCCTTCGCTGCCAACAACGAACCGCAGGTTAAGTAACTATAGATTTATGTGTTATATGTCGAATTGGTAGAGGGTTAGCATTTTTTTTAAGGACAAGTCACTCGTTATCTTCACCGCTAGCCCAAAAACCCTTGGTATAGTTTTACATCACATGAAAAGATATGGATACTATGGGATAATGACATAAATGAAGTAACAAATTATCGAAAATATTTTATAAAATATCTTGAATGACAGAAAAATAAAAATAAAAATATTATTACATAACAACATTATGTATTTTGTATTTGGTTGATATTTTAAAAATATTTTCTATATATTTATAACAAAATTACATAAATGGTCACTATGATTTAGCAAATGTCATGAATTCGGCTAATGTTTTTGAGGAAGATGGTATGTCGTTTCTAAAACTTACATGTATGGTCTTTAAGCAAGATGAAATGACTTCTTTTTCCTATTTAATTTCTTCTATTATTAATTTTTTTGGTTTAATTTCAATTATAAAAAGGAAAACAAAAATATCACCCCTCATCCCACACAACTTTTCTCTTACATTGACTCATCTAATTCATGTCTTCTCATCTTCCTCATCTTTTTATCATTCGGTGCTTCCCCTTCATCCATAACTTGCACGTACACTCAAAGGATTTTGATTATGTCTGATGAACCTGTAAAAAACATCTTCATTTTGTATCAAACGAAGCATCTAGAACCAAATTCCTACAACTTCAGCTCATTGGTAATTTAGATAGACAAAATTAGGAAAGGAAATGAAAGTGAAGCCAAACATGGTCGTAAGCATTGCTTTGACGGTTGCATTCATGGTAATTTAGATAGACAAAATTATGGGATTTTGTTGAGAAAGCAAAAAGGGTTAGAGTAGGAATAAGGTGAAACATAAGGTTAGTTGATCTATGTACATCTCAAAAATCAAAAGAAAATTTTCTGTTTTTAAAGTAGTAAAAACCATTCCATAATACCATAAGTCAAGAAATCCAAAACAAGAGTTTAACGTTTTATGAAAACATTAGAGTAATCCCAAAATCTTAAGGTGCGGAAAACCATCGGTAGATGCAATATAATTAAGCCGACTCCGTTCTCTTGCTACTAGAAGTACTTAAAACAATAAAACCTTGAATCGTAAGCATAAAGTTTAGTGAGTCCCTGAAAATATCACATACATAACGTGTCCCGCCCAGTATACATGTAAGAGTAACAAAGACAATCTAGCATTCTACACAGTATAGTGCGAAGACTCGACACGCGAATCATAGTAAATTAAATTATATCTCATAAAGACGGGAAACTGGTACTACACACCACCTAATGAATCATAGAAGGTACAAACCAAAACTAGCATTTGATGAAAAGTCAACCCGATCAAAAAAGTCAACGGTCAAAGCCAATAGTCAACCACCACGTCGTGGCCAACTACTGATTGGATTATGGCAGGCACACGACAAAACAATCGTAGATGAAACCAACTACCATGCCTTGGTAAGGCCCTTTCCATGCCGATAGATGAAACCTGCTACCACGCCTTGGTAAGGCCCTTACCATGCTAGTAGATGAAACCTGCTATCACGCCTTGGTAAGGCCCTTATCACGTCGTGGTCTAGCTTTATTAGAATTGCGATAGGTCTGCCCACCATACAAGCAAGGCCCTTGCCAAGTCATGAGGATACTGGCAGATCCAATTCTTTGCCAATGTCTTAATCTATTAAGCCAAACATCCATAGTTTCCAAAGAGCTTCTTAGCATCCTTAGGGATCACAAAAACCCTATTTATAGACATGCATGTAAAACCTCAAAATTTAGACCAAAATTTTCATTTTTAATTTCCCAAAATAAAGTTTCACAAACAAATTCATCCAAAAACATAAGTGTTTTAAACAAACATCATCACAAAATATCAGAGTATCTCAAACTGCCCCAGTAACAAATCTTCCAGCGAGTGTGTACAATCAAACCTTCACCTTCCCACGGTCCTCAGAAGTACCTGAAACACATAAATCAACAAATGTAAGCACAAAGCTTAGTAAGTTCCCCAAAATACCACATACTTCACAACATAAATAAACATCTATGGGTTATCGGCAACCCTAAAGACTATCAACAGTCCCAGTAGGCAACAACATGTCCTATGGGTTATTAACAACCCTGGAGACTATCCGCAGTCTCAATCATACATAACAACATAATACAAAAATAATAGTAGACCCATCATCTATTCTACAACACAAGTAAGAATAAGTAAGGAGACTCACCTAATATTGACGGCAAGTAAATCTCACACTCGAATTGTCGGAACTAGACTCCACCCGACCAACGAAATAATTAACCCTAATTAATAATTGAGCTCCATAACTCAACTCGCAAGTCCAAAACCCACAACTAAGTCCTTTAAGGGCAAAAAGACAATTTTGCCCCTCCCATGGCCTAAAAGCCTAAATCTTGACCAAAAGTCAATTGCCCAACATGTAAGTTAGGCGTACTCTTTCTTATACGACTACTCGAACAATAACCAATCAGGAACGGAACCGACTATGCGGGGCATAGCCATGAGTACACCCGATGTACTCCATTTGATTCAACTTTCACCAACTTTTGTGTCTTAATCCATTAAGACATCTAACCCAACTTCTTATCTGACCATCCTAGGGTGTCTTAATCCATAAAATCGTCGACTTTAAGCCTTTGCATTTCTAGAAAGGACCCAATGCAACAAAATCTAACTTCCATCACACTCTATGTGACTTTACCCACGCATGGGCCATATGAAATGATCAAGCAACCATTTTTATGAATCTACAAGTCCTAAAATGCATGAAAGGACATTTAATATTCTATGGAGTGCTACCAACTCATAAAGGTCCAAACTTGGGGACAAAAATCTCATAAAACTCATCCATGGAGATCAAATAGGAAACTCATCAAGGTATAAACTTTATACCTGAAAAAGATGCACAATAAGGAGTGGTTTCTGGATCTTCAAGCCTGCAAGCAACAATTCCTTCATCTCTAGCCTTCTTCTTCAACAACATGCACCAAAGTCCACCAAATTCACTTAATAAGCTCCTAAACTCTCATTAACAAGATTAGACTCGAGATTAGGGTTTGGGGAGGGAATGGTGGTTGATAAGGATAATCCAAGGGAGTTATAAGGTTGATTAAATAGGGAGTAACCCTTAAAAATTAGGGTTTAGTGACTAGGCTAGTACGCCCGACGTACCACACACACCCCCAACATACTAGCAAGACATCAACAATCCTGCATCACTCGAGTACGCTGTGCGTACCCTCAAGTACGCCCAACATATGGCTAAAACACGAAGCTTTTACCATAAGGGACCAATTATGCAACTTTGATAAAGTTAAGGGCTAGAAATGATAATACTTGGAAATCAGATGTTACAACGCATATTCAATTCATTCCATACTCCAAACTAGGTCAAAATGGGAGAAATGGGACAAAAACCTCATGCATAGCATCCAATCATCATAGAAGTCTAGATAATAACCATAAAATAAACTTGGGACTTCATCGATCTATAAAGTTGGAAAATTTACCAAGATGGATCACTAAAATCTCATTAACATGAATAAATAAACTCAAAACCAAGATCTAAGATGGAATAACCATAAAGGTGATGGGTTGAAGGGCTTACAAAGGTCCAGAATATGCACAAAAGTTGTAGATGAGCTTGCTTGGTGATTCCTTGCTTTACAAGATCTTCCTTCTCCTTTTAAAGACCACAAATCACCAAAAATGAGTTCCAAATAATCACAAGAGAGTAGGGTTTGCTTGAGGGTTCTTTTAGGGCAATGGGGACTGAGGGTGGATGAAACCCTAGCCCATATATCCTTTTTATATAGGGCCCAAAGCATGAAACCTAAGTTTTTTTTTTTTTTTTTTGCGGAGAGTGGTGCCATGTCGTGGTGATTAGATTACTACGTCGTGGTGAGGCTACACTACCACACCGTGGTACTTAAAACACCACATTATGGTAAGGTAAAAATCCCTAATTTCACATTGAACTCATAAAAAGGATTTTAAAGAATAATACCTGAGAATCTGGATGTTAAAATCTACTTCATCTTCATGATGTATGTGCGCTGGGTAAAACCACAGAATCGAGTGGAAACACTGCCACTCCTGGTCCTTTGGAACCACTATCACTTTCCTCCATCCTCTGACCATCATCCCTGCACCATCTATCCCACAACCATTGTCTAACCCACTGTTAATCTAGAGCCTAAAATGACTTAAAATACCACTACATATTTTCCACCCCATTTCCTCATGTTCTTCATCGGGGTTCACCCTCGACATCTTCATCTCCGATCACCATCATCACTTTTGTAGTTGCATCCAATTAAACAAAAAGAGGAAACATGTGCATCTGAGTGTGTATTTAATTTATCAATCCAGAAAGCACACCCCAAGAAATCACAACGAACATGCCCTAGAAATAGAATCAGAAACCACATCACTCAAATTAAATCAGAAACCTACAATCAAACAAGGACTTACAATCAAATCAATCGATATAGAACATAAAGTGACATTTCCCCGTCTAATCCTCTCTTTATCACCCAAATCGGGCCGATGATATACGTGTTGATTCAAACACTAAACACTGATCTTTGCTTTGTTTCTATCTTAAGATGAAAGGCGATGAAGATGAGGTACTGAGGTGGGTAGTGATTGTTCATGAAGACTATGACAATGAAAATGATGAAAACAATGTGTAAGGAAGACGGAGGGGATGAAGATGAATGGTAGGGTGAGGGTGATTTTTTTATTTAATTAAAACAACTTGCAATTAAATAAAAAAATAAAAGATATTAATAAGAATATAAAAATTATTTTATATGATTTGGGATCAATCACACATTATAAAAATCATATTCATAAAAAAAGGGAAAATGACTTATAGGGTAAGATATTTTTTTAAAATGTACACATTTAGTCCTTATTCTTTTTTTCTTGTAAAATAAACCCTTATAATTTATTTTTTGTAACAATGCAATCCTTGTGACCGGTTATACCCGGTATACCGGTCATATACGAATTTTCTTTTAGGGAAAATGACTTCATAGGGTAAGATACTTTTTGAATTGTACATATTTAGTCCTTTTTTTTGTTTTTTTTTTTGTAAAATAAACCCTTATACTTTATTAATATATACACATTAGGTCATTTTCACTGGATTCTACAGGTTTTGCTGATGTGGAAGCACAAGTGACACTAAATAGCAATTAATTAGCTTAGTCACCGGAGGTGGGTGATCCTCCAGCAATAAGAAAAGGGCGGCGACCCTTCTCTTTCTCGTCTCTCTTCATTTCGGTCGAACATCAACAGCCAAACACCCTTTACCTGTTGTGTTTCTCCAATCTGTCTTTCTTTACCTCCATCTTTGAGATATAGTGCCAGAAAAAGAAGAAAGAATCGATGAGGGGGCTACCAGAGCACCTCCTCGCCGCCAACTACCGTCTCTACTTCCTCTTGCCTCCCACTTCGACCTTGCTGTTTTTGCCATCATTCCTCCTTGCTACCAGTGATGTGTAGGAACACATAAAGGAGTCGCCGGAGATAAGGTTCTCCCTCTTTTTCATGATGAATAAAAGTTGGAAAAATCTCGTTGTAGATATGTGGATGCCACCTAGGTATTTAATTTCAACAAAATAAAAGAAAGGGGAAATGACTTGATAGAGTAAGATACTTTTTGAAATGTACACATTTAGTCATTATTATATATATATATATATATATATATATATATTTTTTTTTTTGTAAAATAAACCCTCAACCTCAGTAAAACCTGTAGAATCCGGTGAAAATGACCTAATGTGTACATATTATTAAAGTATAAGGATTTATTTTACAAGAGAAAAAAAAATAAAAACTAAATATGTACATTTCAAAAAATATATTACTTTATCAAGTCATTATCTAAAAAAAAAAATTAGTAACAACTACAGTTGTGAATTTTAATAATTTTGTCCTTTATTCATTTATGTAATTGAATATGGTTATCTATAAAACACCACTTTCGTCACCATTAAGGATCCCCATAGTTTAAACCTTGAAATCGGTGGGGCGTGCTCCCCATTCGTAGATACGAATGGATGCTACAAAGTTGATACCTCTCATAAGAAATGTCGCTGAATCAAAAACGATTAAACATGCCAAACTCGTTCACCAAAAAGTAATCACCTCAGGCCAACAGAAGAACATTGCAATATGCAAAAACCTCATTAGTCTCTTCTTCTCTTGCCAATTATTCCAATCTGCTAGGCTAGTTTTTCAATCTATTGAAAACCCTGCAGATATCACATTATGGAACAGTTTAATTTCAAATTACACAAAGAATTTCATGTTCGATGAAGCTCTTCAAGTCTTCGAAAAGCTCATGCAATTCACTCTCTTGAAACCTGATAGTTACACATACCCAAGTGTATTAAAGGCCTGTAGTGGACTGGGGTTTGCGAACTTCGGTAGAACGATCCATACGCATCTGGTTAAAAACGGGTTTGTGGCTGATGTTGTTGTTACTAGTTCTTTGCTTGGGATGTATGCAAAATGTGGTATGTTTCGGTTAGCAGTCCAAGTGTTCGATGAAATGCCTGACAGAGATGTCGCTTGTTGGAATACCGTAATCTCTTGTTATCATCGTGATGGGCAGTATGAGAAAGCATTGGACTTGTTTAAAAAGATGAAAAATGATCATGGGTATGAACCTGATTCTGTATCATTCACAACAGCCATATCCGCTTGTTCTAAGCTTTTGAATCTTGAAACAGGTAAGGAGATTCATAAGGAAGCCATGAGAAACGGTTTCGGATCCGATGCTTTCGTTCAAGCTGCTCTGATTGACATGTATGGTAAATGTGGTTCTTTAGATATGGCTCTACAAGTTTTCAACCAAATCCCTTTCAAGAATCTCGTTTCTTGGAACTCCATGATTGCAGGATATAGCTTAAAAGGTGATAGCAAATCTTGCATTCAACTTCTATGGAAGATGATCACACAACAAACTAAACCAAATTCAACAACTTTAAGCAGTTCACTAATCGCTTGTTCCAAATCCTCAAACGTGAAACATGGTAAGTTCATCCATGGCTACATAACACGAAACAACATAAACCCCGATACCTTTATTCACACCTCACTTGTTGACATGTACTTCAAATGTAACTACACTCAATCAGCCGAATCCATCTTCAAGAAAATGGCAAAAACAAATGTTGTAGAATGGAACTCCATGATTTCCGGATACGTATCCGTAGGCTTGTATCTTGAAGCTCTTGACATCTATAAATCCATGAATACAACCCAAGTGAAACCCGATGTGATCACATTTACAAGCATATTAGCAGCATGTACACAACTTGGTTCACTAGAAATCGGTAAGGATATTCATAAGTCTATCATTTCACACCACTTTGAATCAAATGAAATAGTTATGGGAGCTGTTCTTGATATGTATGCTAAATGTGGAGAAGTGGAAATAGCTCAACAGGTTTTTAGTCGATTACCTGAGAGAGATCTTGTTTCTTGGACTACTATGATAGCAGCTTATGGGGCTCATGGGGAAGCTTTTAAATCACTAAAACTCTTCCAAGATATGAAGAAACTGAATATAAAACCAGATAGAGTTGTGTTTTTAGCTATTATTTCGGCTTGTAGCCATGGAGGATTAATTGACAAAGGGTGTTATTACTTCAACCAAATGGTTAATGATTATGGGATCCAACCAAAAGTTGCAGATTACTCATGTGTAATAGATCTTCTTTGTCGTGGTGGAAGAGTGCATGATGCTAATGCTATTCTACAAAAGACTGAAAGCATTAGAGAGGATGTTGAACTGTTGAGCACATTGTTTTCAGCATGTAAGTTACATGGGGAGATAGAATTGGGTGAGAAAATTGCGGGTTTGCTTATTGATAAAGATCCTGAAGATCCATCAACGTATACTGTGTTAGCTAACATGTATGCTTCAACCAAAAAATGGGATAAGGCAAGAAAAGTGAGGATGAAGATGAAAGAGCTTGGATTGAGAAAGAATCCTGGGTGTGCTTGGATTGAAGTTGATAAAAAGATTGAAGCTTTTTTGGTGGAAGACAAATCGATCCCTCAAGCAGGAAAGGTGTATGAATGTTTATCTGTTCTTGTTAGTCATATGAACATGGATGAACTTTTGTTTTAGAGTAATAGATCAAAAGATGTAAAGCTTAGGTTGCTAGTTACCAAAATTAACCATGAGTTATAAACCCAATTGTCAAGTGATATATATATAAGGGTTTTGAAAGAGAAATTTGAGTTTGTATGTCTTAAAACACTCCTTATATACAAATTATGTCATCCTCTCATAATTATTTACTTATTCTGCAATGATATTGTCATATATGATTTTCCCAAGATTATGCTTTACAATTTAGGTAATGTGACTAATCCCTAGTCGCTAGTTAACTAGCCAATTAACACCTAGTGACTTTTGAAACATTGGCACTTAGGGTCTCTAAAATGAGGAGTTTCTGTTCACTTTTTACCCTTCTGACCAACTATAACCTTAGCGACTGGTACAACACTTAGTTGGCATTGTTGTTTGGGTGTACACATGGTGCATAGTTGACCGGTGACAAAACAAAACAATGTTGTTTTGACAAATTCTAAGTTTTAATATCCCCCACCCCAAAAATAACTCATTAAACTATTACCAAGTTTATAAGATGTTGTCATTGTGACGATTGAAGAATGGTGAAGTGACAAATAAAAGTTATGCATGACATCGCGATTAACAACAAATGAAAGATTTAAGTTTATGTTTAGGGTATGTCAAGTTAAATTTCTTTCATCTTTTTCATGTTTGTGGCTTTTGTAACCTAATCAATGACATTGACATCTTCGTCTTCTGTTTATTGTTGATGGTAGACGTAAATTACAAGGGGGCGGGGGTTGCATCAAATCTAATTTCTTTTCACAATGAACTTTTTGCAGCTTGAGGTAACACCATTGTTTTTGCTGCGGACTATGATGATATAGTTGGGATTTTATTCAAAAACTTGTTTCTAAAACACAAGATTAACAACGAAAGACTTTAAAATTCGAACAACATAAACTAGTTTTATACCCACTAAAGGATCTACTTGCAAAGATTGGATAGAAAACAACAATCATTGAGAGGTTGAAAGATTAACAACCTTTGTAGTCATTTGAATCCTCAACGAGAGGCTTGAATGTTAATGAAGACGACAAAGATCCAAAGTAGAATCTCTCTACATGTATCCACCAACAAGTCACCGAACCACTATTAGATACCAGTTCTTCACTTGTATGTAGTTGTTCTTATACCTCAAAGACTTATACTAAACTAGTTTTTAGAAAAGAAGCAACTAGAACACCCAAAACTACACAACCAATTTGCTAAAGAAAGGAGAGGGGAGCTTAAGGAGCTCTCGACTTAGGATTAAACTAGCTTTGGTGGTCTCTCTTTCTTATATACTTACACATGCAAATGAAAGCCCATGCTTTCATTAATTGACTTCATCACTTGCAAGTAATCTATGATATGTAAGAGTAAGTCAAAAGCAATCAACTAACCCATATCTTGACTAGATATGGACGTCCATCAAGAGAGAGAAAGAGATGGAGTGCCTAGCATTTCTTTTTATTAATTTAATGCTAGTAGTCTTCCATAAGTCTAAAATATTATGCACAACTTATTAATTTAATGTACATAACACTAGCAACAACGACAATTGCTGATCTTAATACAATTTCTCCCTCTACTCTGGGACACTCAACCTTGTCATGCTCTAAGTGACCCTTTTTGTAATGATCATTCCGATCATATCCGAAACATTTGGGTATAACCGAAAAAAAAAACACTTGTAACTTCACATGTACGCTACAATGGCTACAACTTTTTTATTCTTCTTAGCGAGAATCAAATAAGTTGAACTTACTCGCCAAAGGTGGTTCTTGAACCTGCATTTGTTCTTTCGTCCACCAATGCACCTTCTAACTCTTGAGTTACAAAATCAATTTTTATTGGAGACTTCTGCTCCTTAAATTTCACGACTACAGTCGGTCGAACGAGGTTCTCAGAACTGATCAACTCATTTATGCATATCTATATTACTCAGACTCGATTCTTCATGACCTACTAGGGTTTGAACCAAAATAATTTTCCTAGTCATCACCATAACGCAGGTAATGATGAAAATAGACAAAACAAACTCAACTACCAGTGCCACATTAACCTTGTGACTCTTCCTGATGTAAGTATGGATCATATGCTTCTGGTAGTACAGGTCTTTACTACTTTCCACACCTACGCATACTTGTCCCAAGAATTGTGTTGCAGTTCCCAAGTCACCATAAAAGAAAATTTCACAAAGAAAATTATAAAAATGTATGTGCCCAAATGAGCACATGCAACAAAACTTTCCTAGACTCCACTAGGATCTCCTTCACACATATACCTGATCTAGCATATTCTAACTCTATGCTCCTTTATTTTAGCATCAATAATAAACATCAAAGAGCTTTAGGAATGCCTCTACTAGAATATTATCTTAAAAACAACATGTTCTTCTCCTCTACTTGATCGTATTCAAATAATAAGTCATTTATGATAGAATATAACCCTATTTTTCATCAAGATTTGTTTGGTGGCATAATTGCACATAATCACCATAAATAGTATACTCACTTATCAATACTTCTAATTTTCACAACAATCCTCTAAAAAGCCTTGATCGTGTATTAAACAATAATTCTACATCCAAATTCTTTGTATAGATTTCTTCCAGTGTCCAGTTAGCATGACAAATTACATATGAATTTACTCTGGTGCAATGGTGACAAACGCTCTCTAACTACTTTTACTATCTTCTAAATCATCCAAGTCAACATGTATATCGTTCTATCTCTTCACTTCATCATCAATTACTTTATAGGAGTTAATTCTAAAAAGTCTGCTTTTCTATTGCATGTCTTTCTCATCTACTTCAAAGGAGTCAATCCTAAGAAGTCTGCATTTCAACACATTCCACTATCTTCAACTTGGTCTTTTGTCATTCCTCACACCAATATCCTTCATCATGCAAGACTTTAGATGAATTTCTACTCCTGTTAAGTACTCTAACTTACTAAACAAGTAAGTTACTAAGCATTTCGCCATACAACGACTATTTTAACCATCCCAATCTTGTATGTAAAAGTTAAATTAAGTCGAATTAACATTTTAAAGAACTCTCGTAAAGATGTGATAGAAGTCAAATCACTCAATATTATTAAATACTAGGTCAAAGCATCTTGTATAAGGTACATATTATCTCTTAGCACATCACTCGAACTGCACACTATATCACAATGATAGACAAAGTCTCGGCCTAATGAGTTTGAAAACTCTACTAGCCTTTCCTTTCATCTTTATTGAATTCTTATGAATTTTTTATAACTTCAACTTTGATATCGTCGAAGTATTCATCATAATCTTCAGTTCTTCTGAATTCGTAAGCAATCACTGCTTCAATCTAGTCGGCAATGGAAACGCCAAGCGGTGGGATGACTTCATGGATCACACTAAAGTTCTATCATCCCGTCATTTGAAAATGTACTTTACATGTACAATACTCCTCCAAACGTACTATTGTTTCATCAAACACACTCTAAAGGTATTGTAACACTCTATAAGTATTATTTACAAAGTTATCGATGTTTACTATTGTAAGTCTTCTTATTCCATAGAAAATTTATATGCCAGTTCTAAGACAATAAGTATATGTTTAGAATGTGTACACATAAAATTTCCAAATCCTAAGTTGGCAACAAACCTTAAATCTCTTCAAGTAATAGCAATCTAGGTAAGCAACCTAAGGCATGTTATATTATTCATCATTTAGCACATATTAACATATAAGACATCTCTCCTAAAGTATGCTAGTGCAGATCATAACAATTAATGTATTCAACCTAGGGTATGCTATAACATAAATCTCATCAGCACATAATAGTTATTAAGGTATACACCATAAAGTATTCTAGTGCTTGTGTCAATTTAGGTATATAACCTAAAATATACTTGAAACACATCTCGCCATTATCACTTAGCAATCTAATTTTAAGTCTAGAAATCCTCACATTTCCTAGTTCGCTTAAACTAATGCTCTGATACGAACTGTGACATCCCCTATTTCCCAAAACAACAAAAAATTTTATTTACGCTTTTAAAATTCATAAGATCTTTATTTGCGGAAAATCCCAATACATTAAAACATTTTGAGTACTAATGATTGTCTCAAAATGATAAAAAAAATCTAAGGATTTCATAATCGATACACAACATATGTTATAACATAAATCTAACGGTCCTGGATACTATTGTATGTCTTTTTTTCAATCACTCAACATATTATTCAAATCTTCAACAATATTAACACTGCTACCTTGTTGAAACATGAAAAATGAACCTCTAGCAATCACAAGAATGAAGATGCAAAGTCAGTAGTTTCCAAGATTGGTGAAGTCTGAGATAGAGATGGAGTACGAGATGGAGATCATTCTGAGATGAAGTGAAGATATGAGATTAGCTACCTGTTTGAATATTTAATGTTTCTTGTATTATTAATGATGTAACACTTCATAGGACTTATCTATTTTTATCTTTTAGATAATCAGTTGTTAGTGACTGATTAACCAGTCCTAGGAATGTTTCCAAGTCTATATGATGTACCTCCTTAGTCTATTTAAGGAGTGTTTTGAATGGCAAGAAACATATGGATTGTTACTCCAAAGATAGAAAATATTCTCTTTAATTCTCTTTCACTTTTCTCTTAAGTGAAGATCTTTCATAACATTCTTCTTATTCATTAAATGTCTTTACATTGATTATACTCATAGTTTACTTCATTTAATTTTGAGTACTTTGTTGAATATTTCATTCATCTCTTGACTGGTATTACCAGACTTGAGTGGAACCTTTAATTAAGAGCAGACATTGATCTTAAAGATTAACTCAAGGTCTGAGTTTTCAAATCTTGTCCTTGCGCATTGATTCTAGTACTCACAATTGGTATCAGAGCTTGATTGGTTGTCCTTTGAATCCATAAGATCATATTATAGTTGATTTGAAACTACCTTGGTATTTAAATCATTTATGTGTTTAGGATAAAAGTTCTTCTATACACCACTTCTTCTCTAATATCTTAACTTCAATGGCTTCTCCTAAT
Source organism: Lactuca saligna (assembly GCF_052625555.1). Classification (NCBI taxonomy): domain Eukaryota; kingdom Viridiplantae; phylum Streptophyta; class Magnoliopsida; order Asterales; family Asteraceae; genus Lactuca; species Lactuca saligna. Next base: position 205,208,491 of record NC_136424.1, on the reverse strand, counting down.
TCTCAACAAATATATTCAATGCAAATAGAAAATAGTGTGGGTTACCCTTTTCTTTCCCCATTGCTAGTTGTTGATGTTGGAATAGTGTCTAAGGCTATAACTATATTCGGTGGTGCATGGTCCTTTTGGGTTGCCTTCACCATAGCAACTTGAAGGATGATTTGTTAAGAGAGAGTAAATGTTATAAGGAATAATATTTAGCTATTTGATTAATATATGTCATAAATTAATTGGTATTAATTTGGTGACTTAAAGAGATTAATTAAATAAGAGGGTATAAACTGTCAATTGTTTGATAGTTAGACTTTGGACTATAAATCCATTAGGATGGACTTTGGACGGTTTCTAAGAGCTTTAGGATAGCTCAAAATAGTCCATAAGGATATCTATGAATGGATTTGGATAGCCTTAAGTGAAGATTATCCAATTAGGGTTTAGGGTGAAACCCTTAAGGAGTCTAAAGGTATAAATAGGCCCTTGGGGTGTGGAATTCGTGTACAACCTTTCAGAACCTAAAGCAAGGAACCTCTGGTCGAATTCCATCCCCTCTCCTCTCTCCTAAATCATCTTGCTTGCTATTGGTGTTTGTAAGCCATTAGAGGAGTGACAATTGTGACTCTAGAAGCTCCAAGACAAGAAGATCAACAAGGAACTCAAAGGTATGATTCTAGATCTGTTTTAATGTTATTGTTTAACCTAATTAGCCATTAGAAGTCTTGGATTCAAAAGCATGTTTGATAGAAAACCTAGATCCAAGCAATAGGGTTTTGCATGCGCACATAGGAAAGTTCTTATGGCTAAAACCCAACAGTGGTATCAGAGCCTAGATTGGTTTTCTACAAATTGTTGCTTGAATAACTGAAACAAACCTGCAAAATTCGATTTTTTGGTTTTGAGTCACTGACTCGTCGAGTTCCATGGTGGACTCGTCGAGTAGGCCTGACTCGTCGAGTCCCCTTGTGCACTCGGCGAGTCCAAGCGTCAGGAAGGGCCAGATTCGGGATTTCTTTGTGTTTATCTTATCCAAACTTTCCATAAACTAATTAGATCAATATGAATCCGATTTCTTGATAAATATAAGTGTTATCTTGATCTAGTTAAAGGTAATTATCAACTAATTAAATATTTAGTTTTCCTATATGATAATTATTTAATTATTTTGATTATTTTTTGGTAATTATCCTCAAAGAAATCAAAGATAAATCAAATAAAGATAATTAAGATATTAATTGTTAATTGAAATTATTTGTTATTTGATCCTCCATGTTTTTAAATGTTTAAAACCTACCCTATATTTTTGAAATTTATATTTGTGATTAAAAGCTTTAATTTAGACAACCTAAATTTCAAACCCTAGATTTTGAAAAGTTTAAAATACAACCCTATACTTATATGATATTATTAGAATAATATACATATGTATAACTAAATGCTAGTCTTACCGCTAGTAGGCCTCATTCACGAAGCCGATCTATAAGGTGGGTATAAGGTTGCGGCCTATAAAATGGCGCTTAATGGGTGTACACTCACACCCACCGCTTGCTTGATTGGTGGAGGGTCGTTAGCCGAACGGGTAGGATAGGGCAACCTCATCCTCTCATTAAAAGTATAATAAGAAATACGAAGTAACTAAATCTTTTTCAAATTTCCCAATCTTAGTTACTTTAGGAAAAGTGAATTGATGCAATTCCATGAAATTACACTTTGCACCTTGCTAAGATGTTAGTGGAGCGTGTGTGGTTTACCGGCACACTAATTGGTTCTAAGCGAAGGTGGCGAAGGGTGATTCATTGTTTATCATAGTTCGATGGAGCGTGTGTGGTTTACCGGCACATCGAATAGGTGATCGTAACAATGAAGGCACCATGTAAATTTGCATGGTAATTCACACCCGCTTTGTGATCCTCGGCATCCCAGTCACAAACAAGAGGGGCATATCGAGATTTAAACATGCCATTGAATAGTTCAATGAATCTCATCCGAACCTAGGAATTCTCAAAAACACTTAGGACCAAAAGTTTAAGTTTTGAAGAATTAGTGAATCGTCATTCACTTACCTTCAATTTATTTGCATGTTGGATTACGACATCCCTTTTCTAGTATGTAAATGTTATTGTTGGATCCTAGCCCTAATTTTCTTATTGGGTGATAATTAGGGATTCTTGTTCTAATCTATCTTTGTCCTTTCTATAGATGTCAAACGCAAACAACGCTGCTGCTAGTTCTTTCACGTTGATGAGCCTTTGCCAAAAGGTCACCTTCGATGGAACGAACTTTGGCGAATGGATAAGATACATTCGCACCATTGCTCGCTATGAGGATAAAGAGTATGTCCTCGACGAGAAGCTCGAGAAAATCAACCCCGAAATTGCTACTCCCGCTGAAATCACCGCCTTTGAAACCCATGAGCGAGATGCGACGAAAGTACATTGCATCATGATCGCCACCATGAACTCCGAGTTCCAAAAGTCCTACGAGGACATGTATCCATATGAGATGCATCAAGACTTGTTGGAGAGGTACCACCAAAACGCGAGACAAGAGCGTTACGAGATCTTCACCAACATGATTTCCGCTAAGATGGGTCATGGAGAATCTCTTACCGTGCACTTGCAAAAGATGCAAAGGTATGCCGACCGCCTTCGCAAGTTAAACGTTGACTTCGGCGAAGACTTGGCGATCGACATGGTGCTTCACTCTTTGCCTCCGATGTATAATCAATTTAGGATGACCTACCACATGAACAAAGAGGAGGTCACTCTAAGTAAGCTCCAAGGTCTCTTGAGGGTTGCTGAGAGCAATTTCAAGGACAAGTCTGTTGCACCAACTCCCAATCCGTCTGCTGCTCCTGTCTTGGCAATTGGTCAAGGGAAGGGAAAGAAGAGGAAAGCTTCTTCAAATAACTATCGAAAGGTGAAAGCCCGAGATGGTTCCTCTTCTAGTGGGACAAAAGTTGATCCCTCTAAGCCCTGCTCTAACCCGAAGGAGGCAGAGTGCCACCACTGCCACAAGATAGGACATTGGAAGAGAAGCTGCCCGGATTACCTGCAAGCCATCAAGGAAGGAAAGATCAAGCCATCTTTCGCAGGTATATATGCAATAAAATCTAACGATTCTAATCATGCTATTTCTTGGGTTCTTGACACCGGTTGTGGTTATCACATTTGTTCTAATGTGCAGGGACTAAAAGGAAGTAGGGATGTGGAGCAAGGAAGGATCAATCTAATCATGGGGAACAGAAGATCGTCGCCTGTGACCAAGATTGGAGTGTATTCTTTGGTGCTTAAGAATAGTTTAGTTTTAGATTTGAACAATTGTTGCTATTCGCCAGAAATGGCTAGAAACATCATTTCATTTCATGGTTTATATAGACAAGGTTTTAGATTTTCTTTTAATAATGAGAATGGTTCTATTTTGGCTTATCTAAATGGTGTCTTTTATTTTGAAGCTATACCATGTAATGGAATATATGAAACTGTTATGATTGTTGATAACCTAGGAAATGATGTTTTGAATATTGATTCTTCCACTAGTATGGATAAAGCATCCTTGTGGCATTGTCGTCTTGGACATGTCAACAAGAAACGCATAGCCCAACTCCAAAAGGATGGAGTGTTGGAGTCATTCGACCTTAGGGAAGATGACACATGCGAATCTTGTTTACTTGGAAAGATGACTAAGTCACCCTTCACGAGTACTTGTGAAAGGGGTGAGGGACTATTAGACCTAATACATACCGATGTATGTGGACCTTTTAGATCAACCACGAAGGATGGGAACCGCTTCTATGTGACCTTTACCGATGATTATAGTAGATATGGGTATATCTATTTAATCAAGCAAAAGTCAGAAACCTTTGAAAAGTTCAAAGAGTTCAAGAATGAAGTGGAGAATCAATTGGGCAGGAAAATCAAGATGCTTCGATCCGATCGAGGAGGAGAGTACCTAAGTCTTGAATTCTACGATTATCTCAAGGAGTGTGGAATCGTTTCGCAATTGACGCCTCCTAGGACACCGCAATTGAATGGTGTGGCAGAAAGGCGTAATCAAACCTTATTGGATATGGTTCGCTCTATGATGAGTCGTGCTTCACTACCTATCTTCTTTTGGGGGTATGCCTTAGAGACTGCCGCCCATATCCTTAACCGAGTCCCTACCAAGAAGGTTGCCAAAACACCTCACGAGATGTGGACAGGGAAAGCTCCCTCGTTGGCACATATCAAGGTTTGGGGTTGCGAGGCTTTCGTAAGACGAGATACTCACGACAAGCTTGAACCTCGAAGTGAGCGATGTATTTTCATCGGCTACCCGCAAACTTCCTTTGGATATATCTTCTATAGACCGAAAGATAATGTTATCTTTGTTGTGAGGAGAGGAGTTTTCCGAGAGCGAGAACTCATAACCCAAGGAGACAGTGGGAGGCAAATCGAACTTGAAGAGATTCAAGGATCGATAGATGAAGGAACCTCTACCGCTGGCGTTCAACCCGAGGAGGAAACTCCGGTTGAACCGATTGACGAATCCTTACCTCTTAGACGTTCCGATAGATTTAGAGTTCAACCCTAGTTTTATGGTTTTCATATTACTACCGAAGGGGACACGTATATTAGTGATGGTACACTAGTAAATCTTGATGAACCTAATAGCTATAAGGAAGCCATGGCAGGCCCGGAGTCTGCGAAATGGAAAGAGGCGATGGATAGCGAGATCCAATCCATGTACGATAACCAAGTTTGGAATTTGGTTGATTACGTGCCCGAACGTAAGACCGTAGGGTGCAAGTGGATCTTCAAGAAGAAGACCGACGTGGATGAGAACGTACACACATACAAAGCGCGATTGGTTGCGAAGGGCTTTACTCAAACTCCCGGAGTTGACTATGATGAGACCTTCTCGCCAGTTGCGAAGATTAAATCTATTAGAGTGATGCTAGCAATTGCCGCATTTCATGATTATGAGATTTGGCAAATGGATGTCAAGACCGCTTTCCTTAACGGAAAGTTGGCTGAGGATGTTTACATGGCTCAGCCAGAGGGGTTTGTGGATCCGAAGCATCCGAATAGAGTGTGTAAGCTTGAGAAGTCCATTTATGGACTTAAGCAAGCGTCTCGCAGATGGAATCTTTGCTTCGATCAGAAAGTCAAAGAGTTTGGATTTGTACGAAGCGAAGACGAATCTTGTGTATATGTCAAAGCCAGTGGGAGTGTAGTAAGCTTCCTCGTTCTATATGTCGATGACATATTACTCATAGGAAACGACATCCCGACTCTGCAGGAGTTTAAGTCCTGGCTCGGGAAGTGCTTCGCTATGAAGGACCTCGGAGAGGCTTCTTACATTTTGGGAATAAGGATAGTAAGAGATAGAAGTAAGAGACTAATTGGACTTAGTCAGAATACTTACTTGGAGAAGGTACTAAAACGTTTTAGTATGGAAAACTCAAAGAAGGGAGAACTACCGATACAAGGAAATGCCAAGTTGAGTAAGACTCAGAGTCCGAGTACCGAAGCCGAGATAGCAGAAATGAGCCGAGTACCATACGCTTCCGCAGTTGGCTCAATCATGTACGCTATGACTTGTACTCGCCCTGATGTAGCCTTCGCTTTGAGCATGGTTAGCAGATATCAAGGGAATCCTGGCAAAGCACATTGGATTGCGGTGAAGAACATCCTTAAGTACCTTCGGAGAACGAAAGAATGGTTCTTAGTCCTTGGAGGGAGTGATGACTTGAAGGTGCGAGGGTATAGTGACGCCAGCTTTCAAACCGACAGGGACAACTATCGTTCGCAGTCGGGTTGGGTCTTTACCCTAAATGGAGGAGCAGTGACATGGAAAAGTTCCAAGCAGGAAACCGTAGCTGATTCAACGTGCGAATCAGAGTACATCGCAGCGAGCGAAGCGTCGAAGGAGGCAATATGGCTGAAGAACTTCATCGGTGATCTTGGAGTTGTGCCGGCCATAAAGGAGCCTATGGAGATTTTCTGTGATAACGAAGGTGCGGTTGCCTTGACCAAGGAACCGAGGGATCATGGTAGATCTCGACATATCGACAGAAAATATCACTTCATTAGACATCGTGTAGAAGAAGGACAACTCGTAGTGAAGAGGATATCATCAGAAGATAACCCAGCAGATCCGCTTACGAAGGGACTGAGTAGGGTTAAGCACTTACAGCATGCTAGGAGTATTGGGCTGAAGGATGATATTAGCATAGATTAGATTGTATTAGAAACATATAATAGATAAATGTAATTAACATTTGATGATTAAATAAAGAAGTTTTATTTATGAGTAAAGTTATTATCACATGTTAGTTGTTTAACTATTGTTTCACTTTGCATGTTTTGACTTCCAGAATAATTGAGTTTATTAGGAATAATCGAATTATTCAAATGGTCCACAATCGTTCATATGTTGGGAGTAGATATGAATGAAGATTGTCGTGAATTGGTGTGTAGAGTGTCTAAATGGTGTTAGACATAGCAAGAGTTGCTGCAACGTTCATGAGTGCTTACGAACTGGTTTTGAGCATTGGAATAAACCCGCGCTTGCTGGAATCACCTTATGGAATACGATATAAAAGGTGATCGCAAGACGATAATATCATATGGTCTTAAAACCTAGATATATGGTTTATTATTTGTTAATTGATTGTGCATTGATAATGCGAAAACGCATCAGTAACTTGATGTTATAAAACGCATTGTTGTGTATAGTTGGTTAATGAATAAGTAAATGCATATAAGTCGAAGTTTATCTGTAAATTTTATCCTAAGAGGGTAGAAGAGATATCTTGGCCACTCGATGATTTGATTTGACTTATGTGCCGGGCCCGGTCAGAACTGAATTGATGTGTTCGATTAAGTTCTATGTCAAATAAATCAAAGATCGAGAAATCTAAATGCTAGACTAATCATTCCATAGGATTGTCAGCATGATATCTAACAGAGGACTGTACGATCCCTTATCTAAAGGACAAGATTGATTAGATCAGAGTTGACAGCGTCTTTGAGAGCTACGATTGCAAACCGTATTATACTTGTATAGTTACTAGACTTATCCAAGTGGGAGACTGTTGGAATAGTGTCTAAGGCTATAACTATATTCGGTGGTGCATGGTCCTTTTGGGTTGCCTTCACCATAGCAACTTGAAGGATGATTTGTTAAGAGAGAGTAAATGTTATAAGGAATAATATTTAGCTATTTGATTAATATATGTCATAAATTAATTGGTATTAATTTGGTGACTTAAAGAGATTAATTAAATAAGAGGGTATAAACTGTCAATTGTTTGATAGTTAGACTTTGGACTATAAATCCATTAGGATGGACTTTGGACGGTTTCTAAGAGCTTTAGGATAGCTCAAAATAGTCCATAAGGATATCTATGAATGGATTTGGATAGCCTTAAGTGAAGATTATCCAATTAGGGTTTAGGGTGAAACCCTTAAGGAGTCTAAAGGTATAAATAGGCCCTTGGGGTGTGGAATTCGTGTACAACCTTTCAGAACCTAAAGCAAGGAACCTCTGGTCGAATTCCATCCCCTCTCCTCTCTCCTAAATCATCTTGCTTGCTATTGGTGTTTGTAAGCCATTAGAGGAGTGACAATTGTGACTCTAGAAGCTCCAAGACAAGAAGATCAACAAGGAACTCAAAGGTATGATTCTAGATCTGTTTTAATGTTATTGTTTAACCTAATTAGCCATTAGAAGTCTTGGATTCAAAAGCATGTTTGATAGAAAACCTAGATCCAAGCAATAGGGTTTTGCATGCGCACATAGGAAAGTTCTTATGGCTAAAACCCAACAGTTGAAGAGTATGATCACTAGAAAGTCAGAATGGAAATGTTTTTACTTGGTAAAGAAAAAGTTGAAGCTATCTGGAGATCCATAAAAGAAGGTCCACATGTTCCAGTAAGACAAACTGTGAGAGATGTTATTGTAACTCTCATGGGACAGGAAGAACAGGGTCAAGCACCTCTCACTACTGATGACATCGATAAACTACATGCATATCAAATTGCATTTTCCGAGATGGTATTCGGTGTTCCTCCTTCTTTCTTTGAGCACATTAAGTTGTGCAAATCTGCTAAAGAGATTTGGGACACACTCCAAGAGAAATTGGATGGATCAGAAAACATGAAGGATAAGCATTTGACTTCCATTGTCAACGAGTTTGACACTTTCACCACAACTCAAGATGAATCAGTTACCTCGACATCTAACAAATACAGAATCATCATCAACAAAATGCCAACTCATGGGATTGTCCGAATTCCACTAGAATATAATCTCAAGTTCATTTATAGTCTTGGTAAAGGATGGGGAAACATGAAATTGTGTCTTCAAAGTAATGGATCTCTGAAGAAGTTGAAGCTTTACCAGCTGTTTGACGAACTTCAAGGTCATGAATCAAATGTTGCACAAACTCTTAGGAGGTCCTCTTGGTCTTGTCAGTTATTTTGATTCTCACATCTCGAACCCCTCTGTTTTGGACCCGTTCAAAGATGTTATCCCAACTATCCCATCTATTCAACCCTCTCCACTTACTCTTGCTAATTCCAACTATCAGTTTGATGGAGACCTCGACCCTGAATCAATGGACTCTGAACTTTGCTTTCAACAAGAGTTTCCTTTACTCTCCATGAAATATAAGCGTCCTTTCAATCCCAATCACCAACCATATCACAACCGTTTCCAATATCTTCACTAGAATAATCCCCAACCATTTCCTAAACCTTTAGAAAATCCACCTGCTTATAAACCCAACATCTCTACACCAAATCATCCCTTGGAATCCCATGAGACTCCAAAGTTAGAAAAAATAAAGATTGTTTGTCATAAGTGTGGTCATGCAAATCACTTTCCCAAATACTTCTTGGCTGAAGCACCACAAAAACCCAAGATCAAGGACTCTACATACTATGCACGTCGAGCCCAAGAGATGGATGCTAGTGAGAAAGCGTTCGCTACCACTATGTCAATAGATGTTGAAGGGTATTGGTCATCTGGAGATGAAAACGATGTGAGTACAGGTAGAAACATGTGTATTATGGCAATACAAACAATCGAATGTGATGAAGGGTATTGGTGATCTGGATCAGAGGAAGATGATGATGATGTTGAACTGAACTACTGCTACATGACAACCAACAACCCACCAGGTAGAAGCATCGTTTAACAGATAAAATCTATGATTACTGATAATAATTTTGATTTATGTCTATGAACATCATTTTGCATAATTCCATAGATATTCTTGAAGCAAATGAACGGATAACTCACAATTTTCATCATCCTTGGTCCAAAGCACCTGGTCTCGGAAGCGAGTTTCCAAAACCTATTGTTCATCTCTTGAAGGAGTTACAAAATCTAATTTTTATGGGAGACATTTCGATCCACAAACATTTGGATACCCCCATCTCTCCATTATCACCCCTTCCTGAGACTCCAGACCGATTCTCATCTTTGATTTCTGAGTTTCAACCAATAGTTGTCAAATGTCATGATTCCACGCCTCTTTCGCCTCTGATACCCCTGGACCTGTATCAGACCTCAAAATTTTATCCCACCATTCCCCACACTGTAGTTAAAATTCCGACCCACAATCCTCCTAACAATTGTATTGTTGAGGAATTATTCCGGAGACAACTGGACGTGACTCGGATAGATCAGATTTTGTTTGGGCATCCTTAGACAATGACGTTGAAGTAGAAACCATAAGTGATAATTCATCTGATTCTTGTTTTTTGGACTCTCAAGTAATTTCAAAAACCACCTTAGTGACAATTAAACCCAAGTTCAACAACCCATCTGCTGGCCAACTTCCAATTCATCATCTGACTCCAGGAAGAAACCTTCACTGAATAGAAAAGATGTTGTCGATCCTAAGATAGAAGACAAAAATGCACTTAAAAGGAAATTAGGTCAAGAAAAAACTCTAGGTTCATTGAGAACTCTATGAAGAAAATATTTCGGACTGTGAGCCCATCCACTAGGAACCACACCACCTTTGCACCTGTTAATATTCTTAAAAGTCCATCCATTCCTCCTAGTTCGGTAGTTCAAAACAAAGTTGTTAGTCCCATTCCGAAATAGTCTATTGATACTTGTCCCACAAGAAATAACTCTCCTCATACTATTTTTTTTTTGTTTTCATTGTTAAATCTGAGGGTACGATTTTTAAACCTCAACAACTTGCGAAACCAAATGTACCATCAATAACAATAAACAAACTACGATTTGTTAAAAACACCATCACTCAAAAATTTTCAAATAATTCAAAACAGAAATTTGAGTGGAGAGCTAAAAGTGTTGAAAAAGATATTGCAACTTCAAGTAAAATTGTGATTCCTAGAGCATCAAAAACAGTTGGTCCAAGAAAAGTTGTTGCTAAACAACCTATTGTTGAATATGATTTCTGGATCAACAAAAAGACTTTGGCATTTTGTTTCTTTCCCAAAGGATCTCGGAACAAGCCCTCGAAGACACCTGTTGCTCAAAAGTCACAATCCAAGTCTACATCCTGTGCCTAAGTCCCAAAATCTATCTCGGACCCTAAAAACTCCAAAATTCACTAATTTTTGCAGGCACTCTGTGCTTCAGAACAAGATACAATATGGTATATTGATAGTGTTTGTTCCATACACTTGACGGGGCAGAAAGATTTTCTGCGTGATCTCAAACTCTCATCAAATGTTGGCTATGTGACGTACGACAACAATTCCATTTCTCAGATCCGAGGTTATGATATCCTTACCAATGGAAACTTCTCTATCTCAAATGTGGCATACATAGCTAACCTAAAAGATAACCTAATTAGTGTGGCTCAACTTACTGATGCAAATCGTCGAGTTGAATTCTGCATGAAACACAACTATGTCATGACCAAAGACCGAAAAAAAATGTATGATCAAGTCAAATCGCAACAAGAACATGTATCCTCTTGACATCAACATGATCATTGGCAAACCTTAACTCTGTCTACTCTCAAAGGAAGTTCCCGATGTCAGTTGGTTATGGCATCGAAGGCTTGCTAATTTAAACTTCTGATATATGAACAATCTTGTTTCCAGTGAAATGGTCAGAGGCCTGCCTCTCCTTAAGTTTGAAAACGATCATCTCTATGCTACTTGTGAATGTGGGAAGCAATCAAAAAAATTTCATACTGTCATCATCAAAAAATCAATCTCGGAACCATTAAAACTTCTCCATATAGATCATTGTGGACCCTCCACTATTGAAAGTCTACATCACAAGAAATACATTCTTGTGATTGTGGATGATTTTACTGTAACAGCCCGGAATTTCAGGTATTTCTTTAAAACTATTTTTGGGGCATTTTTAGGAGGGGACTCGGCGAGTTGGTGCCTGAATCGCCGAGTAGGACCACGGTCTTGGTCACAGATTCGCGACTGGACTCGACGAGTCCATTAGGGACTCGGTGAGTCGACGCTGTTCAGCAGAAACCCTAGCCGTTTGATTTTGGATCGTATATAACATCTTTAGGGCCGTCATTTCTCGTCTTTTGGCCGATTGAGGATAACCTAAATGTCTGTGGGCATCTGGAGCAGGAGTGAAGGCTAGTGGAAACTTGAAGGAGTTGTTAGGCAAGAAGAGGCAAGGTTGTGGTCAAAGGAGGATCAAGAGGATTGAGCTCTGAAGGTTGGGGACACAGAGAACACGTTTTCCAGGTAATACTCGGATCATTTCTGTTGTTTTGGTGTTGTACACGAATCTAGGGTTTATGAGACCCATTTGAGGATTAGATAGATTATTATGTTGTTACCCAATCGTTTATACCCCAGTAATAGGATGCTTAGAGGTCCAGAAAGTCCCATGGGTGCATGTCTCGGGACCATGCGTATTTCAGGAAGCAGATGATCGACTGCATGGCATGGACTCGCCGAGTCCAATGATCAGACTCGGCGAGTAGCTTGAAGATTTACTGGGACTCGCCGAGTTGTTCTTCAGACTCGGCGAGTAGTTGAGGATTCATTGGAACTCGTCGAGTCGTCTTCGGACTCGGCGAGTGGAGTCGGGGTGGCCCCGCGATTCCTCTACGAGGACCTCGTCGAGTCAAGAGGGATACTCGACGAGTAGAAAGGAGAACAACAGGGAAAATTGGGGAGGACGTCTAGACTCGCGGAATCGCCTTTGCACTCGACGAGTCCTGTCAAGTTGACCGTTGACCAGAGTTGACCTGCATGTAATTCTTAGGGTCAGTTGTCTTGAATGATAAGAGTATTAATAAGGGTATATGGTATTATAGGGAGTCTGCAGATCGGCGGATCGAGCGCGAGTAGTTTCAAGAGTTGATAGCTTACATTACCACGAGGTGAGTCTTCTCACTATACTGTACCCGGAAGGGTTTGACTGTGTGACCGGAAGGTCGGATATGTTATGTGTTATATATATGCTATAATTGAAAGGAATAATTGCTATGCATGCTATGTATGTTTCTATGGGCCGGAAGGCAATGTATTATGTGACAGGAAGGTCAGGTATGATATATGATATATGTGATATATGTGTTAGAGTAAATGTATTATGTGTTATATATGTTTATGGGCCGGAAGGCAATCTTGTTATGGGCCGGAAGGCAATTATCTTATGGGCCGGAAGGCAATTATCTTATGGGCCGGAAGGCGATTATCATATGGGCCGGAAGGCATTGTACTGTGGACCGGAAGGTCCGGGCCTGGAAAGGTGTATATGTGTAAGTGGTATGCTGGGGAACTCACTAAGCATTTATGCTTACAAGTTGTTATGTATGTGTTTCAGGTACTAGCGAGGACCGTGGAAAGGCGCCGGCATGATGCATACACACTGCTGATATTTGAGATCTTGGGGATTTTACATATGTATTTGTTTTGAAACATGAAATAAATATTATTGGTTGAATGAACTCACTTTATTTAAAATGAAAAATTTGTTTGAAAATTGCGTTGTTACAATTGGTATCAAAGCCTTGGTTTGAGGGATTCGGGTGTACCTTCGGGTGTAACTGAACTCAAACCGAGGATTTGAGGAAAAATCTTTTGAAAATAATAAATACATAAACTTTTATAAATGGTAAAGTGGTAAACAAGAAAGAAGCAGTGTGTACGATCAGCCAGCGCCCGAACGGTAAAGATCCCCAGAATACCTTATAATGTTATGTTATGCATTGAATTATGAATTGTTATGCATGCTAGAAGACTAGGTATACATGATAGGACTAGAATGGCCTGTTTTGTGATGCCTTAGTCTAGGGAAGTTGCTTGTATGAGATATTCGGTAGCGTGCAGGTAAATAGTGCATACAAGAAGTAGAGTACTCACTATTCGGGGTTTGGGGAGGAAGATTTGGGACGAATACTGACACGGTGTGGTCGGTAGTATTGGGCCCGTACTACCGAAGACACCGGGTCGATGGAAGACCCAAGTAAGAATCCCTGGATATCGGAGACTGAGTAGGGTTGCGTTATCGAGTACAAATGTACTTGATGGAGTCTCTGATAATTTTATGTTGTATTTCAGAGACATCATGGTTACGACACGCCACGGAGCGAGTTCGAGCAGTATGAGTGACGAGGAGATTCGTCAGATGATTCAGGAGGAGGTAGCTGCGGCGGTTCGGGCTGAGATCCCGGAGATGTTTGGGTCCATTAAGACCACCCTGATGGAGGAGTTTGAGGAGCGGTACGCCGCACTGACTGAAGCTGCAGTCGCTGCCGCTACCGCAGCTGTGGCCGCTGCTAGGCCACAAGGGGGTGATTCGTTGCTATTCCGGGAATTCAGCAACACGAAACCCCCTGAGTTCGATGGGACGCAGGATCCGATTGCTGCAATGAGGTGGATCGCCGATATTGAGGGGTGCTTCTATACTTGTTCATGCCCGAAGCACCTGAGGGTACGGTTCGCCTTGAACCAGCTCCGTCTGGGAGCGAAGGATTGGTGGAAGTTCGTGATGGCGAACTTCACTCAGGTGGAGATTTCAGCGGTGACATGGGAGAGGTTTACTGAGATGTTCAGGGACGAGTATGTTCCCCCAGTGGAGAGGGAACGATTGATCCAGGAGTTCTTGACCCTTAAGCAGGGTACTGATTCCGTTGCGGTGGTTACACAGAAGTTTCATGAGAGGGAAATGTTCTGCCCCGAGCTGGTGTCTACAGAGCAGTCACGGATGAGCCAGTACTTGGGCGTGTTGAGGAGGGATATCCGGGAGTTTGTGTCAAACTCCACCTATCATACTTTCACTGAGCTTCAGGCGAATGCCAGGAAGCGCGAGATCGAGTTGGAGACCCAGGCCAGAGAGGAGGCCGAGTCTCGGCAGGTGGACCGGCGACCGGCTCAGTCTCAGCCGGCAGCCAAGCGGTTCAAGTCCGCTGATTCGAGGACGGGAGGTTCGAAGGGCCGCACTTGCGGAAAGTGCGGCAAGAGTCATGAGGGGGCGTGTCGAGCGGGTGGTTGCTACAAGTGTGGCAAGGAAGGACACATTGCCAGGGATTGTCCTAAGGGGTTTATGGTTTGCTTTCATTGCAACCAGACAGGCCATCGGAAGGCCGAGTGCCCGCAGCTTCGTCAGGGATCTACACCTACTACCAGGACTACCGAGACGCGACCGGCGAAGGTCGAGGCTTCGAAGGCTCGCGGGAGAGCTTTTCAGCTGACTGCGGAGGAGGTCCGCGCTGCGCCCGATGTTGTAGCAGGTATGCTATCATTCACGTATTTACTTTAAAGCCGAAATGTTATGCTTATGTTGATGTATGTGTAGGTACTTTTCTTTTGAACTCTATGCCTGCTCTAGTGTTATTTGATTCGGGTGCGAATAGATCCTTTGTATCGTTAGCTTTTAGTCAGCATATCGGCATTAGTCGAGAGCCGTTAAGTCGGCCTCTGAGCGTTTCTATTGCGGCCGAGAGGGTGGTTTGTGCCACGGAGGTTCTTCGGGGATGCGTGCTAGAGATTTTCGGGGTTGCGTTTCCGATTGACCTAATTCCTATTGCGATGGGAGATGTCTGTGTCATCGTGGGCATGGACTGGTTGAGTCGATTTAGCGCCGTCATCGACTGCGAGCGTCAGCTGGTGACTATACGAGACCCCAGTGGGGGAGTTCTTACGGTATACAGCGAGGGTACCCGTTCGGGATCAGCTTTTTGTTCGGCCGCTAGGGCGAGGCAATGCCTACAGCAGGGATGTAGAGGTTTTGTGGCGTATGTGATGGATACGCGGGAGACTTCCGAGAGACCGAGGACAGTGGAGGAGGTTCCAGTGGTGCGCGAGTTTCCAGATGTTTTTCCCGAGGATTTGCCGGGAGTACCTCCTGCGAGGCAAGTAGAGTTTGGTATCAATCTGGTTCCGGGGGCTGCGCCTATTGCAAAGGTGCCTTATCGTCTTGCACCTCCAGAGATGCAAGAGTTGTCCTCGCAACTCCAGGAGTTGCTGGGGAAGGGATTTATTCGGCCGAGTAGCTCGCCGTGGGGAGCACCGATTCTGTTCGTCAAGAAGAAGGATGGTTCACACCGGATGTGTATTGATTACCGGGAGTTGAACAAGGTGACGGTCAAGAACCGCTATCCGTTACCGAGGATCGATGATCTATTCGATCAGTTGCAAGGGGCATCTTGGTTTTCCAAGATCGATTTGAGATCAGGGTACCATCAGGTAAAAGTGCGGGATGAGGACGTTTAGAAGACAACGTTCAGGATGCGGTATGGGCATTACGAGTTCGTGGTGATGCTTTTCGGGCTCACCAATGCCCCGACAGTGTTCATGGACCTCATGAACAGGGTATGCAGGCCGATGCTGGATCGGTCTGTGATTGTATTTATCGACAACATCCTAGTTTACTCACGAACTAGAGAGCAGCATGAGGGACATTTGAGGGAGGTCCTTGAGGTACTGAGGTCGGAGAAGCTATATGCAAAAATTCTCCAAGTGTGACTTCTGGTTGCGGGAGGTCCAATTCCTTGGACATGTTGTTAATCAGGCAGGGATATTGGCCGATCTGGCCAAGGTGGAAGCAGTGATGAGTTGGGAGGCACCGAAGTCCCCTTCCGAGATCAGGAGTTTCCTTGGGTTGGTGGGGTACTATCGGAGGTTTATTAGGGACTTCTCCAAGATCGCGGTACTGCTCACCAGGTTGACCAGGAAGGGTGTTACATTCTCATGGGGACCCGAGCAGCAGACTTCCTTCGAGACACTTCGCCAGAGACTGTGCGAAGCCCCGGTATTAGCTCTCCCGGAAGGGATGGAGAATTTTGTCGTATATTGCGACGTGTCGATTTCGGGACTGGGTGCAGTGTTGATGCAGAGGGGCCATGTGATAGCTTATGCATCGAGGCAGCTAAAGCCTCACGAGGCGAGGTATCCCACGCATGATTTAGAGTTGGGGGCAGTAGTGTTCGCTCTCAAGATATGGCGTCACTACCTGTACGGGGTTCGTTGTACTATATACACAGACCATAAGAGTTTGAAGTATTTGATGGATCAACCCAACCTAAATATGCGTCAGAGGAGATGGTTGGACGTGGTTAAGGATTATGACTGCGAGATCCTATACCACCCAGGCAAGGCTAATGTGGTAGCCAATGCATTGAGTCGTAGAGCGGAGAGCACTCCATTGCGAGACGTATGTTTGAGACTGACAGTGATGACCCCGATATTGGATGCTATTCGTGGGGCGCAGGCCGAGGTTGTGAGATCCGAGATGCAGAAGAAAGAGAGAGTCGTTGGGTTAATTTCAGAGTTCGTTAAGGATGGACGAGGACTTCTGACGTTTCAGGGTCGGATTTGGGTACCATTCGTGGGCGGTACGCGTGCTACTTTGATGGAGGAGGCTCATAGATCGAAATTCTCGATCCATCCCGGTGCTACGAAGATGTATTTGGACTTGAGAAAGGAATATTGGTGGCCTTGCATGAAGAGAGACGTCGCTTGGTTCGTTAAGAGGTGTTTGACATGCCGTAGGGTTAAGGCCGAGCACCAGAGACCGCATGGTAAGTTGCAGCCCTTGGAGATTCCTGAGTGGAAGTGGGAACAGATTACGATGGATTTCATCACCAAATTGCTGAGAACTGTCAGAGGAGTCGATGCAATTTGGGTGATTGTGGATAGGTTGACGAAGAGTGCACACTTCCTTGCCATTAGCGAGAGTTCATCAGCGGAGAAGTTGGCGGAGTTATACGTGAGAGAGATAGTATCTCGGCATGGGGTGCCGATCTCGATTGTTTCAGACCATGATGTACGTTTCACTTCCAGGTTCTAGAAGAAATTCCATGAGGAGTTGGGTACTAAACTGCATTTTAGTACCGCATACCATCCCCAGACAAACGGTCAGAGCGAGCGGACGATTCAGACATTGGAAGACATGCTTAGAGCGTGTGTGTTAGACTTCGGGGGTAGCTGGGATGCGTATTTGCCTTTGGCTGAGTTTTCCTACAACAACAGCCATCATTCGAGCATTGGTATGCCGCCTTTTGAGTTGTTGTATGGTAGGAGGTGTCGGACTCCCATTTGCTGGGGAGAGGTGGGACAGAGAGTGATGGGCAGTACAGAGATCGTACTTCAGACGATAGAGCAGATTCAGCAGGTTAGGCAGAGGTTATTGACCGCCCAAAGCCGACAGAAGAGTTATGCGGACAGACGCCGGTCCGAGCTGGAATTTCAGGTGGGCGACTTTGTTCTCCTGAAGGTTTCTCCTTGGAAGGGAGTGATCCGGTTCAGAAATAGGGGCAAGTTGGGGCCCCGGTTCATAGGTCCATTTCGTGTAATTGCAAGGGTAGGTCGGGTAGCTTATCGGTTGGAGTTGCCAGCAGAGTTGGGATAGATTCACAATACCTTTCACGTATCACAGTTGAGGAAGTGTATAGCCGATGAATCGGCGGTGGTTCCGTTAGAGGATATTCAGGTGGATGCGAGCCTGAATTACGCTGAGAGACCAGTAGCTATCAGGGATCGGAAGATCAAGGTTCTGCGGAACAAGGAGGTACCTCTGGTGTTGGTTCAGTGGCAACACCGGAAGGGATCGGAGATGACTTGGGAGCCGGAGCGTGAAATGCGGGAGCAACATCCGGAGTTATTCGCAGAGTGAGACTTCGAGGGCGAAGTCTAGTTCTAGTGGGGGAGAGTTGTAACAGCCCGGAATTTCAGGTATTTCTTTAAAACTATTTTTGGGGAATTTTTAGGAGGGGACTCGGCGAGTTGGTGCCTGACTCGCCGAGTAGGACCACGGTCTTGGTCACAGATTCGCGACTGGACTCGACGAGTCCATTAGGGACTCGGCGAGTCGACGCTGTTCAGCAGAAACCCTAGCCGTTTGATTCTGGATCGTATATAACGTCTTTAGGGCCGTCATTTCTCGTCTTTTGGCCGATTGAGGATAACCTAAACGTCTGTGGGCATCTGGAGCAGGAGTGAAGGCTAGTGGAAACTTGAAGGAGTTGTTAGGCAAGAAGAGGCAAGGTTGTGGTCAAAGGAGGATCCAGAGGATTGAGCTCTGAAGGTTGGGGACACAGAGAACACGTTTTCCAGGTAATACTCGGATCATTTCTGTTGTTTTGGTGTTGTACACGAATCTAGGGTTTATGAGACCCATTTGAGGATTAGATAGATTATTATGTTGTTACCCAATCGTTTATACCCCAGTAATAGGATGCTTAGAGGTCCAGAAAGTCCCATGGGTGCATGTCTCGGGACCATGCGTATTTCAGGAAGCAGATGATCGACTGCATGGCATGGACTCGCCGAGTCCAATGATCAGACTCGGCGAGTAGCTTGAAGATTTACTGGGACTCGCCGAGTTGTTCTTCAGACTCGGCGAGTAGTTGAGGATTCATTGGAACTCGTCGAGTCGTCTTCGGACTCGGCGAGTGGAGTCGGGGTGGCCCCGCGATTCCTCTACGAGGACCTCGTCGAGTCAAGAGGGATACTCGACGAGTAGAAAGGAGAACAACAGGGAAATTGGGGAGGACGTCTAGACTCGCCGAGTCGCCTTTGCACTCGACGAGTCCGGTCAAGTTGACCGTTGACCAGAGTTGACCTGCATGTAATTCTTAGGGTCAGTTGTCTTGAATGATAAGAGTATTAATAAGGGTATATGGTATTATAGGGAGTCTGCAGATCGGCGGATCGAGCGCGAGTAGTTTCAAGAGTTGATAGCTTACATTACCACGAGGTGAGTCTTCTCACTATACTGTACCCGGAAGGGTTTGACTGTGTAACCGGAAGGTCGGATATGTTATGTGTTATATATATGCTATAATTGAAAGGAATAATTGCTATGCATGCTATGTATGTTTCTATGGGCCGGAAGGCAATGTATTATGTGACAGGAAGGTCAGGTATGATATATGATATATGTGATATATGTGTTAGAGTAAATGTATTATGTGTTATATATGTTTATGGGCCGGAAGGCAATCTTGTTATGGGCCGGAAGGCAATTATCTTATGGGCCGGAAGGCAATTATCTTATGGGCCGGAAGGCGATTATCATATGGGCCGGAAGGCATTGTACTGTGGACCGGAAGGTCCGGGCCTGAAAAGGCGTATATGTGTAAGTGGTATACTGGGGAACTCACTAAGCATTTATGCTTACAAGTTGTTATGTATGTGTTTCAGGTACTAGCGAGGACCGTGGAAAGGCGCCGACATGATGCATACACACTGCTGATATTTGAGATCTTGGGGATTTTACATATGTATTTGTTTTGAAACATGAAATAAATATTATTGGTTGAATGAACTCACTTTATTTAAAATGAAATTTTTTTTTGAAAATTGCATTGTTACATTTACAAGGTTCACCTGAGTTAACTTCCTCAGGCTCAATTCAGAAACAACCTAGGAACTTATCAATTTTATCAAAGGAATTGAAGTTCTCATCAATCTGCCAGTTCGATGAATCCAAAGTGATAATGGTTCGGAGTTTACCAATGTCACCATTGAAAAATTCCTCTCTGAGAACGGTATTGGCCACAATTTCTCAGCTTCCTACACTTCTCAACAAAATGGTGTGGTGGAATGAAGAAACTGAACCCTCGTTGAAGCTACTCGATCGATGCTTAACTTTGCAAACCTTTCACTCTATCTTTGGGCTGAAGCCGTGTCAACTGATAGCTTTACTCAGAATCAAAGCATCATCAATCGACGCCTCAATATGACACCGTACGAAGCCATGAATGGTGTAAGACGTGTATCTCTTTTATACATGTCGCTGGCTATCGATGCTTTATAAAAACAATCATGATTAGCTCACAAAATTTCAACCAAAATCCGATGAAGCAATCTTTCTTGGATACCCAGCAAAATGAAAAGCTTACCGAGTTCTGAATCATCGAACTCGTGTTCTTGAAGAAAGCTTTGATGTCACCTTCGATGACAGTTATGTTTGGAATTATGGCCCAATCCATGTCACAACCCACATCATGGAGTCCGATACTCCATCGCCATGATGTTTGAATCCTCAAGTAATTCATGAAATGGATTTTGAAACCCTGTTCGGACCATAAGACACAACACTTGATTCAGAATCTTGATCAAGACAATCATCATCAACTGGCGCTCCTATTTCCCAAAATGTTTCTGGTTTGTTCCCCACATTTCCTCCATTTGATTCCGAACCATTTCAACCTTCTCAGGTTAATAGGGAGAATGGTCAACCTTCCCTTGAATCAAATATGGATGGATTTCAAGATGCAACAGATCAATTCGTTGAATTTGATCCCACTCTGATCAACACTAAAGATGATGCAATTTTCTTTGACTTTCCGGATGAAGATGACATTGGTATCTCAGGTTCAGAAGTTCAGGGGAAGCATCATCCTCAAATTCAAGTTGTTCAGGGGGAGCAACATAATCCTATTGTTGATGTCGGATCATCCGTTGTAGTAGAGCTTCCGAGACTACATATCGGACCAAGGATCATCCTCCGAACCAAGTTATTGGAAATCTAAACGCCGGTATTCAAACTCGTTCTGCCACCAACATCCAAAATGAATGTCGTTTCTCGACCTTTATCTCAATGGTTGAACCAAAATCCATCAAAGAAGCACTAGAAGATGCTGACTGGATTGCAACCACGCAAGAATAGTTGGTAGAATTTGACCAAAATGAAGTGTGGACTGTCGTCCCTCCTCCTGAGGATCACCCCATTTTTGGTACGATATGGGTGTTCCGAAACAAGCTAGATGACATTGGAGTTATCATTCAAAACAAAGCAAGATTGGTGGCTAAATGATTCAATCAGGTCGAAGGACTCAGTTATGATGAGACCTTTGCTCCTGTTGCTCGTCTTGAATCCATCGTAATTTTCTTGCCTATGCAGCCCACAAAGGCTTCAAAGTTTACCAAATGAACGTTAAGAGTGATTTTCTTATTGGTGAACTTGATACCGAAGTGTATCTCCAACAACCTCCCAATTTTGTCAATCTTTCCTATCTAAACTATTGCTACAAACTCTGAAAAGTTGTTTACGACCTCAAGCTCCTCGCGCCTGGTAGGAAACTCTCACTGACTTTCTCAAGCGTTCTAGTTTTCAAATCAACGATCTCTTGGAAGCTTGCCTCAAAGTTTAAACTCAAAGATGAATTTGATGATGAATTTGTTCAAGTTTTTTCCATAGGTACTCCACCTTATGATGATGATGAAGATTTCGAGTACATCACAAATGTTGTGGTAGGAATTCAAGCTCAGAAGAAATTTCCGGCGAAAGTTATTTCCGAGGAAGAGCAAAGGATATGTTCTGCTGTTATATGGCCATCATCCTTGGCTGATGTTTTACAAAGAAGTCGTGAAACGGCTAAGGCAAAGACTAAGCTCACAATTGATGTATTCTGAACTACCCCATCAATGTTGCCTCCAATTCCCTCACCAAGAATAGCTCTAATCGATGAAGTTCCTCCACTTCGGAAACCTAAAAACATTCCAGAAGGACCTCTGATTCCTCCACCTCTAGAGTTTACCATCGATGAAAATATGGAGCATGTCATCTCGGTTCTGAACAAACAACAAGATAAAGGAAAAATCCTATCTTAGAATTCCACTACTCTGAACATACCACCAAGAAGCCTGATGGTTGGTCTCAAGCACAAATAGTTCAATCCCTTGAAGAGAGCATTCAGATTCAAGCTTTCAAAGACAACCCCGATCTAATGCTAGGGCTTTCCTCACTTTGTCGTGAAGCAATAGTTCATGATATGGACATTGTGCCATTCATGTATTTGATCTACCAATCCAAGACTTGGACTAGCTTGATCTCCCTATCTCTCCTTATGGCAAGTTCTAAATCAAGTTTGCTCTTCTCTACCCAGAAGATGATCCTCAAAATGATCATCAGAACCGAAAGAGAATGACTGAAGACATTCTACTCCTTGAACGCACGTCCCCAAAAAGAAGTGTGGTCTCGGAAGAGAATTGGAAAAATATATGGGTTCGGAAGAAAAGTCTAAACAAAATTCGACTTAGACTGTTTGTTGCATTGCTACTACATCTATCAAAACAAGTCAACACAACTCACCATCATGGACACCGACTTCCCCTCCATTAATCCAAATGACATCTTGACCATTGCTGCTCATTTCTGAACTTGTCTAGACAGTTAGATGTGCATTGTTGCTTACAGTGCTGCAATGAACTATCTGAAGGATCATGTTGCTGAGTTTTGTAGATGTGAATTCAAATTGGATCATTTGTTCGGACTAAAATGTTCTTGGCAAAAATTGATTACAAGCTGCTTGAAGCTGAAATCTTAATAGAAGGGCCAATTGATGAACCTGTGTATGGATATGTTTACTTGTAAAAGAAGACAAACAAAAAGGACTTCTTCCGAGTCCTGGGAAAGCATCTCGTTCCCTCAAGAGTTCTTTGAAATTTTATCACAAATGCAACTAAGTTAGAATCCCCATAGCATGTGAAGACCAGGTTCACCAGTCAACTTCAGTGGTATCTGGAAGTCCAAAACTGGCTATACAGAGCTCATGTATTCATCATTGAAGAATCCAACTAAGCTGACCTGATTTCTAAGTTCACTTAGGGGGAGATTGTTGAAACATGAAAAGTGAACCTCTAGCAATCACAAGAATGAAGATCCGAAGCAGTTTCCGAGATTGGTGAAGTCCAAGATAGAGATGGAGTACGATATGGAGATATCATTCCGAGATGAAGTGAAGAACCGATTAGTTGTCTGTTTGAACGTTTAATGTTTATTGTCTTATTAATTATGTAACATTTCGTAGGACTTATCCTTTTGTATCTTTTAGATAATCAGTTGTCAGTAACTGATTATTAACCAATCCTAGGAATGTTTCCAAGTCTGTACGATATACCTCCTTAGTCTATTTAAGGAGTATTTGAATGACAAGAAACATATGCATTATTACTCTAAAGATAGCAAATATTCTATTTAATTCTCTTTCACTTTTCTCTCAAGTCAAGATCTTTCATAACATTCTTCTTGTACATTAAATGTCTTTACATTGATTATACTCATAGTTTACTTCATTTAGTTATGAGTACTTTGTTGAATATTTCATTCATGTCTTGACTGGTATTACCAAACTTGACTGGAAACTTTAATTAAGAGCAAACAATCATCTTAAAGATTAACTCAAGGTCTGAGTTTTCAAACCTTGTCCTTGTGCATTGATTCTGGTACTCACATACCTGTAATGTATATAAATTTAGTCGGTCAGGTTGGGAAACATGGTGAGATATATAGGGTTTTTCAATCCCATAATGTTATTATAGTATTAATCCGTAAAAAATAACCTGAAAAACCATTTGTTATCAAATAACACATCATAAATATCTATATGACATTTTAACCTTAGTTGTCTGTCTTATCGATCCTTACATAATTATCCTCTAACAATGATCTTATAAGATCTATCCTGATGGATCACTGTAAGTAACTAGTTTACTGTACTGGTTCAGGGAGCCCTTGGCAACAAGCAATATTCAATAAAGGCAACCATGAGTGTTAGTGCCCAAATTATGGATCCAATTTAGTAAACAATGAAGTAATATTAATCAAAATAGAGTGTAGAAGGAGTAGAAGTAGTGGAAGTGAAATAACATCAAGCATGCACACATTCATAGCTCATAAATGTCAAGTACACCTTGAAAGTACACACACATACGTCACTGTTCAGCAACCAGTACAATCTGACACAACTCAGCAACTATAAAATAGTATCCCCACCAGCACACGAGTGTGCAGCCATACACACGTTTGCGGCCGCACACACATGTGCAGTTGCACACATACAAGTTCAATTTAAAAAACTGCTATACAACCACTGAAATCCTGATTAGATCTATACAAAATTTATGCCTAGCTCAAACCACAGAATTATGGACCTTCAATCTCCCCCTTGGTTTGAGACTAGCATAGTCTTAAACTTCATTCGTTTGGCTTCTCGGCTGGCTTCTCATACAACTTTAGATCCGATCTTCCCATCGAGGCCATCCATATTTTTCCATTGATAATTATGAATTCTTTAGCAACAACTTCCATGATGTATTTTCTATAAATGATCTGATGAAGACCAAGAGTCCAGATATCCCTCTCTCTGAACCGAAGAAGATATTTGGCACTTATCAATCTTAGAACTTGTTCTCGATCCTTGAATTTAATGGCTGCAGTTGCAGTTTCGTCATCAGAGGCCCAAAATTCCATATTGTCAAGATATCCCTCATGGAATTGTTGAGGGATAGGAATTTCCTTTTGCTGCTTAGTCGCAGGCCAAAGTATGATCTTCATAGGCTTTCCTGATTCAGGATCTAGAATTTCTGTGTCTTTTCGTTACAAGGCTCTTGCAGTTTTCATTGATGGAAAGTTTTCTTTTACTTGTTTATCAAGAAACCTTTTGAAGTTTGAGGCACTGGGATCTTCCGATGGGGTTATGGAATGGGGCGCTTGATAGTTCTGCAAGATCCACTTTGGTCCATGAATTAAAATCATGGGTGCTCTTGTAATACTCATGGATACCTGAGTTTCTTTTTACAACCCACATATTCTTTGCAGGCTCAAAGACCCGCATTCGAATTCCCGATCTATCTCCGTACTCATCACCAAATTTTCTTTTCTTCATATCAGTTACAGTCAGAATAGGGTCTTTCGCCTTGCGATTCTCATTTGAATTCTTCATAAATAGTAAACCTTCGCGTTTGTTGGTTGTTACGGTTCTCTTGCCCTGTTTGATTGTTATTCTGGCTCTGCTTCCCTCTGGTTCTTTTTCAAACCTGTTGACAATGGTGGTTGTTCTTGGAGCAGTTGGATTGACTGGAAAGTCTTTGGAATCAGACTGTGTGGGGGGTATGGGAGGATCATCGACTCCATGTGGCTGTTGAAAGAGAGCCTTGAATTTTTCACCAAAAGTGTCATACATAACGTTCTTGAGATTGAAATAATTGGCTAATACGGATCCAAGACTCGTTTGCAGATCTTTAATTTGTTTGGTCTTTTCTTCATCCTTCGCCCTGAGCTAAAAAATGTATGCAGTGAGTTGATCCATTTGAATTGACTTTTTGATGAGCTCTTGACGGAGAATCCCAATCTCCTCTCGAAGATCAGGCGAAGAAGATTTTTCATCACCTGTCCGTCCCTCCTTAAAGGATATTCCTTTCCCGTGTGAGGAGGTTGGACTAGATTGTGCCAGGTGTTTTACCAATATAATAGAAGCTTCATCTAATGAAGGTTGAGTGGGAGAATATTCTGGAATGGATGAGGATCCACCAGTCTCAAACATGGTACTCAGACCTTCATCTGATTGTTTTGGAGGAGAGTGAACAGTGGTAGCAGCGATTGTTGAAAGAACTTGAGGTGCACTTCTTACAGCGGGTACCTCTAGACTTGTAAGTGATTGGCTTGTTTCCATGGAAGACTGAGAGGTTTGGGGTTGAGTTGAGTCAGGAACAATTGGAGTAGATGTTGAGATGGATGACACAAAGGGAGGAATCTCTTATGTCATATCTCCTTGGCTTGATGTAATCTCCAGGGGTTTTGAAGTAGAGAGCAAAATCTTGAGAGTTTCCTTCATCTCTAGTCTTGGTTGCTAAAGAAGCAACTTCATCGATTTTATTAGGACAGCTGCGAATTCCAGGAAAAGGATCGAATTCTTCATCATCAAGATCAAATTCTATATTTGTCGGGATGTCATCACTAAACCCTGTAAAATCAATTTCCTTCAAGAACTCCACATCACCATAAAGATCATCCTCATCATCTTGAGCAGAATGTGTTTCATCTTCTTTCTGATGATCATGTTCCTCAGCCACAACGGCTGAAGGAGAATCATGGACCTCCTCAACCTCTGGCTCGGAGGTTGAACGAAAAATATCTTCAAATTCCATCGGGATGGACTGCTCTTCAGATTCTTCTCTATCATTCTCTGCAAAAATTCCGAATTTTATCAATGGAAATTTTCCTTCAAACACAAATTTCCCGCTTCTCTTCTGATTCATTAGTCCAAAATCACTTGGACCAATGGATTTCAAGTCCAAGGTTTTATTTCCTCTCTGCATCTCGGGGTGAGTTATATTGAGAATGATTTGCAAGAATCTTGGATACATCAAGAACTTGTCCCTCTTGCTCCCTTCAAGGTTTAGAATCATCTCATGCATTATGAACTTGGAGAAGTTAAACTCAAGTCCTGCAGCCAAGGCTGCAATTACTCCAGTGCTAGCCAGAGAGATCTCATTTGCTCCAGATCTCCTGCCGGAAATACAGCTCACAAACACATGATCCAGATACTTCCAACATGGAGGAAGCAACTTCTTGATGGTAGGGGAAAGGTTCCCTCGTACCCCATGTGTTCTAAGACATCTTGAGTTTGATGAATGTCAATCTCCATAGTGTACTCAAATCTGTCATCTATTTGGAGAGATTCCCGAATGATGCTCTCTGTTACTTGAATTTTCTTATCTTCAATTGTTGTTTCAACGAACTTTTCACCTTGATCATTCTTCTTCACAACAGCTCTTCTCCAGAAATCCTTAATCAAATTCTGGTAGATAGTAGGGCATGTAGTTAGAGCATGGACCAAGCAGGATTTCTTCAACCCATCCACAATGAATTTCAAGTCATTGTGAGCTGCAGGAGGGTCTTCGAGAAAAATGGCGGAGTTGTGGACTTTAGCAAATTCCATATCTCCCATCTTAATCTGAAAATAAATACATAAAATCGTTAGGGCAAAATTATCAAAAATGGTGCAACCGCACATAGAAGTGCACATAGCCGCACACGTGCAAGTGTACAACCATTCACGCGTGTGCGGCCGCACACGCTCAACCGTACATAAGTCAATGTAGCCGCACACAGTTCAGCTGCACACGCCCGTGTGCGGTTCCTTTTTCATACGAAAACGACTAACATTTTGATTAAACAGCCAATGATGAATGATTTTACATAAAAATTTTATTTTTGAGCCGTGTTCATGAGAATTACTAGGTAAAGAGCTTTGATTTCAAGAACAACAATGGAATATTCAAGAATTTTCAGAGAGAAGGTAAAAAGCCGTGTGCGGTTGAGAGAAACACGTGAGGTAAAAATGCCGGTAACATTCTCACCACACACACCATATATATATATATACTCAAAATATTTTCATTTCCTCCCCTTCACCTTTTTAATAAATAAAAACAAGGCTCTATACTCACCATTTTTTCAAAAACAAACCATTTTGAGGATTTAAGAGACTAAATTTATTATTCCTAAGGATTTAAAATTAAAAACTAAAAGAAAACTTATTAACTAAGATAAAAATAAAAATAAAAATATAATAGACTAAAATAAAATTGAAAATACTATTAACGACAAGGATTTAAAATTTAATTTTTACTCCTATATAAATTGTTTTAACCTATTGAGATTATGGATCAAAGTTTTTAGACAGCCTTTATCCGCTTGTCGGTACCTTCTATCTTCACGTCTTTGTCTGGTTGATCGCCGGTATTGTTGTCCACTTAAACACGAAACATTGTGGCAAAATTTGGACATACTATATCTTAAGTTCCTAGATACTGTATCTGATCCTGAGTTCCTAGATACTATATCTTAAGGACAATATGATCCTGAGTTCCTAGATATTGTATCTGATCCTAAGTTCCTAGATACTATATCTTAAGGACCATTCAGCTGACAACGAACAGGGATATTGTTGTCCACGTAAATTGAGCAGCGAGATCTATAGACAATCCTTGAGTGTTCAATTTTAATTGTACTGGAACATGTTTCCCGTTTCCTGATATGCCCTAATATTCAAGAACTTCTAAAGTACTCCTTACATCGGATGAGCAGACCATCATTAGGAGAGAAGATAGATTCAGAGTATTATTACTTATAGTTTTAGAGGGATTGAGAAGTAGAAGGTTGCATATGCTGTGTACCAGGTCGGATTGTTGGTCACACAAAGGAGACACCATATGGCTAACAAATAAGAGGAATTTCATATATAATATGCAGAAAAATAGAGTTGCATATGTTACAATCCAGGTCGGATCTGTTCCAATCACGTAGAGGAGGTAACATATGACTAACAGATAGAAAGAAAGAAAATGATTTTCTACAGACCTAATTTATCGGAATTTACCAGTCGCCCCATCAATACCGGAATTAAGGATAGAATCCGCATATCGAGGAATAATTAAACCACGGTTCCAGATACGGGTTCATTTAATGTGATGATTAGATTCCCATATATATATATCTCCCTGCTCAACCTATCCGAGCGTCGTATTATTAGGCTAAACGGGTCTAACTAGGTTAAGATTTGTCTAGTCAATAAATTCCTTAAGTTCAACTTTGCCTAGTCATGTCCATTTAGAATCTTTCGTGCCTACCGATGCATCAAACCAGAGCATAGACCCTTCAACTTTGGGTACGTTACGCAGACTTAGATGGCCTGTTATCACTTATTGATATCACTTCCCTAAACATCTCCCTCAAGCACATTACATAACCAACATAATTTCTTTTTGTTTTTCTGATTTTCTAAAGTTTTTTTTTATTTTCTAATTTTCCATGTTTTTGGATTTTCTAATTTTCTATCTTTTTGGATTTTCTAATTTTCTATGTTTCTGGATTTTCTAATTTTCTCCCCCTAAATTTGTGCATAAAAAATATAAAAATAAAAGGAAAAAAATGCACAAATTTACCCTGAGTTAAACATAAAAAAATTAATCCTCAAAACGGATCATTTTTAGAAAATTAACCATCACATCGAATCGAGCTTTGTTAAACGCCTTGGTGAACAGATATGCTACATTATTATTAGAGCGGACCTGTTTTAGCCGAATGAGCGAATGTTCATAACATTCTCTGATAAAATGAATCTTGATGTCGATGTACTTGGTTTTTGAGTGTTGGACTGGGTTTTTGGAAATTTGGATCGCAGCCTCATTATCACAGAAAAGAGGGGTTTCTTGAAAATTCAAATCGTACTCCAACAGCTGATGTTGGATCCAGATGACTTGAGAACAATAAGCCGACACAACGACATACTTTGCTTCTGCTGTTGAGGTGGAAATGGTATGTTGCTTCTTACACTGCCATGAAACCAATTTATCACCTAGAAATTGGCATCCTCCTGAAGTCGATTTTCTATCAAGCTCACACCCACCATAGTTGCTGTCTGCAAAAGCGTAAAGATCAAATTCTGGATTTTTCGGATACCAAAGACCCAGTTTTGGGCACCCTTTGAGATACCGAAAAATCCATTTAACAGCAAGTAAATGAGAGAGTTTTGGATTAGCCTGATAGCGAGCACATTGACAGACCGCAAACATTACATCTGGGCGACTGGCAGTCAGATACATGAGTGATCCGATCATTGATCGATAATGCGTCTGATCTACGGATTCACCCTCAAGATCAGGGGTCAGTAGAGGTCTTTCCACCATGGGTGTAAGAGCAGGTTTCGCGTCTCGGAACCCGAACTTCTCTACTACATCATCCACGTACTTTGCTTGATGAATAAGGATTCTGGTTGAAGATTGTTGGACCTGAAGCCCCAGAAACATGGTCATTTCCCCAAGTGAACTCATCTCGAACCTCTTCTTCATCACTGCTTCGAATTCTTTGCAAAGTTGTTGGCTTGTCGACCCGAAAATAATGTCGTCCACATAAATTTGAACAAGAATTTGATCTGGACTGACATGTTTGAGGAATAAGGTTTGATCAATGGTGCCTCGGGAATAGCTGTGATTAAGCAAATGTTGAGTCAGAGTAGCATACCAAGCTCTAAGAGCTTGATGCAGTCCATACAGAGCTTTGTCTAACTTGTAGACATGGTTGGGAAGTTTTGAGTTAACGAAACCGGGTGGTTGATCAACGTAAATCTCCTCCTTGACCTTGTCGTACAAGAAAGCCATCTTGACATTCATTTGGTATACGGTGAAGTTCATATAGGAAGCATAAGCAAGGAAGATACGAATGACTTCCAAACGAGCGACCGGAGCATAAAGTTCCATATAATCAAGACCCTCAACTTGCCGAAAGCCGCGAACCATTAATCTCGCCCTGTTACGCACAATTACACCTGAGTCATCTTGTTTATTCCAAAAGACCCATCGAGTGTCAAGAGATTTCTTTCCTTTTGGCAACTCCACTAACTTCCAAACCCCGAGCTTCTCGAATTGATTAAGTTCATCATGCATGGCATAAACCCAGCTGGGCTCATTCAGAGCCATTTTGGCAGATTTGGGCTCTACCTAAGAAATGAAGCAAGAGTAGAGGCATGTGTTAACATCCCCACTCTGACTTCTCGTTTGAACGCCGTCGCCCAGCTGGACAATGACATTTTCTATTGGATGGTCGCGCTGAATGCGTGCAGGGATCTGGTAGCTGATATCATTGATAGAGACTGGAAGAGTAGGAATGTTGACCACTCCATCATTTGTTGTATGATCCATAGTAGATGAACAAGGTTCATTTGGAGGATCTACTACAAACTCTTCAGCAATGCATTCTGGAAAGAGAAGTTCCATCAGATTTGAAGTTACAACGGAAGTCTCTTGGTTCATGAACTGTCTTTCCACCGGAGATAGAGGAGTAGCAGCAGCATCAGGAGAAGGTTGTGGAGGAGAAGACTCAGAAGATACATTATGAATAGATGGCATCATTGGAGGATCGGAAGAAACCAGTGGTGGTCGGTAGACAACTTCGTCTTCTTTATCTTCAATAATGATCTTCGAATATGACGTAGACCCTTCTTCATTATCTGAGGACACATTAAATGATTTGAAAAGAGAAGTGTAGTCAAATAGCCAATCGGGACCCACTCTTGCACCGGTCTCATTTTCTTCGAGCCAACGAATATTGAAAGATTCTACAATCTGTTTTGTCTTCTTGTTGTAAACCCTGTAAGCAGTTCGAGTAGCGTATCCAACAAAGTAATAGTCATCAGCTTTTGCATTGAATTTGGGGTTGGATTCCAAGTGAAGAAGGGTATAAGGGCAGCCAAATACTCGGAAATGATTGACAAATGGCTTGTGTCCATATAGAATTCCGTACAGTGTTTTCATGTCGGCTTTGTTGATTAGCACACGATTATGAACGTAGCACACGGTGTTAATCGCCTCTGCCCAGAAGAACACAGAAAGCTTGGAGTCACAGAGCATCGTCCTTGTGGCGTCTTTTAGAGTTTGATTCCAACATTCAGCAACCCCGTTTTGTTGAGGTGTTCGAACGGAAATAAACTGACGTACAATCCCTTTCTCAGCGCAAAAATGGTTAAGAACAATGTTTTTGAATTCTGTTCCATTATCAGTACGCAGTGCTTTCACTCGATTGTTGGTCTGATTTTCGATCATTACAATGAATCTTTTGATGAGGTCAGCGATCCCAGCTTTGCTGGACAGAAAGAAGACCCAAGTGAACCGAGAGTAATCATCTATCACAACGAGACAATATGAGTTGCGATTTAAGCTGAGAACATTAACCGGACCAAATAAATGTTGGGTTATGAGCATTCTAACACTCCTAAGTGTACATGCAACCCTAAATACCTTGGATCTATGTTTTCTCTATTATACATGCAAATAAGAACATCCAAGGTATTATCCTAATCTAGCATACAAAACAATGAATGTAACAAGATAGAATACATACCTCTTTGATGTAGGAAGTCTTCATGAAGCTTGAGTGCCTAGTGCCCCAAGTGTGACACCTCAAATGGTTCACACAACACCAAATACATTTGGAATAACTTGAGAGAATTCTACACTTCATGACAATCGACTAGCCCTTTCTTACCCTCTCTAGTGGCCGATTTTGTCAAGAATATGATCTTTATATAGTGTTACAATTAGGGTAAACCCTAATTGTCATGGCTTTCCATTTCCTTGGATCCATGGGTTCAAATACACCATGGAGCATCCATGGACCATCCTATGGGTTTTGGCCCAACTAGATAATCCATGGAGCATTAGCCCACTATACAAGTATGGATGATTTACACAATCAACCCATATATTTAATTAGTCTTCTTTTGATCACTTAATTAATCCTAGATTAATTCTTGATCAATACTAATTAAATAATCTTATTATTAATATACTAGAACTTATAATATATTAATAACCATAAGTGTCTTATTTCTCTCATTATAGTCTTATCCAAATGCATGATGCCATGCAACCCAAATGGACCATGCCGGGTTGGGTCAAGTCTTACCAATTATAGTTATGGACTTAGAAATTAATCCAACAGTCTCCCACTTGGATAAGTCTAAAACTAATATTGTGTATGACTTCAGGAACCGACTGGAAATCGTAGCTCTCAAAAGCTTCTGTCGAACTCTTGACCTTGTAGATGAACTCTGAACTTTGTCAATGACTTGTCCATTAGATAAGGGATCATATATTCCTCCATTCTAGATATCATATGGACTGAGACATGGATTATAATCATTATCTCTGTCCATTTGTTGTTTCCCGATTTCCGATTTATGACGACTGAGTAATTAAACAAATCAAATCAGTCCTGGCCTGGCCGAGCACTTCCATTTGTCATCATCAAATCATCGAGGGGCCCACAGATATCGCTTTTATCCCGAAGGTATAAGGAATGGATAAACTTCGACTCATATGGCTTGTTCTACTACTTGTTGAATCATACACAAAGACACGTTTTATAGCACCGAGTTACCAAATGCGTTTTCGTGCAATCAATGTACTATCAACTCATAGTCACAACTCATATCTCTAGGTTTGAAGAATATAAGATATTATCGTATCATGATCACTCATGATAAAATCCATGAAGTGATTCCAATGAGCACGGGTTGAATCCAATACTCAGAACTTATGAGCACTCATGAGTGTTGTAGCCCTTTGTCCAACACCTTAGACCTCTACAAGCCAACCCATGACAGTCTTAATTCATATCTACTTCCAACATATGACCGACTGTGGATGGTTTGAATAACTTAGTCATTCCGGAAGGATAACCCAGTTTATTCGGGAAGTCAAAACATGCAAAGTGAAACACAATAATAATTGAATCCAATATGGTATCAAAACCTATGAACATAAATAAAACACCTTTTATTTATCACCATATGATTACACATTATTCATTGTATACTGTTTCAGCTATCAACTTTATTCTTGAATTTAAAACAATATCCCATGCTCCAAGCATGTACACTATGTTTTCTAAACACTAGTCATGCCATACACCAAGTATGCATACTATGTTTGTCTATGATCTTTACTTTGTGAACTAGATCCATTGAACCTAACTTCAATGATTCTATTTTCACACTGCCAAATCCTTAGTGCAAATACAAGAATTCCAAATTCATGTCATTTACTGAAATCTGTTAGATTCTAAACTTATATGCATTGATCCTCTTGTAATGATTATGCATAAAGTCAGAAAGACTTGACAACAACCATTACAGAGCATTCCAAAGGAGATCAGCTCCTTAGAAACATCCTTCTTGCGTTAAGTTTCCTAATCTTAAACAGATTGAAAATTCTAACTTTGAAACATTTCCAGATTCCATTTTGACTATCACTTCTGAACAAGAGTTGCCTCCTTACAGATTATGTCAATATGGTCGTTCCAGAATTATCACTATACTTCCAACTGTCCTTGAGCAACCAATCTTTGGTAAACCTTAGATTGTCCTCGACAATTATTTAATCCTTTTAGTCATATCCAATTCTAAACCTTTTCCCTTCTTAATGCCCCAGGCATTTGGAAAATTTTATAATGGATGACTATAGCACATGTAATCGATCCTATATCCGAAGCATATGGGACACGATTCATGATGTCTCATATAAAGACTAAACCAGTCTTTTGCTATAACATTTCCATTTCTATTTGCCAAGTTCTCATAATTCAGATTATGAAAAGGGATGCCATAATCATAATCGAATTTTAGAACGCAAATAATGGACCCACATATAGAATTTCCTTATGTTGAGTCATTCCAACATGAAATTCATATATATACCCTTGACTAAATACGATTAAAACCTCAATCTAAGCTTTTAGATTTGAGATGAAGTATAATTTCCTCTCCCTTAATTATAGCAAAACAACCCTTTCCCAATTGAAACTTTTGTTTGCTATAATTAACATTGCTAGCTTGCAATACTTATCATAATTATCATGCTCCCACAAACATGATGATTATTAGCATAACACTTATGCGCCCACTAGCTTTGACATGTACTCAGAAATCAGCTGACTTTCTTACCAAAGTTCAGATTTCTGATACTAGATTGTTTTGATAAAACTTTATCAAAAACATACACCTTACCTTAGATAGCACACTTGTGTGTCTAAACAATTATGAAGAGGGATGCCGTAATCATAATGGTTAGACCTTTTTGCCACTTCTCACAAGTCCAGGTTAGTGTGCCGGTAAACCACACACGCTCCACTAACGACTTTGAGAATGCAAATATCACAATTGCTATCTAACTAAAATCTACTTAGTGAAAGTGTTTCCTCACCATCATTTTCATGAATCGGAGAGAAACCTTATGACACTTAGATTTAATGGTGTATGTGTTCTTATCCATGTGAATTTTCAAAACTATAGTCACAAGACAAGGATAATGACAAATCCAAACTCGTATGGACTGAACTCAATCTTAACTTCTTGCCACCTGGCAACTTAAGGGCCTGCCATTGCTTCCAAGTTGTTGTGCAAAAAATTGAGAACTATAAGAACTCATATGCAAAGTCAACTTTAACTGGAATGGGCACAAAATATGTCAACACGATAGTTTATAAACCTCAAGTCGTGTGCTAGAGAAGAACTCTAGGTTCTATTCTTGATTAGTTCTTGAGACTTTCAAGACCTTTAAGACTCCGACTGTCCTCTTAACCTATAAGACTCCCTTGTCAAACATCCAAGAGATAGTTCGGATTCTAATCAAGACAAACACTTCACACAATTGGCCTTAGTTGGTCTTTGTTTTATCTAAAATATCACACCTTACCAATTTCAAATGTACAAGAGTAGATAACTTTTACTCTTACATTTGACTTGTGTTTTTAAACCTTCTCTAAGACATGTCACTCAAATTACAATCTTGGATTATGACTCTAAGACTTGTATTGGAACGAAGTATGACTCATCTTCTTGATTTAACCACTTCAACAATTCAAGTTCCTCTTCTTTCCTTAGAGAACTAATTTTGATATGGTTTCTTAATCATTAAGATGATCACAAAATTGATACTAAAGTACTCACCCATCTTTTCAGATTTGAGAAACTTTTATCCTTCTGCCTAATTTGATTCTTCTTATTCGCTCTTCCATACATTGGAACCTTTTCCAATATCTCAGAGTTACACTTAAGCTTGTAAGTATAATCATATTTACTGAGCTTTAGTAAATTATGACGAATAGTCTTATCAATCTTTTGTGGTGGACTTAATCAGTGCACATGACTATGTACTCGATCCCTTAGTCCATTACTTGACTCGCACATCCATGTGAATAAGTAATTAGTCTTAATTTTCCAATACTTGAAAGTTCTCATTCATCATGTTATACAACTTGCATGATTCCAAGTTTCGGTCTAATTGTAACTTGGGTGATGACAATCTTTCCTTATTTGGTAAATTTAGACATTACCACAAATGAAATAATCAATTTCATATTTCCACTCTTGCTATTAATGGAATCATATAAGAAACAATTTTCCCTCAAATGCCATTGTAAGGACATTTTAAAATAAATAAAATCAAAAAAAATTCTTTTATTTTAAAACTTTGCGGAAAAACTTATCCTTACAATCCATATGAAAACCTGTTGTTATCTATTCCTAAGCAATATCTCATAACTCCTAAGAAGTAGCTCAAGAATCCGATCTTCAAACTACGTGATAGAAATCCATTTATGCGATCAGATTCAGCATATTCTTTCTTTAAATTTCTTCACTTTTCTTTGATTCTTAAAACATTACCATGTGACCCAGTCACATCATGTATCAGGAATCTCAGAATAGAAACTTAACAGAGTTAGATAGTGGACTTTACCTGAAGTAGAGTCAAACTTATTGACTTTAACGTCCTTATGTAAATTTAGTAGCTTCGCAACCAATGCTCCTTCCTTTGGCAATATAAACATATGGACCCTTTGATAATGGTACACGGGATTATCACAGACTTAGCTTTTCTCTTTACCATTTGGTCAACCAAATTGACTATGGCCGATCCCTTTCCATAGGGAAGGGAATGCTTTTCTGGATTTCCTGGTCACTATTGTCAATGTCCATCAAGTTTTCAGGAAGTTGATATTAACAAATAGATAAGATCATTAAGGGTCTTGTCATAGTCTGTTTCATAGGTGTTCCAAAAGAACTCACTATGTGACTTAGAAAGTGATTGAACCACCAACTTTCTCAAGACTTTGAGACCCAACTCTCCCGGCTTGTCAATATGTGACTACATCTCCAAGATGTGACCACACCTAGACCTTTACTTGCCAATAGGGCTCGAGTGACCTTAAACTTTTCAAGAACTTGTGGGTTAGGGAGAATAATTGGAGGAGGTGAAAGAAGTACGATTTCCATGGGACATCATCTTCATTTAGGAAAGCTTGTTTCAAGAGATTTGGAAAGATCATAAATGTCTAAACCAGACATCTTTTGGGAGATATTTAAGATAGTGGATTTAAAGTCCTTAATATTACACCCAATATGAAATATTAAGGCTAGGACCCAACAAACTATTTTATAACTTAGAAGAGGGATGCCGTAATCCAAGCTATAAAATATTTGAAGGTAGGTGAATGACGATTCACCAATTTCCACCAAGATAAACGAAATGTATTATTAGGTTTTAATTGGTTTTGAAACTCCTAGATCTTTGAGATTCATTGAACTGTTCAATGGCATGTTTCAATCTCGAGTGTGCCCTTCAGGTTTTGTGACTGGGATGCCGAGGATCACAAAACAAGGTGTGAAGTAACCATGCAAATTACTTGGTACCCTTAAGTGTTTACCCCTCAATCGATGTGCCGGTTAACCACACACGCTCCATCGATACTATGATAAACATTAAGTTACCCTTTTCCTACCTTGTTAAATACCAGTTAGTGTGTCGGTTAACCACACACGCTCCACTAACCGACTAAAACAAAGTGCAAAGTGTAATTTCATGGATTAGCACCTTATTCACATTTTCCTAAGTAACTAATATTGGGTATTATTAAGAGTTTAGTTACTTAGTATTTATCATTAATACTTTTAATGAAGGGAGAATTATAGTCCTGTCAAACCCGTTCGGCTAACGACCCTCCACCAGTCAAGCAAGCGGTGGGTGAGAGTGGACACCCATTAATTTGCCATTTTATAGGCAACAACCTTATACCCACCTTATAGACCGACTTCGTGAATGAGGCGTACTAGCGGTAAGACTGACTTTACTCTTATACATATATATATATATATATATATATATATATATATATATATATATATATATATTATTAACTTATAATATTATAAAGTATAAGGGTTGAATTTTAAATTTTAAAATTCTAAGGGCTAACTTGGAATTAAAGTATTCATAAGAGAAAACTTTACAAATTCCAAAACTTGAGGGCAAGTTTTGAAACTATTCAAAACTAATTAATTCCATAACTTATGTGTTTAATGTAGTTTTAATCCAAAAACTCTTCAAGTTCCATAACTTGAGGACAAGTTATGGAAGACTTTAAACTAATAAAAGAATTAACTTTTCTTTATTTTATAACTTATGGAATTAATTAAGGTTACACTTTTTTTATTTATTTATTATTTAATGAAGAGACTCTTGGTCCTCCATAACTTGAGGACAAGTTATGGAGTCATAAAACCATTTAATTAGAACTAGACTCTTCATTTTTGTAACCTTTGCCAACTTTTATGAGTTTTATGAAACTTAAATGTGACTTTTCATATAACTTGAGGACAAGTTACAAAAACACATTTTAGAATCAACTCTTAGATTAATTTGGATTGAAAACAACTATTTCACTCAACTTTTCTATTAATCTAAGCAACTCATAAGAACAAGATAATTCAAATCAAACTTTTTCATGTAATTAGTCTAAGCCTTAAACTAATACAAAAGATGAATCTATTGACAATTATCTTTGAAATTGGATTAGCATGAACATTACCATATCAAAAACAAGTTTATAAGTCCAAAAACATCTTAAGGTAATGTTCCTAGTCCAATTCCAACCAAAAAAGTCGAATTTATGCTGTCTGGGGGTCCAACTCGTCGAGTGCACGAACCAACTCGGCGAGTTGGATGCTTTTTTCCTTGGACTCGGCGAGTCCATTCATGGACTCGGCGAGTCTGCTGGGCAAACAGCATCAAAACTCGATTTTTCAGCTCCATTTGCAAGTATAACAAGAAAAAAAAACCAGGTTCTGATACCACTGTTGGGTTATGAGCATTCTAACACTCCTAAGTGTACATGCAACCCTAAATACCTTAGATCTATGTTTTCTCTATTATACATGCAAATAAGAACTTCCAAGGTATTATCCTAATCTAGCATACAAAACAATGAATGTAACAAGATAGAATACATACCTCTTTGATGTAGGAAGTCTTCATGAAGCTTGAGTGCCTAGTGCCCCAAGTGTGACACTCAAATGGTTCACACAACACCAAATACATTTGGAATAACTTGAGATAATTCTACACTTCATGACAATCGGCTAGCCCTTTCTTACTCTCTCTAGTGGCCGATTTTGTCAAGAATAAGATCTTTATATAGTGTTACAATTAGGGTAAACCCTAATTGTCACGACTTTCCATTTCCTTGGATCCATGGGTTCAAATACACCATGGAGAATCCATGGACCATCCTATGGGTTTTGGCCCAACTAGATAATTCATGAAGCATTAGCCCACTATACAAGTATGGATGATTTACACAATCAACCCATATATTTAATTAGTCTTCTTTTGATCACTTAATTAATCCTAGATTAATTCTTGATCAATACTAATTAAATAATCTTATTATTCTTATTATTAATATACTAGAACTTATAATATATTAATAACCATAAGTGTCTTATTTCTCTCATTATAGTCTTATCCAAATGCATGATGCCATGCAACCTAAATGGACCATGCCGAGTCAAGTCAAGTCTTACCAATTATAGTTATGGACTTAGACATTAATCCAACAATAAATCCATATGTAACAACTCGAGCACTTGATTTATGGAGTTTATCTGCTTTGGAAAATGTGGTTTCCGATGATGCTTTCCCTGAGCGCAGGAAACACAATTTTCAAATGTAATGAAATCTCTGACAGGTAGCCCTCGGACCAGTTCGTTCTTCGCAATCCGATTCAAGTTCTTTGCATTCGCATGACTGAGACGACGATGCCACAACATCGCATTTTGTTCAGAAGCTTTGGAGAAGACACAAGTGACTTCGTCAGGGATATTGCTATTCATGTCTATAATGTAGGCATTCCTATCCCGCTTAGATCTTACAAGAATCCAGTCTTCAGGGATAACAATACCAGGCTTTAAGATCAGACACTCCTTATCTGTGAAATGAGTGGAGTAACCCTTGTCGCAAATCTGGGATACACTCAGCAAGCTGTGTTTTAGTTCAGGAGCAAAGTTAACATTCTCAAAATTCAGCACCCCATTTGTGAAGGTTCCTTTTTGAGTAATTTTTTTGCCCTCTCCGCCCGCAAAGGAAACATATCCTCCATTAAAAGTTTGAATGTCATGCAATTGGGATATGTCTCCGGTCATGTGCCGGGAACATTCGTTGTCGACATACCAAGGTCTGGCGACATTCCTCCATAACTTTCCCTACACGATGAGCGGAATTATTTAGTTTTGGGTACCCAGGTCATCACAATCCTAGGTTGAACCTTTCCTTTCACAGATTTTTCATTTGATTCTTTCTTTTCTTTTGATTTAGAGGCGAATGATGACTGATCTGAAATCGATTTTGAAGATGATTTGGTATCCACTGAAAGTTAGGTTTTGAAAATTTGTTAGTTTGCTTCGAGATGATGGATTTTCTGCTTGAAGAATTTGAAGATCCAATCCTGCTTGTTGACAAATTTAACTTAGGCTTAGCCTGAGTTAATTTTGGCAAACTCCTATTGTTTTTACGGAAAACATGTTTATTCTTTTGAAACTTTGTCATTTTCTTGTTTGATTTTGTGTTCAAGTCACCATTTTGAGAACGAATTCTGGGGGTTTTCCTAGTTAAAGATCATCCCCGAAATTAATTCTCCCCTCTTTCTGTTGTATAAGAAACAAACATTCAGTTCATACAATTTCTTGCAATGTGTCCAGCAGTGCCATAATTAAAACATATTTGTTTACTATCAATGGTTTTGGCACTGCTGTTGACAGATTTATTCTTCCCTTTTCATTTTTAACACTTCCACACTTGCAAGATCCATCACAGGATTTTGAAGCAGATGTGGAAGGTGTAGAGACATTCAAATCAGATTTATCAGTTTGATCAGAAACAACACCATTATCAACAAAATTATCAAACTGAAATAAAACACCACCAGACACAAAAACATTGGCATTTGTTTTTGACACAGACTCATTACAGAAATTAACACCAGACTTAGACACAGGATTATTTGACTCAAAAGTTTCAGCTTCATGATCCCCCTGAACTATTGATATATATGCACTTAAGGTAGAAGCATTAGTATGCAAACTCTCATTATTAGACAGTATTGACTGCTCAGAAGCTAAATTTCCATATACCATGTGGGGTTCTCTGTCAATTTCTTCTTGAGACAGAGGAATAGCAGTATAGTTGCGATTGAAGGGAGGAGGGACACTCTCAAATCCTAATCCAACTTTTATTTGATTTCCATGAGTGATATCTCTCCAATGTGATTGTCCTTCGATCAGTTTTGCAATCCTTTCACTTGACCGATCGTATTTTTTGAAATTAAATTCAACTTTTTCAAAACAATTTTTTAATGTGTCAAGTTTCCCGGTTACAGCAGCAAATTTTCTTTTGAGATGATCATAGTTCTCACATTTGTTGTTGTAATCCTCTTGCAATTTTTTAAAATCTTTTGTTTTATTTTCTAATTGAGTTTGTAAGGGATTTTGATTTTTCCTAAGAGTATATCCCTCATATTTCAAGTCCTCATTCTCTCTCTTTATTATCTCAATTTGATCTCTGAAAAATTTAACAATTTTAATGCAAGATTGAGAACAACCGAATTCACTAACCTCAGATTTGACCGGTTCCGGAGTGGTTTGTACCATGAATGCAAATTGCAAATTCATCATCTCCTCTTCTGGATCTGCATTCATTTTTCCTTCATCTTCATCCTTGACTTGAGCAAAATTTTCCTTTTCAGGTCCCGAAATGTTTAGAGCCTGAACTTGATCTTCCCAGCTAAACGATTGGGCCACGATTGCCATATTTGCAGATTGATTGTTTAAAGATGATCCTTCGTTGTTGTTGTGAACATAAGTCACTGGCACCATGGTTCTTTCAGAGTTCTCTCATCGATTGGTTTTGGGCATTCCCTTGCAAAGTGTCCTGGTTCATGATAGTTGTAACAACGTAACTTTCCTTTACTAAATCTCATCTTCTTTTCAGAATTTACACCCCAGTTGTTATTTCCAGTCTTCTTTGAGAATTTTTTATCCCTAAATACTGCCATTGCCTTTTGCCAAGTAATATCCATCTCTTCGACATCTTCTGGGTGAATTTGGTCGAGATTAGTGAATGAAAGTTGTGGAGAAAGTTCTCCGGCAACAAAGGCATTGTAGCAGTTCTCTAACCCGATAGCTAGAGCCACATTTTCCTCTTTTCACTTGCAGATGAACTTTGAGAGCCAATTCTGTGAGATTGAACTGAAACACCTGTGGAAGAACCAACACCAGAACCTACTTGAGATATGTTTTGAAATTGAGGGACTTGAGTTTGTTGCATTTGAGGTATGTTGTATGGTATGGTTTGATGGGTTGCATAAGGTTGAGCTTGAGGAATGTTAGCTTGAGAATTTTGATGAGTGGTAAAGCTTGAAAAAGCAGTGTTGTTGTTTTGAATTCCATGATTAGCTGTAGAGTACGAGTTGACATGGTTGATTTCTCTTTGTTTATCATCAAGATCGCAAGCTTTGATGATTGCCATTGTTTCAACTAAGCTCAATCGGTTTAGATCTTTTGTCTTTTTAATCACTGAGACATTCATGTTCCATGATTTTGGAAGAGAATTTAGCAGCTTTTTGTTGATTTCGGACCTAGTAACCATCACACCTGCGGAGCTCATTTCAGTGGTTAGTGTGATAAATCTTTGCAGTTGAATTTCCAATGTTTCCCCCAAGACGTAATTAAACATGTTGAATTTCTGTCGGAGCATGTCTTGTCGGCTTTGATTCATGTCTTCATTTCCTTCGTAAACTTCTATGAGCGCTTCCCACAATGCTTTTGCTGACGTGTATTCACGAAATCCTTGTGCAATTTCAGGAGATACAGCCATTGTGAGTGTAGCGAGTACCTTTTCTTGTTCTTCAACTCTTTCAAAGTCATCATCAGTGTAGTTTTCAATCTGTTTGTCAATTACAGTGCCATCTTCTAGAGTGGATGTAATCCGAATCAGTCCTCTTAAAATATTTCTCCAAATTTTGAAATCTTTCATCTTGATGTATTTCTCAATTTGATATTTTCATTCAGGAAATCCTTCAGCTGAC
This sequence comes from Lactuca saligna, assembly GCF_052625555.1. Classification (NCBI taxonomy): domain Eukaryota; kingdom Viridiplantae; phylum Streptophyta; class Magnoliopsida; order Asterales; family Asteraceae; genus Lactuca; species Lactuca saligna. The sequence goes on along the minus strand of NC_136424.1, from coordinate 205,165,327 downwards.
AACAATTTGGGAATATGAGTAGTAGTTCCCATAATTGCATCCAAATCCTGATGAGCAATCAATCTTTGAGATTCCATTTTGACAAGCTTTAAGTGATTATTACCACTCACAAGGTATAACCGCACACAAATTCTTACTTAACTGCACAATTGACTTCAACCGTACACAATAGCAAATTAGTTGTAACCGCACACACTAACATCAAAATAGTTGTAACCGCACACACTAACAGCAAAATAGTTGTAACCGCACACACTAACAGCAAACAAGATTTAATCAGCAAACTCAACCGCAAACCCAACCGTACACCTTTAGCAGCACACTCAGCCGTACACTCTCAACAACAAACAATTTTTTAGAGTGCAACTGTACACGATACGCTCCACCACACACTCTTGGTAGCAAACCTTCAAACTGTGGACCATACACCGTTAAACAGTGAGCTGCACACCTTCAGCAGTGAACCGCAGACCTTCAACAGTGAACCGCACACCTTCAAACAGTTAACCGCACACTCCAATACACATGATTTGCTCAGATTTTAATAAAATTTGATTTCAGACTATTGGAAACTTTTAAACTCACGAATCAAATAGCAGTTCTTTGATCATAAACACTTAAAAAAACAGTGAAATTTTGCACCCTCACACTTCAAAATACTTCAATTGATACCAAATTGGCTCTAATACCAATTGTTAGTCCCCAAATTATGGATCCAATTCTATAAACAATGAAGTAATGATAATCAAAATAGAGTGTAGAAGGAGTAGAGGTAGTGCAAGTGAAATAACATCAAGCATGGACACACCTATAGCTCATAAATGTCAAGTACACTTTGAAAGTAAACACACAGACATCACTGTTCAGCAACCAGTACAATCTAACACAATTCAGCAACTATAAATAGTATCCCCACCAGCACACGAGTGTGCAGCCGCACACACATGTGCGGCTGCACACATACAAGTTCAATTTAAAACACTGCTATACAACCACTAACATCCTGATTAGATCTATACAAAATTTATGCCTAGCTCAAACCACATAATTATGGACCTTCAATGAGGGGGGTAGAGTGCATTCGATGAACATACAATCCAGTCTCCTCGGATTAGTATAATTCATTAACACTTACAGATTATGAGTATGCTAGTGTATTCCACAAGACTAGGTTTAGTTAATGGTCATTCGGGAACTTAACAACTTCTTGATAAAGACATACCATTTTTCGCGATCTAAAAAGGAGGGGGAATACTAATATAGTACTCATGTACGTAAGATGTATCCCATCGGTCATTAATGTCATCAAACAGAGTTCTACTCTATGTTCCCATCTCACACATACTCTTAATATGATGCTACTTGTCACACCCCACTAAAGTGAAAACACAAGGTACAACAATATAATGGGTCTCATTGCAAAAGTTAAAGGACAACACCAACCATAGTATTAAAAAGCATTGTAATTTTTTACAATAAGTTTTAAACAATTTGTAAAAACGAAATCACAATAGATTCGAAATACAACACATGCATAATGCTTCTACAAGTGATGGGTCTCTAGGTGCCACTTACTAGATGATTCCTGAAAAAGCATGTAAAATGAGGGTCAACTATGGAAATAGTTGATGAGTTCACAAGTTTATAACATAACATCATTTAAAATCATGGAAGCCTAAATATTGATAAAGGTTTCCATAACATAAGTACATTAAGATTGTCTCTCTGCAAATAAATAGAATCATTCTTAGATCTAATTAACTCCTTTTCCTTCTGCTCGATCCACATTCTTCATTCCTCACTCTTTGAAGAAATCCTGCTAATTTGATCAGTTAGGTTAGAATTTGTGACATGAGTTTAGGTGAGACTGCTACTTATGCTAGAGAATTTTGACTTTAAATTATTTAATTTCTTTTCATAATTATTAGCAGGTATTTTTAGAGAAACAAGAATGTCTTGTACCTTTTTGATCAACTCATCACATTCGTTGATCTATGCACTAGCGGGTTTGGCAGCAAAACATCTGTTCTCTCGTTCTCTTTCTTCTTCAACTCCTCCATCAGTTGTGTATCCTCTCATCTGGGATACGCCCTCAGTTACTACAAAACATCTTCCCGTTGCATGTTCTGCTTTCGCTAGCATAACTTTTCTGTGAGTAGGCTTCCTCACTTCATCATCCTCAGAATCTTTGGACCAGACCTCCACGCCACCGAATTCATCACTGTTATTTGCACCCTGCACAATTAAAGCATTCATGGTAGAGTTATTAACAGCAGACTTTCTTTTCTTTATTTCCTCCAATCTTCTTAGGAGGCTCGCTTCTTCATCTTCTTTGTTCGTCTTTTCTTCTTTCTTTCTCAGCATACAATCTTTAGCAAAATGATTTTTGCCTCCACAGTAATGACAGTCAAATCCTGAGTCTCCTCCAGCTTTAGCTTCCTTCTTTGACTCTTCGGTCTTTGACCCCATCTTCGGTTCCTCCTTGATCCTTTCGGCGCTATAACTTCCCTGCCAGTTTCGGTTCTTGTTGGATGGGAATTTCTTCTTAATGAATTTTCTGGGATTCGACACCATCATGGCGTATTCTTCACCAGTTAGATCAAAATCAGCAAGATCTATTTCCTCTTCTTCTTCAACCGAGCTCTTTCCTTTGGAGACAAGAGCTAAAGAACCCAGAGCCAAGACCACATTCGTTTCCTTTGATAAAGAATTCTCATGTGATTTTAAAATACCCACCAGTTTTTCCAGAGAGTAAGACTTGAACTGTTCATGAGCCTTGACTGTTGACACAACAGCCATCCATTCAGATCTAAGGCCATTCATGAAAGTGACCTTTTGTTCAATTACCTTCTTTCAATTCCATGCTTTAGCATCTTACTCAAAAGATGAATAAAGCAATCGAAAGTCTGAACAAAGTTTTTCTTCAGGCTTCTGCTTAAATTCACCAAACTCAGATAACAAGAGAGTTTGGATAGAGTGTTCCAGATCTTCATCTGTGGAATATAATTCCTTCAATCTATCCCAGATCTCCTTAGCTGTAGAACAAGAACTCACCAAACGAAACATATCCGATTGTAAAGAAAACATTATCATCCGTAGAGCTTTGATGTTGCACTAAAACTTCTCTTTTTCATCCCGAGGAATGTCTTTGACGTCATTAACAAGCTGATTGTATTCTTTCTGTGTTTTAACAATCTTTGATGTGCTTGAGTGAGCGAATGGGCCTGAAGTGATTGCTTCCCAGATTAGATATCTGTTGTCCTTCGATCCAATCACATAGTCTTCAAAGTGATGCGTCCAAACTTCATAGTCTTTTGTATACAAGATTGGTATTCTTGTTGTAGACCATATGCTGTTGGAAATATTGATCGGATTGGTTTGTGAATCATCCATGGACATTGTAAATACTTTTGATCGATAACCTGTAAAAGATCAAACTTGTAATATTTCATTAGGGTTAGATTAACAATTAATGAGATACATCAATAAGGAGTGACGGCTCAATAAATATCAATCAATGCGGAATTAAAACACTATGAACTTCTTCGACAGAAGAGGTGTGTATGGATTACACAGTCTCCCGCTCTGATACCAATTGATGAGTTCAAAAACTCTTAGATCGATTAGATCTTTCACAAGTACGATAAAAGTAATTAAACAGTTTAAGAGGAATACGAGAAAGAACACAAAATAGAATCAAACTTATGCTTATGATTCAAAACTGAGTCACGCCTCAGCAGAGCTCGATGAAGAACTTTCGCTGTAGAGGCGAGCTAGGGTTTATAGAGAATATGAAATAAAACAATAATAGTGATAACTCTCTAAGTCTGCATGCATGCAGCTTAAATACTAAACCCTAATACAAAATAATGCACGGCTGGACAGGCCCATTACCGGCATTCAAACTAGACAATGGACCGAGCCCATGACGCAATCCAATAGACTTAACATTTACCATAATTGTGACACTATATAAAGATCATATTCTTCGGAAAAATCAGCCACTAGATTATGTGTGAAAGGGCTAGCCAATTTTCATGAAGTATGTATATTCTCTCAAGTTATTCTAAGTGTATTTGCTGTTGTGTGAACCATTTGAGGTGTCACACTTGGGGCACTAGGCACTCAAGCTTCATGAACACATTTTACATCAAAGAGGTATGTAATTCTAACCTGATATATTCATATGAATCAATGTTATTATGCTAGTTAGGATGAATACCTTGGAAAGTTCATATTTGCATGTATAATAGAGAAAACATAGATCCAAGGTATTTAGGGTTGCATGTACACTTAGGAGTGTTAGAATGCTTAAAACTCAACAGTGGTATCAGAGCCTAGGCTTGTTTTCTTGTTATACTTGCTTAAACTGCTTAAAAATCGAATTTTGGTGTTGTCTGCACAACAGACTCGCCGAGTCCACTGATGGACTCGCCGAGTACAAGGAAAAAACATCCAACTCACCGAGTTTGTTCATGCACTCGACGAGTTGGATCCCCTGACAGCATATATTTGACTGTTTTGGCTGGAATTGGACTAGGAACATTACTTTAAGTTGTTTTTGGACTTATAAACTTATTTTTGATGTGGTAATGTTCATACTAATCCAATTTCAAAGATAATTGTCAATAGATTCATGTTTTGTATTAGTTTAAGTGTTATGCTAATTACATGAAAAAGTTTGATTCCAATTATCTTGTTCATATGAGTTGCTTAGATTAATAGAAAATGTTGATTGATTAAGTGTCTTTGATCCATTTTAATCTAAGAATTGATTCTATAATGTGTTTGTGTAACTTGTCCTCAAGTTACATGAAAAGTCACATTAAAGTTTCTTAAAACTCATAAAAGTTGGCAATGGTTACAATATGAAGAGTCTTCTCCTAATTAAATGGTTTTATGACTCCATAACTTGTCCTCAAGTTATGGAGGTTCAAGAGTCACTTCATTAAATCATTAAAATGTGTAACCTTAATTAGTTTCATAAGTTACAAAAGAAGAAAAGCTACATTCTTTAATAGTTTAAAGTCTTCCATAACTTGTCCTCAAGTTATGGAACTTGAAGAGTTTTAACTAAAACTACTTTAAACTCATAAGTTATGGAATTAATTAGTTTTGAATAGTTTCAAAACTTGCCCTCGAGTTTTGGAATTTGAAAAGTTTTCTTTCATGAATACTTTAATTCCAAGTTTAGCCCTTAGAATTTTAAAAGTTAAAATTCAAACCTTATACTTTATAATATTATAAGTTAATTATATATATATATATATATATATATATATATATGTATGTATGTATAAGAGTAAAGTTAGTCTTACCGTTAGTAGGCCTCATTCACGAAGCTGGTCTATAAGGGGGTATAAGGTTACTGCCTATAAAATGGCAGTTGGGTGTCCACTCTCACTGTAGCACCTAGTTCCTGGTATGTATTCTTGATTATTAACTCTCCTTATGTATTACATTTTAACCTTGGACTCAGCGAGTTGAAGGACTAACTCGCCGAGTAGAAGTAGGTCCAGACTCGAGTTCAACTCTGGCTACTCGGTGAGTAGGGTCGTGGGACTCGGCGAGTAGACCCTATATGGACTAAAACCCTAACCTGGGTGTTTGCACCCTATTTAAACGATCTAACCCAGCCTCCACAACCCCTAGCACTCCCAGAGATCTGTAGAACGAAACCCTAGCCCCTTTGTGTCCTTGTGGGTGATTTTTAGCATTTTGAAGGTGGTTTGGAGCTTGGGAGAAGAAGGAGAAGGTTGAAGAGTGCAAGAAGGGAAGAAGATCCAGAATATACTCTGTGAAGGGCTTCTATTCAAGTAGAAAAGTTCCTACCTTGACCTTTAGTTCATGGAACCCCCCTTTCTTGTCCCTAAAAAGAGGTTTTAAGCCTTAAGAACCTAAATCTTTATGTGTTTATGGTTAATGTTCTGCAAGGACTTTGGATTTGGACCTTTAAGACATCCTAGTAGCATAAAGTCTCTGTGGTTGAGGTGATTGAGGTCCCTATTGAGTGTAGGACCTCTTAAAGAGCTTGGAATTGCATGTTTAAGCTCATTGGGCCATGCATGCACGTAAAGTTTGCAACTTTACGTGGTAAACATGCCCTCGGACCATAGATCTGTGGTTTTGAAGCATTGCATGTCTCGAATCTGGCCTATTTGGGAAATGGGTCGAGGAACTCGGCGAGTCCCAAAATGGTACTCGGCGAGTTCTATGAAGATGGTCTTAGACTCGGTGAGTTGGATGAACAACTCGGCGAGTCCTATGAAGATTGGCTGGAGCTCGCCGAGCTGTTCTTCAAACTCGGCGAGTCGGTACTCAAGTCAGCCCCATAATCCTGAGTGGTGAGTCAAGGGTGACTCGGTGAGTGGGGTGAGGTACTTGGCGAGTGGGACCGGATTAGTAAGGGAAGGACTCGGCGAGTTGCTCGTGGACTCGGCGAGTCCAGTCAACTGGAAGTTGACTTTGACTTGGATTTCGACCTGGTCGAGGGTAAAAGGGTCATTTTACCCTAAGAACATCTAGCAGTGTTTGACTGATCGTTTTGTGGGATTTATAGCCAGAGGGCGTCCAGAGCAGCAGCAGTAGACAGTCAATTTCTGATCAGTTCAGCAGCTACTTTCGAGGTGAGTTACCTTCCAGTAGCAGTGGGTCTAAGGCCACAATGCCGACCCACCAGTAGGAGATGTATGATAGATGATTGTCTTTGTGATATCATCTAGGTTTGCTACTACCTGATAGCATGATATGATATATGTGATAGTAGTAGAGTTCGGTTGTAGGGCCGAAGGGTAGTCAGACACCCCAGATACGTCTGACAGTATGTGATTATATGTTTGCATGCTAGCTTGTTATGTTATATGCGATAGTGGTAGTAGGAGGGGACCAATCCACGAGTTCGGTTGCTAGGACCGAAGGGTAGTTCAGGCACCCCATATATGTCTGATAATATGTTATGTTATGATATATGTGATAATAGCAGTAGGGGTGAAATAGTCCCCGAGGTTCAGTCGTCAGGATCGAAGGGTAGTCAGCACCCCAGAATGGCCTGACATGGGTAGTCAGCACCCCAGAATGGCTTGACACGGGTAGGTCGGCACCCCAGAATGGCCGTACCGGGTAGGTCGGGCACCCCAGAAATGCCTGGCAATATGTGTGATATGTGATTGTTTGGTATGCGATATGATGGGGGAACTCACTAAGTTTCGTGCTTACAGTGTTCAGTTTTGGTTTCAGGTACCTCTTCTTCGAATGGGGAAGGAGCTCGCGCGGTAGCAGCACATCACACACACGCTTTGTATTTCGCACTATGAGATCTTCCTGGGGATTTGTACTCTGACTTTATTATGTTTTTATAACTGGTTTCCAAACACGTACATCTTATATGAAATGTTATGATTGGTGAATGTTTGATCTTAATGTTTTGCTAAGTGTGTGTATTTAAAAATGAAATTTTTGGCTCATATTTTTGGGGTGTTACACTCACCCACCGCTTCCTTGACCAGTGGAGGGTCGTTTGCCGAACGGGTAGGACAAGGAATATAATTCTCACTTCATTAAAAGTATTAATGATAAATACTAAGTAACTAAACATTTATAAATTCCCAATCTTAGTTACTTAGGAAAAATGTGAATAAGGTGTTAATCCATGAAATGACACTTTGCACTTTGTTTAAGTCGTTAGTGGAGCATGTGTGGTTAACCGGCACACTAACCGAGACTTAACAAGGTAGACAAATGGTAACTTAATATTTATCATAGTATCGGTGGAGCGTGTGTGGTTAACCGGCACATCGATTAAGGGGTAAATATTAAGGGTACCAAGTATATTTGCATGGTTACTTCACACCTTGGTTTGTGATCCTCGGCATCCCAGTCACAAAACCTAAAGGGCACACTCGAGATTGAAACATGCCATTGAAAAGTTCAATGAATCTCAAAAGATCTAGGAGTTTCAAATCTAAGTAAAACCTAATTAAATTATTTTGTTTTTCATGGTGGAAATTGGTGAATCGTCATTTGCCTACCTTCAAATATTCTATAGCTTATATTACGACATCCCTCTTCCAAGTTATAAAATAGTTTGCAGGGTCCTAGCCTTAATATTTCATATTGGGTGTTATATTAAGGACTTTAGATCAACTATCTTGAATATCACCCAAAAGATGTCTAGTTCAGACATCTATGATCCTCCCAAATCTCTTGGAACTTCACTTCCTCCACCTCCTCCAATTATTCTCCGTATCCCACAAGTTCAAGGTCACTCAAGCCCTATTGGCAAGGCAAGGTCTAGGTGTGCTCACATCTTGGAGATGAAGTCACATATTTACAAGCCGGGAGAGTTGGGTGTCAAAGTCTTGAGAAAGTTGGATGTCCAATAACTTTCTAAGTCACATAGTGAGTTTCGTTGGGACTCCTATGAAACAAACTATGACAAGACCCTTAATGATCTTATCTAGTTGCTTGGTGCTACTGAATCAGCAATGATTTGGTGGGCTAGTAAAGCAAATTTGCTAATATCAACTTCCAAAAACTTTATGGACATTAACAATGATGACACTAGAAATCCAGAAAAAGCATTCTCTTCCCAATGGAAAGGGATCGGCAATAGTCAACTCGGTTGACCAAATGGTAAAGAGAAAAGCTAAGTCTGTGATAGTCTCGCGTACCATTACCAAAGGGTCCATATGGTTCTATTGCCAAAAGGAAAGGGCATTGGTTGCGAAGTTGCCAATTTTACCTAAGGATTTTAAAGTCAATAAGTTTGACCCTACTTTAGGTAAAGTCCACTATCTAACTCTGCTAAGTTTCTATTCTGAGATTCTTGATACATGATGTGACTGGGTCACATGTTGATGCTTTTAAGAATCAAAGAAAAGTGAAGAAACTTAAAGAAATAATATGCTGAATCTGATCGCGTAGATGGATTTCTATCGCATAGTTTGAAGATCAGATTCTTGAGCTACTTCTTAGGAGTTATGATATATTGCTTAGGAATCGATAACAACAAAGTTTTCATGTGCTTTTGCATTGTAAGGAAAGTTTTTCCGCAAAGTTTTTAAAATAAAAGGAAAATTTTTGATTTTATTTATTTTAAAATATCCTTACAATGGCATTTGAGGAAAAAAAATTGTTGCTTATATGATTCCATTAATAGCAAGAGTGGAAATATGAAATTGATTCTTTCATTTGTGGTAACGTCTAAATTTACCAAATAAGGAAAGATCCTCATCACCTAAGTTTCAATTGGACCGAAACTTGGAATCATGCAAGTTGTATAGCATGATGAATGAGAATTTATCATCTTTGGAAAATTAAGATTAGTTCCTTGTTCACATGTATATGTGAGTCAAGTGAAGGACTAAGGGATTGAGTATACATTCTTGTGCACTGTCCAAAGTCCACCACAAAAGATGGACAAGACTATTCATCATGATTTACTAAGTCTAGTAAATATGGTTATACTTACAGGCCTAAGTATAATTTTGAAGCATTGAAAAGATTTCAATGTATGGCAGAACGAATGAGAAGAATCAAATTAGGCAGAATGATAAAAGTTTCTCAAATTTGAAAAGATGGGAGAGTACTATAGTATCATGTTATATGATCATCTTAATGATTAAGAGACCTTATTACAATTCATCCTCTAAGTGCGTTCTGATAGCTAAGAAGAGGAGCTATGAATTGTTGAAGTGATTAAATCAAAAAGATGATTCATACTTCGTTCCAAAAACAATTCTTAGAGTTATACTCTAAGATTGTAACTTGAGTGAAATGTCTTAACGAAGGTTTAAAACACTTGTCAAATGTAAGAGTAAAACCAAAGGGCTTGTAGCCTAGCGGTATCCGGTGTTGCCCTCCCTCCTTGAGGTTGAGGGTTCAAGTCTCGTCGTGGACATAGGTGGATTTAAGATGTAGTTTAGGAGTAGGTTACATTTGCCGTTTCAAAAAAAAATGTAAGAGTAAAAGTTTTCTACTCTTGTACATTTGAAATTGGTAAGTTGTGATGTTTTGGATAAAACAAAGACCAACTAAGGCCAATTGTGTGAAGTGTTTGTCTTGATTAGAATCCACACTATCTCTTGAATATCTGAAAAGAAAGTCTTATATGTCAAGAGGACAGTAGGAGTCTTAAAGGTCTTGAAAGTGTCAAGAACTAATCAAGAATAAAACATGAAGTTCTTCACTAGCACACGACTTGAGGTTTATAACCTATCGTTTTGACATATTTTGTGCCCATTCCAATTAAAGTTGGCTTTGCATATGAGTTCTTAGAGTTCTCAATTGGTTGCACAACAACTTGGAAGCAATGGCAGGCCCTTGAACTCCCAGATAGAAAGAAATTAAAATTGAGTTCAGTCCATATGAGTTTGGATTTGTCATTATCCTTGTCTTGTGACTATGGTTTTGATAATTCCAAAGGATAAGAACACATACACCATTAAATCTAAGTGTCATAGGTTTCTCTCTGATTCATGAAAATGATGGTGAGGAAACAGTTTCACTAAGTAGATTTTAGCTAGATAGCAATTGTGATATTTGCATTCTCAAAGTCGTTAGTGGAGCGTGTGTGCTTAACCGGCACACTAAAATGGACTTGTGAGAAGTGGCAAAGGTCTAAACAATCGAGACTATGATTACGACATCCCTTTTCATAGTTCTAAAATTGTTTAGACACACCTGTGAGCTATCTAAGAAAAAGGTGTGTGATTTTGATAAAGTCTTATCAAGGCAATCTAGTATCAGAAATCTGAACTTTGGTAAGAAAGTCAATAAAGTATTGATTTCTAGAAGTCCAGGTGATTTCTGAGTACATGTCAAAGCTAGTGGGAGCATAAGTGTTAATCATCATGTTAGTGGGAGCACGATAATTATGATAAGTATTGCAAGTTAGCAATGTTAATTATAAAAAACAAAGGTTTCAATTGGGAAAAAGTTATTTTGCTATAATTAAGGGAGAGGAAATTATACTTCATCTCAAATCTATAAGCTTAGATTGTGAGATTTTAATCAAATTTAGTCAAGTATATATATGAATGTTATGTTGGAATGGCTCAACATAAGAAAATTATATATATGGGTCCATTATTTGCGTTCTAAAATTCGATTATGATTATGGCATCGCTTTTCATAATCTGAATTATGAGAACTTGGCAAATTGAAATGGAAATATTATAGCAAAATACTGGTTTAGTCTTTATGTGAAACATCATGAATCGTGTCCCATATGCTTCGGATACAAGATCGATTACATGTGCTATAATATTTGTCCTTTCTAAATTTTCCAAATGCCCGGGGCATTAACAGGGAAAAGGTCTAGAATTGGATATGACTAAAATGATTAAGCAATTCTCGAGGACAATCTAAGGTTTACCAAAGATTGGTTGCTCAGGGATAGTTGGAAGTATACTGTTAATTTTTAGAAGGACCATATTGACATATTATGAAAAGAGGCAACTCTTGTTCAGAAGTGATAGTCAAAATGGAAATATAGGAAGGTACAAGTTATCTTTGTAAGATTAGGAAACTTGATGCAAGAAGAATGCTCAAAGGCAATGGACTTTGAATATGAGACTTCGGTTCCATGGAGTTGATCTCCATTGGGATACTCTGTAATGTTATGTTAACAAGTCTTTGTGACTTTATGCATAATCGTTACAAGAGGACCAATGCATATAAGTTTAAAATCTAATAGATTTCGATAAATGATAAGGATTTGGAATTCTTACATTTACAATTAGGATTTGGGAGTGTGAAATTAGAATCATGGTTCAATTGGTTTATTTCACAAAGTAAGGATCATAGACAAACATAGAGTGCATACTTGGCTTATGGCAAAGCTATTGTTTAGAAAAACATAGTGTACATGCTCGCAGCGTGGGAAAACTATTGTTTTAATTCAAGAATAGAGTTGATAGCTGAAATAGTATGCAATGAATAATGTGTAATCATATGGTGATAAATAAATGTGTTTTTATTTATATTCATAATTCTGAGACCATATTGGATTTAATTATTCCACACCGTAAATTTCAAAAACAATTTTTCATTAAAAAAATAATCGTTAATTCTTAAAAACACTTTTCTTAAAATCCCAATCGTAATCGAATTACAAAACATAACTCCATTTTCACTTGCATAATAAACCAGGATCCTCAAAACATGACTTTTTATCTGGTGTGTACAATCGAGCCGTTGTCGTCCCGTGATCCTGAGAGAAACCTAAAACACATAACACAAAACACTGTAAGCACAAAGCTTAGTGATTTCCCCAAAATACCACACATAACACATATTAGCCACTCGAGGCTATAACTCTGTGGGTCCGTGGACCCTACTCTATGAACCTTCTGGTTCTAACTCTGTGAACCTTCCGGTTCTAACTCTGGAACCTTCCGGTTCTAACTCTGTAAATATGCACAGCATAAATCACATAGAAATAATGCAGTACAACACATAACATACATAACATACAAATACTCTGTCACATAACTCTGGTTACCTACTCAAGGTAAAGTATAGTGAGAAGACTCACCTCGGATATCTCAGTAAATCTCTGACTCGATAACTCTGATCTAGCCCCTGGCTAATCACATGAAATAAATATGCTAATTAATACAACTCTCAGGCTAGGCTAATCTCTTTCTCTCAATACATCCTCTAGGAAGGGTAAAAGGCTATCCTACCCTTCCAATGACTCTAAAGTCCAAACATTGACTAACCCCTAAAAGTCAACGAAGTCAACGGTCAACCTTGACCAAACTCGCAGAGTGCGACTGTGATTCGGCGAGTCCACACGAGCTCTTTACTCTCCTAGTCCTCATTGGACTCACTGAGTCAACCTCAACCCTGCAAATCAGCACTGATCACAATCTGTGAAATGTCTCGACCTAACTCGCTGAGTCCGGCGTGGACTCGCCGAGTCCCTACGAGACCTGATTCCTCTGTATCCCTTCTGACTGACCGAGTCACTCACCCAACTCGGTTACCCAACCCCTGGTTCAAAAAAACGGAACAAACACGCTCCAACTCGTCGAGTCTGCTAATGGACTCGGCGAGTGCATCCCATGCATAACCCCAAACGACCTTCTGAGGTCATATTTGTTCCACTAGCTCATAGATCCAGTCTTTCCAAACTTATTTATCATGTAAAGTTTATGTCTTGGTGCTCATATCACACCTATTGACTCATAAATGGTGTTTTAACCTCACACATAATGATCCCAAACCAAAACCTCCATAGACTCATATAAAGCTTGGACAAAGAGGCACTCTGGACCTCCATGGGTCCAAATCCAGAACCTAACTCGCCTAAGGGACCATGGGAGCACTAGATCTAGTCACAAAAGGGCTCAATAAGCCCTAAATCAACATGAACATCACCTCAACAGAAAATGTTTCGAAAATAGTACCTCAAACGTGATGTTCTGGACCTCAGATCTTTAGGAAGTTAACCCTCTTGCTTCCTCTTGGCTATAGCTTCCTTTCCCTTGCTAGAAAACACTTCCAAGGTCGACAATGGCTCCTTCTCTCACTCCAAACGCTCAAGTTCACTAGGGTTTCGCTCTGGGGGGGCTGGTGAGCCCAAATGACGGCCATAAGGCCCTTTAAATAGGCCCCAAACCCGAGAAATTAGGGTTTCATTAAACAGCACGGACTCGCCGAGTCGACCAATGCGACTCGTCGAGTCTGGTCAATAATCCGGGTGAGAAATCGCGTCTCTACTCGGCGAGTTTACGCACCAACTCGTCGAGTTCTTCCACAAAACTCAAAATAAAATGAATAAATATAACACCTGAAATTCTGGATGTCACAATTCTCTCCCACTTGAATCTGACTTCGCCCTCGAAGTCTCATCCCTGAAATAGCTCCAGATGCTGCTCCCGCATCTCACGCTCTGGCTCCCAGGTCAACTCGGATCCTCTCTGATGTTCCCACTGAACCTGTACCACGGGCACCTCCTTGTTCCTCAGAACCTTGATCTTCCGATCCAAAATCGCAACTGGTCTCTCCGCGTAGTTCAGGCTTGCATCCACCTGAATATCCTCTAGTGGCACTACCGCCGACTCGTCGGCTATACACTTCCTCAACTGAGACACGTGGAAGGTATTATGAATCCGCTCCGACTCCGCAGGTAGCTCCAAGCGATAAGCTACCCTGCCCACCCTCGCGATCACTCTGAACGGCCCAATATACCGGGGCCCTAGCTTGCCCCTCTTCCTGAATCGAATCACTCCTTTCCAAGGAGATACCTTCAGGAGAACATAGTCACCGACCTGGAACTCAAGGTCGGATCATCATCTATCCGCATAACTCTTCTGGCGGCTCTGAGCAGTCAACAATCTCTGCCTGACCTGTTGTATCTGCTCTTTTGTCTAAAGCACAATCTCTGTGCTACCCATCACTCGTTGCCCTACCTCTCCCCAACAAATGGGAGTCCGACACCTCCTCCCATACAACAGCTCAAAGGGTGGCATACCAATGCTTGAATGATGGCTGTTGTATAGGAAAACGCATCCAATAGAAAAATGTGTGTCGCAAATCTCTCCGAAATCTAATACACATGCCCGAAGCATGTCCTCGAGCGTCTGAATCATCCGCACGCCTTGAAGTGTCCTCAGACATCACCATGATAAACTCTAGCTCATTTCTCATATCCCACTTCGATATTGAGCACCAAGTTAACGTTTGACTCCACAGCTGAACCTCCAAAGATCACCTATAACATGATCCAAAATATCTCACGAGCTTCCTCCCCGTGACCATTATCCCGGCTCAGTGACTCACAAGTCACGAAATTCTCTTTTCCTCATATGAAAAACACAATCCAACCGAGGATCGACTCAACTCTGACCTCTAGTTCTGCCCTTGGTTCAACCATTAGGCTCCAAAAAAAAAAAACTCTCTACTAAGGCTACTCAAGCCCAAAACTCTTCTGCATCTTACCCTGATCGGGGAACATTCCAACATCACACTCTCTTGTCGTCTAGTGAGTATTACGGCTCCTCGTAATAACACGACAGCCTCTGACTAGTAAGTACTACGGCTTCCCATAGTACCACGACTCCCTCTCTCTGACTTGTGAGTACTACGGCTCCCCGTAGCATCACAACACCCTCTCACTAGTGAATACTATGGCTCCCCGTAGCTTCACCCCTACTCTCGTTCTCATCCCAACAACACACTACGCCCACTAACTCATGCTACATAGACTATCATAGATAGATATACACACTTGCCCCACATATGCATCACAAACTCCGACGGCAACCGCCATAACAAAATACCTACCCCTACGAAGATCCATTTTCTTAAATAATCCCTCTTGATGCTAATACCCGAAGGGTTCCCACTGGAACTGAAAACACATGATACACCACTAGTCGTCCCAACTCAAGATTCTAAATAACTCCGAAATCGGAACATTAAACCCGATCACCACAGAACACCGTTACAGAACATCGCGATGTCCTGCCTTAACCACTGATCTCCTACTCCCAGCACCATATAGATACAACAACACATTTCCTCTGAATTCCATAAATAATTCCTCATTTTTTCCAATGCGCAACTTCGGTGTATCCAATTACTCAATTAGAACACGAGAGAATGCTAACGCTATGGAATACGCTGATAATTCTTCGAAACCCTTTTCTTACCGCTCAAAATCCAAGCAAGAATACGCATACCGACCCGGGAGTTGGCTGCTCAATCATTCTCTACCTACTTGCAACGACACTGACCACTACCAGGTTCCTGACCATTAACCACCTGCCATGGAGACATTCATCCTTCTCAAACAAGTACTTCCTACATTAGCTCACTCTGACCCTTTCCTCGATCACCAATAACTTTGGTCTCGTGAATTCTTACCGCAGATCTCTATAGCACTTATAACCGTTCTTGAAAAATCTCTATTTTCTTCCATACGGTACCCGGTTCTCCCCCACCCAGGGTTCGAACCATCACCAATTGGCACACAACCATCCCACAAACTATTTTCACAAGCAAAATCGCACCTGCCCCTGGAAAGTGCTACGCAACGCCCGATAATCCCCTTTAAGGAAATCAATCATTCTCATATACTCTAAACCTCAGATGAAATCCTCAAGAACTTCTCGTCACAACTGCCTCTAGTCGTTCCAAGTCTTGTACCAATCCAATACCAAACAACTCAACTGTCCAATAACATCACTGGCTCATAGACTGAACCACGAAATCATCATGCTCCCCTACCTCGACTCATCAACCAACGTTCCAACACATGGATCATCCCAAAAACAGGGACCCACTCCCATATTCAATACCCAAAATAGATAGAAAACCATTGCACTGATAAAGTCGACTGGACTCCCCACTGATACCACTACAATACGCCCTACTATACTCAAATAGGTGTAACGTGGTCCTCGTCTATCTCAGTCCCAACTGACTATCTGCTCATGATAAATCACTGCCTCGCTGCAGACAGGCTACCTGATACTCAGGTGGAAAATCATCATTAATGACAACCTGCAGGGTTTACCCCCAAACCCAAAACTTAAACATCATGCTCCCCATGTTTCGCACACGAACATAAATAGCACCACCCAGGTCATAGAAGGTGGCATCTCCTCTATCGGCTGATTGCTCACCTCAGACCGAAATTCTCCCCTCCCTCTGACTCCTTACCAAGATACTCTGAAAGGCTCTCGACCTCCCTCTCAAGGGACGCCTCTTCGAACTCGATCATGACCGGATAATCCGGAGAACCACAAGCATCATTCACTACGAACCATGGTACTCATCCCATGACATCCCTTTTCAATATGCTCCGGTGTATGGTACCCAAACCATAGCATCACTCCTCCATCTGTTCCAATGTATGGTACTCGAACCAATACATCACTCCTCCATCCGCTCTGATGTATGGTACCCGAACCATAACATCACTCCTCAATTCGTTCTGATGTATGGTACTCGAACCATAACATCACTCCTCAATCTGCTCCGATGTAAGGTACTCGAACCATAACTCCTCAATCCGCTCCGATGTATGGTACTCGAACCATAACATCACTCCTCAATCTGCTCCGATGTATGGTACTCGAACCATAACATCACTCCTCAATCTGCTCTGATGTATGGTACTCGAACCATAACATAACTCCTCAATCCGCTCCGATGTATGGTACTCGAACCATAACATCACTCCTCCATCTGCTCTGATGTATGGTACTCGAACCATAACATAACTCCTCAATCCGCTCCGATGTATGGTACTCGAACCATAACATCACTCCTCAATCTGCTCCAATGTATGGTACTCGAACCATAACATAACTCCTCAATCCGCTCCTTAGAACCTTCAGAATACTCCCTATATCAAGTATGGGTCCTCTACTTTCAGTAGTACGGGCCCATACTACCTGCCACATCTACCCATACTTTCCACACGGACTATCCCAGAGCTCCTAAGTAGCTGCTCAACCTTCTCGTTCACTAATTCCATCACGCGTGCTCGCTCCTCAGCGAAATGCTCCACTCCACCAGCGTACTCATCTGGCTCAGGTCACTCCCACTTCTTCGCCATCAGCTGTTGAAGAGCTCCTAATGATGCCAGTCATCTACCTCCTGAATATTGTCATATTCACTTGGTATCTAACTCCCATCATTGAGAGTTCCACAAAAGCACGAAGCAAGCAGGATTCGTGCATCGAAGAATACATAGAGCTCACTCTGGATGATAACTCCGCTTGCTCTGTTCATTCTCAAGGTACCACCGAATTCTGCAACTCTGCCCCTCGCGGGTTCTAACTATTCTTCGATAAACACCACAATAATCATCTAGGCGTCTCTCCTAGATTACTCCTTTACTCAAATCCCCTAAAAGGATTCCAACTGAATACTCTCACTCATACTCAAAAGCACATCACATATAACAGCAACTCCTAGACTAAGACATCACAAATTAGGCCACTCTATTCCTAAGATATGAAATACCTAGCCTGTCTCTAGCATGCATAATATCTTATAAAATGTATCATAAATATCTCATAACACAAAAGCAAGAGTATTTTGGGAAATCACCGTTCGGTCTCTGGCTGATTGTACACACTGCTCTTTCTTGCTTCCTCTTTGAACTCTTATTCACTTTTAGAAAATAATTTCTTTTGAAAACTTTTCGTACTTCCTCAGCTTGAGTCCAGATTTACTCGAAGGTGCATCCGAATCCCTCAAACCAAGGCTCTGATACCAACTTGTAACACCGTAAATTTCAAAAACAATTTTTCATTAAAAAAATAATTGTTAATTCTTAAAAAAACTTTTCTTAAAATCCCAATCGTAATCGAATTACAAAACATAACTCCATTTTCACTTGCATAATAAACCAGGATCCTCAAAACATGACTTTTTCTCTGGTGTGTACAATTGAGTCGTTGCCATCTCGTGATCCTGAGAGAAACCTGAAACACATAACACAGAACACTGTAAGCACAAAGCTTACTGAGTTCCCCAAAATACCACACATAACACATATTAGCCACTCGAGGCTATAACTCTGTGGGTCCGTGGACCCTAATCTGTGAACCTTCTGGTTCTAACTCTGTGAACCTTCCGGTTCTAACTCTGTAAATATGCACATCATAAATCACATACAAATAATGCAGTACAACACATAACATACATAGAATACAAATACTCTATCACATAACTCTGGTTACCTACTCAAGGTAAAGTATAGTGAGAAGACTCACCTCGGATATCTCAGTAAATCTCTGACTCGGTAACTCTGATCTAGCCCCTACCTAATCACATTAAATAAATACTCTAATTAATACAACTCTCAGGCTAGGCTAATTTCTTTCTCTCAATACATCCTCTAGGAAGGGTAAACGGCTATCCTACCCTTCCGATGACTCTAAAGTCCAAACATTGACTAACCCCTAAAAGTCAACGAAGTCAACGGTCAACCTTGACCAAACTCGCCGAGTGCGACTGTGAATCGGCGAGTCCACACGTGCTCTTTACTCTCCTAGTCCTCATTGGACTCACTGAGTCAACCTCAACCCTGCAAATCAGCACTGATCACAATCTGTGAAATGTCTCGACCTAACTCGTCGAGTCCAGCGTGGACTCGCCGAGTCCCTACAAGGACCTGATTCCTCTGAATCCCTTCCGACTCACCGAGTCACTCACCCAACTCGGTTACCCAACCCCTGGTTCGAAAACATGGAACAACTCGCTCCAACTCATCGAGACTGCCAATGGACTCGGCGAGTGCATCCCATGCATAACCCCAAACGACCTTCTGAGGTCAGATTTGTTCCACTAGCTCATAGATCCAGTCTTTCCAAACTTATTTATCATGTAAAGTTTATGTCTTGGCGCTCATATCACACCTATTGACTCATAAATGGTGTTTTAACCTCAAACACAATGATCCCAAACCAAAACCTCCATAGACTCATATAAAGCTTGGACAAAGAGGCACTCTGGACCTCCATGGGTCCAAATCCAGAACCTAACTCGCCTAAGGGACCATGGGAGCACTAGATCTAGTCACAAAAGGGCTCAATAAGCCCTAAATCAACATGAACATCACCTCAACAGAAAATGTTTCGACAATAGTACCTCAAACGTGATGTTCTGGACCTCAGATCTTCAGGAAGTTAACCCTCTTGCTTCCTCTTGGCTATAACTTCCTTTCCCTTTCTAGACAACACCTCCAAGGTCGACAATGGCTCCTTCTCTCACTCCAAACGCTCAAGTTCACTAGGGTTTCGCTCTGGGGGGCTGGTGAGCACAAATGACGGCCGTAAGGCCCTTTAAATAGGCCCCAAACCCGAGAAATTAGGGTTTCATTAAACAGCGCGGACTCGCCGAGTCCACCAATGCGACTCGTCAAGTCCGGTCAATAATCCGGGTGAGAAATTGCATCTCTACTCGGACAGTATCCGCACCAACTCGCCGAGTTCTTCCACAAAACTCAAATAAAATGAATAAATATAATACCTGAAATTCCGGATGTCACACTTGTGTTTCATTTTACATGTTTTGACTTCCAGAATAACTAGGTCGTTCTTCCTGAATGACTAAGTTATTCAAATTATCCATAGTCGGTCATATGTTGGAAGTAGATATGAATCAAGACTGTCATGGGTTGGGCTTGTAGAGGTCTAAGATGTTGGACAGGGTGATGCTACAACACTCATGAGTGCTCATAAGTTCTGAGTATTGGGTTTAACCCACACTCATTGGAATCACTTCGTGGATTTTATCACGAGTGATCATGAGATGATAATATCTTATATTTTTTCAAACCTAGAGATATGAGTTGTTACTATGAATTGGTTGTACATTGATTGCACGAAAAACGAATTGGTAACTCGACGTTATAAAACGTGCCTTTGTGTATGATTCAACAAGTATTAGAACAAGCCATATGAGTCGAAGTTTATCCATTCCTTTTACCTTCGGGATAAAAGCGATATCTGTGACAACCCGATATTTTAACAACATATAAACGACCTAAAAAGTCAAGTATTGTAACCACGTTAGTTGTAATAAAATTTACTTCGAAAATAAAATATCCAAAAATCGCTAATTAAATTACCTTTTATGATAGATGTCATTAAACCATGATCGTACGTAAAAAGAACGCTCAAATCCGACTTCGTATAAGAATGTTAGAAAATTTTCAAGTTCGGCTTAACGGCAGACGACTAAAAACTCGAATCAGAGATCGAGCGACTTTTGAACGGAATGACCTAAACGAGAATCGAAGGTCTCATCAATGGTATTTCATCGGTAAAAAGTCTGGCAAAAACCGACGTCAGATAAAGGAGTTATGAATTTCTAAAGAAATTTTCTTACCGCGACCTTTTAATAATAAATAATAAAAATAATTTCGCAATTTGCCGACGGAATCTAAACGAAAGTTGTAGAGTATGGTCTCACCTTCGCGGGGATATAAAGAACGTCAAAAACGAAGTTCGTATGAAGAAGATATGAATTTTTGAAGTTTATTAAATAATTTATATATAAATTTAATTCAAAAACTCGGTATTATCCGAAGGGGGAGTCAGCGTGCTCATCCGAGTTACGCGCCGCGTAACCCCGTACGCCCCGCGTACGCGAGGCCTTGGTTTCAGTTCGTCCACGTCGTCCCTATGCGAGCCTGCCCGACCCATCCCATCCGAAGCGAGGCAGTCGAGGACTCGGTCACGCATGACGCACGAGTACGCCCCGTGTACGCTCGTACGCCCCGCGTACCGAGGCTTCTCAGACCCCTATAAATAGAGATGCGAGGGTTCAGGGAAAAACACCCCATCTCTCTCATTTCTCTCACGATCTTGCCTCGATTTCCGTGCCCGCACTACCCCGAAGCCCCGATCACTTTGCTCGAGTCCCGAAGGTCGTTCGTGCCCCCGAGATTCCCGAGAATCCTGAGGAAATCCACTTTTGCAAGCCGAAATTATGTCCGGTTTTTCATCTCGCAACCTCCGATCTTACAAGTGAGTTCATACCCCTATAATTCACGTTTTTAAATGTTTTATGAGTACTTTTACATGCTTTTAAGGGGGGGGGGGGGGAATACAAGTAAAACACTCGGTTATTATCGGGTGTTATATAAACTTTCACTTTACGCGTTTTATCAAAGGAATCATATGTGATTTGAAACTATCAAAGGAAATCTTTCATATGCAAAGTATAACACGACAACATTTTATCTTTTGAAATGAGAAACGATTTAGGTATTTATATAAATCAGATACTTTGCTTATATTACATTCGGTGTGTCGGTTTTGGCACTACAAACTCTACACTTTTCATAACAAGTGAACATTTTCACTAAGGGTTTATTTAACAAATGAAACACACTTTTAGGAAACTATAATAGGTATAGTTTTACGAGAATACTACGAACTTTACATATATGGAAATACTATTTTGATAAGTTACTTTCATATACAATAACGAACGAACATTTTCACACGTAAATCTGTTTTATACTAAGTTTTGTGAGACATTAACTTCACGTACGTTCGAGTACACATTTCAAGTCCTGTATTATATACTAGAATCCCTTGGAGGGGGAGCATGGTGTTTGTGTATTCTATACGGGCTTGACAACCCGCACCCTGATTGTTAGCTACAGTCCACCTTTTGGGGTGACAAACGTTAGAACATTCCAACGCCTGAAGAACGTTGTGTATAGGCATTCCTTGTCAATAGCATGGTTATAAAACTCACATGGGGTATTAAAAACACAATGATTTACGAGGTTTTTCAGACAAATTGAAATCTTTATACTTACATACATTTACTAGAAACAAGCATTTGTCCTGAAAGAAGGTTACAATTATACTAGTAGAAAATATAGGATTTTCTAGGAATATGCAAACAAAGAACAAAAACATTTCATTTCATACAAACATTGTCATTAAATACTTAGGAAACTCACCAGCTTAAATGTTGATCTACTCTTTCAAAACTACTTGTATGTCCCAGGGATTCAGTAATTACAGGTAACAAACGGATTTTGGAGAAGGGACGTTGCGGCGCCAGTTTAATTTCATATTTTGACATCATAATGTAATTGATTTTGAACATGTATACTTTTAAACAATGTAAACTTTCAATTATATATATGATGGTTGTATTGTTTTCTTACTATGTATTCATTTGTTATGTTACCACATGAAGTCATCCGCCCCCGAACGTTTCCGTCGTTCCGGTTTGGGGGTGTGACAGATTGGTATCAGAGCAATGTTTATAGTGAACTAAGTATATCGAATCTCATAAGATATACAAACTATAAATGCTTAGGGACTCAAAGTCTCTGACAAAAGTTTTTGTACCTAAAATTCTTATTTCACATAAATAGATTATTTTAGGTTATAAAAATCCGAAATACATGCATACAACGACACATTTTTATGATAAGAACTATACAAAAAGTATTAAGACAAGTTGGACACTATGATTAGTTCCCGAGATATGTAATCAAATTTGGGACGAATATAGCCTGATCAACTATGTTTATCCGAAATTTGACTAACGTATGTCAAGGAATGATCGTAGTGAGCAATAAGTCAAAACTTAACAAAATAGACACTAGTATCTAACGTACAATTTAAATACTATAGGAGTATTTGGTGCATACACTAGATTAATTAGTATTACATGTCTCAAGTTTTGTTCAAATCTTATAACCCTATTCTTGTATAGTCAAATGGCTGGATTTCACCCGAATGGAGATCCCTACTACCCACAACAAGGAAACAGAGGATGGATTGAAGAGGATCCGGAGGAGGACGAAGAGCCCATTGAGTTGGATGGAGGGGATGACTCCGGGACAGACTCGGAACCGGAAATAATCAACCCTCCACCCATTAGGAGGAACTTCCTAGGACCGACTCTCGTTTGGGGAAGTCACCTCGTCCACTGGAGCCAACAACAAGGGATACGCTCTCCCTACGGAATGTGTCGAGACTTCTACGACATCAAGGACGGAGGTTCAGCCGACCGAGCACTTCCAGCAATGGTAGGTAAACTAGCCAACCAGACCTACCAATCGGGGGTTCAAGCAAACCGAATCCGAGAGGTCAACGTGGAAGTACAAGTCCACGCAGCCAATATCCGCCGCCTGGATATGTTGCAGAACGACATCCACCTCCGCGCCGAAGCATTCCAAGCACAAATGAATGCAGCCTTGGCAGAGTTGAGGGAACAACAAGCCGCCTTCGATAGGCATCTTATGGAGTCGAAGCAATCAGATGCGAAATCGAGCTCCAAGTGCAACACACGTCGCAAGTAGTACTTGCGAAAACCTCAAATTTTGTTATAAGATAGGACTTCGGCTAAAAGTTTTTACTTCCTTTAAATTCATGTAATCGGAGACCCGTTTAAGGGTCAAATTTTCGTGATAGTTGTATCATCTATTATATTAATATAATTCGCACGCTATTACTACTATGTTGAGTATCGTGTCTAATCTTTAAAATATTATGGAAAAACCATACGCTTGTTCATATATTCGGATTTACGAATAACCTTCGCTCTTCTATCTGTGAAACTCATACTATTATCTGTTGTTGAACTATAGCAATTTAGTTCATGAGACACATTCATTATTCATTTATTCTTATCCATATCATCATCTTTTAAATGTATAGTTAAAGATGCCTCCACGCAGGAATCCCAGACGTAACCCTAACAACGAAACACCGATACCACCACTACCTCCACCTCCTCAATTTGATGTTGTCATGTTCCAGGCAGCAGTCACTGCAGTTGTGGCAGCTGCCATGTCACAGATCAATACTCATGTTACTACGGGTTCAGGATTTGGCATACATCCTTCCAACCATGGCGATAGTCATGGGCAACCCCGGGAGTGCACCTATAAAGACTTTACGAATGCTAAGCCTCGGATGTTTAATGGAACGGGTGGTGTGATGGTTTTAAGACAGTGGATTGAAAGAATGGAATTAGTGTTTGAAATCTGCTCCTGCCCCGAGCACAGCAAAGTCAAGTTTGCAACTTACATGTTTACTGATAGGGCTTTAACTTGGTGGAATGGCCACGTTAAGGTACTTACCCTAATAGTGGCAAACTCGATAAGCTGGGAGAGCTTGAAAATCATGTTGATGAGGGAGTACTATCCACGAGGAGAGATTCAAAAGCTCGAGCACGAACTCTGGACTCTGGGAATGATTGGTACCGACATAGCAACTTATACCAATAGATTATGCGAGTTGGCAATCCTTTGCCCGGATATGATTGCTCCCGAGAGCAAGAAAATAGAGCGATACATTTAGGGACCGTCGCCCCAAATCCAGTCAAGTGTGTTAGCTTCCAAACCTGACACCTTTGAAAGTGCCAAGGAGCTGGCACAATCGCTTATTGATTACGGAAATCATCAACACTCAGCAACTTCTGCACCAGAACCACACAAGGGAAACAACAATAACAGCAACAACAACAAGAGAGGATGGAATAAGGGGAAGGGTGGATCTTCCCAAGAATCCTCGAAGAAACAACAACTGGTTGTCGTGAACATTGCGATGGTACCTACTACCGTTCCTACAAGTCTCTACCCAACAAAGCCTTATGTAGGCAACCTCCCAAAGTGTACCAAGTGCAATTACCACCACCACGGACCATGTCAGGAAATGCAGTGCTCTAACTGCAACAGAAAGGGGCACACTGCCCGTTTCTGCAAGGCCTCCGCAAAACCGATCACTCAAGTTGCCAGTGCTGGTGTAGGCCAAGCCTGCTACGGTTGTGGCGAGGTGGGCCACTACAAAAGAAACTGCCCAAAGGCAGCAAATACCAGCGGAGTGGGATGGGTATTAGCTATCGGTCACGAGGAAGCCGTAGCTGATCCTACAGTAGTTGCTGGTACGTTTCTTCTCGATAATTCATATGCATGCATCCTATTCGATAGCGGAGCGGAGAGAAGCTTTGTGAGCCAAAGCTTTATTCACTTACTTAAACGTAAACCTAGCATGTTAAAAGAATCATTCACTGTAGAAATGGCAAATGGGAAAACGGAAAACACTATTTGCATATACATGGGTTGTACATTAACTTTAGACGGTCACTCTTTCCCAATCAACCTTATGCCAGTCCAAATAAAAAGTTTCGACGTTATAGTTGGCATGGACTGGTTAAGTCCTCTTCGTGCCAACATCATGTGCTTTGAAAAAGCCGTTCGTCTAAATCTCCCTAACCACGAAACAATAGTGATCTATGGCGACAAATCAAGTACAAACCTTCGCATCATTTCGTGCATCCAAACTCGAAAGTGTTTGCGGAAGGATTATCAGGCATTTCTTGCACACATCATCGATATGAGTCGGGAGGTAAAAGATATAAACAACATCTCGGAGGTACGGGATTTCCCCGATATCTTCCCAGAAGAACTACCGGGATTACCACCACAACGCCAAGTCGAGTTTAGAATCGACTTAATTCCAGGGGCTACCCCTGTAGCAAAATTGCCATATCGTCTGGCACCAACAGAGATGCAAGAACTTTCCAGTCAGCTTAACGAACTTCACCAAAAAGGATTCATCAAACCAAGTTTCTCACCTTGGGGAGCACCGGTCTTGTTTGTAAAGAAGAAAGACGGATCGTTCCGGATGTGCATCGACTACCGAGAGCTGAACAAACTCACTGTCAAGAATCGTTACCCTCTACCCCACATTGACGACCTATTTGATCAACTTCAAGGAGCGAGCTACTTCTCAAAAACAGATCTACGATCCAGATATCACCAATTACGAGTGCTAGAAGAAGACGTTCCCAAGACAGCCTTCCGAACCCGTTATGGACACTACGAATTTGTAGTGATGCTGTTCGGATTAACCAACGCACCAGCAGTATTCATGAATCTAATGAATAGAGTGTGTCGTCCCTACTTGGATCAATTTGTCATTATATTCATTGATGATATACTTATCTACTCCCGAAGTAAGGAAGAACATAGTCAACACCTACGGAAGGTCTTAGAAACACTACGATCAGAGAAGCTCTATGCGAAGTTCTCTAAATATGAATTTTGGATTCGAAGAGTCGAATTCTTGGGCCACGTTGTTAGCGAAAAAGGGATACACGTGGACCCCTCCAAAATTAAGGCCATTAAGAACTGGTCGGCACTAAAGACACCCACTGAGATTCGTCAATTTCTAGGTCTAGCTGGTTACTATCGCCGATTCATAAAGAACTTCTCTAGCATCGCGAAACCTCTTACTACGTTAACCCAGAAAGGCGTGGTCTTTGACTGGGAAACAAAACAAGAAAAGGCGTTCCAAACTCTGAAACAAGCCTTATGCACCGCACCAATACTATCCCTCCCCGAAGGGATAGAGGATTTTGTAGTGTATTGCGATGCATCGAATCAAGGGCTTGGTTGTGTTCTTATACAACGAGGGAATGTTATTGCTTATGCCTCCCGTCAGCTTAAAACACACGAAATAACTATACAACACACGGTCCAGAGTTGGGAGCAGTGGTATTTGCTTTGAAGATCTGGAGACACTACCTGTACAGAAAAAAGAGTACTATTTACACCGACCACAAGAGCCTTCAACACATTTTCAATTAGAAGGAGCTCAACATGCGACAACGACGATGGGTCGAGTTACTCAATGATTACGAATGCGAGATTCGTTATCATCCTGGCAAGGCCAATGTAGTAGCTGACGCCCTCAGTCGAAAAGAATACACTGGTCGGAGAGTCAAATATCTGAATATGACCATCCATTCCCACTTATCCACACAAATTAAAGAGGCTCAACTGGAAGCTTTACAACCCGAGCATGTGACGGGTGAATCCCTGAGAGGAATGGAAAAGAATCTAGAAGTCAAGGGTTGCGGAGCCTATTATCTCATGGACCGTATCTGGACCCCAAGACATGGTGGTTTCAGGGATGTGGTCATGACTGAAGCGCACAACACGAGGTATTCCGTTCACCCGGGTTCAGATAAAATGTATTTGGATCTTAAGAAACTGTACTGGTGGCCTAACATGAAAGCAGAGATTGCTACCTTTGTAAGTAAATGTCTTACTTGCGCTAAGGTTAAGGTCGAATACCAGAAACCATCAGGATTACTACAACAAACAGAGATACCAGAATGGAAATGGGAACGGATCACTATGGATTTCATAACCAAGTTGCCCAAGACAACGGGTGGACTTGATACCATATGGGTCATCGTCGACAGATTAACCAAATCCGCGCATTTTCTGCCAATCAAGGAGACTGACAAGATGGAAAGGCTTACAAGAACTTACATAAGGGAAATAGTAAGATTGCATGGGGTTCTGATGTCCATTATCTCCGATAGAGATAGTAGATTTACATCAAGGTTCTGGCAGTCACTACAAAGTTCCCTAGGGACTAGATTGGACATGAGTACGGCCTACCATCCACAAACAGACGGGCAAAGTGAGAGAACGATACAAACTTTGGAGGATATGCTAAGAGCCTGTGTGATTGAATTTGGAAAGGCATGGGATATCCACTTACCTCTTGTCGAATTCTCATACAACAATAGTTATCATACGAGCATAAAGGCTGCTCCATTCGAAGCCCTCAATGGCCACAAGTGCAGATCCCCTCTGTGCTGGACCGAAGTTGGCGACACACAATTAGCTAAAGGACGAGATACTGAAAGCACTCTCACCGGTCCGGAAATCATACGAGAAACAACAGAGAAGATCGTTCAGATTCGTGAACGGTTGAAAGCATCTAGAGACCGACAAAAAAGCTACGCTGATCAATGGAGAAAACCTTTGGAATTCCAAGTAGGAGACCGTGTCCTATTGAAAGTCTTGCCATGGAAAGGCTTGATACGCTTTGGAAAGCATGGAAAGCTAAACCCAAGGTACATAGGGCCTTTCGAGATTCTCGCCAGAATCAGCCCTGTAGCCTACAAACTTAATCTACCACGTGAACTTAGTAACATACACCCAACCTTCCACGTATCGAATTTGAAAAAGTGTCTGGCCGATGAGACTCTTGTTATCCCACTCGACGAGATCGAGATCAACGAGAGCCTCAACTTTGTGGAAGAACTGGTAGAAATCATGGACCGAGAGGTCAAACAAACAAAACAAAGTCGCATACCCATCGTGAAAGTCCGCTGGAACGCAAAGCGAGGACCTGAATTCACATGGGAACGCGAGGATTAGATGAAACAAAAGTACCCCGCATCTTTTTCTCTGATTCACTTGTATCTTTCTTGCTTTAAATTTCGGGACGAAATTCCCTATAACGGGGGGATGATGTGACAACCCGATATTTCAACTACATATAAACGACCTAAAAAGTCAAGTATTGTAACCACATTAATTGTAATAAAATTTACTTCGAAAATAAAATATACAAAAATCGCTAATTAAATTACCTTTTATGATAGATGTCATTAAACCATGATCGTACGTAAAAAGAACGCTCAAATCCGACTTCGTATAAGAAAGTTAGGAAATTTTCAAGTTCGGCTTAACAGCAGACAACTAAAAACTCGAATCAGAGATCGAGCGACTTTTGAACGGAATGACCTAAACGAGAATCGAAGGTCTCATCAATGGTATTTCAACGGTAAAAAGTCTGGCAAAAACCGATATCAGATAAAGGAGTTATGAATTTCTAAAGAAATTTTCTTACCGCGACCTTTTAATAATAAATAATAAAAATAATTTCGGAATTTGCCGATGGAATCTAAACGAAAGTTGTAGAGTATGGTCTCACCTTCGCGGGGATATAAAGAACGTCGAAAACGGAGTTCGTATGAAGAAGATATGAATTTTTGATGTTTATTAAATAATTTATATATAAATTTAATTCAAAAATCCGGTATTATCCGAAGGGGGAGTCAGCGTGCTCATCCGAGTTATGCGCCGCGTAACCCCGTACGCCCCGCATACGCGAGGCCTTGGTCTCGGTTCGTCCACGTCGCCCCTATGCGAGCCTGCCCGACCCGTCCCATCCAAAGCAAGGCAGTCGAGGACTCGGTCACGCATGATGCACGAGTACGCCCCGCGTACCGAGGCTTCTCAAACCCCTATAAATAGAGATGCGAGGGTTCCGGGAAAAACACCCCATCTCTCTCATTTCTCTCACGATCTTGCCTTGATTTCCGTGCCCGCACTACCCCGAAGCCCCGATCACTTTGCTCGAGTCCCGAAGGTCGTTCGTGCCCCCGAGATTCCCGAGAATCCCGAGGAAATCCACTTTTGCAAGCCGAAATTATGTCCGGTTTTTCATCTCGCAACCTCCGATCTTACAAGTGAGTTCATACCCCTATAATTCACGTTTTTAAATGTTTTATGAGTACTTTTACATGCTTTTAAGGGGGGGGGGGGGGGAATACAAGTAAAACACTCGGTTATTATCGGGTGTTATATAAACTTTCACTTTACGCGTTTTATCAAAGGAATCATATGTGATTTGAAACTATCAAAGGAAATCTTTCATATGCAAAGTATAACACGACAACATTTTATCTTTTGAAATGAGAAACGATTTAGGTATTCATATAAATCAGATACTTTGCTTATATTACATTCGGTGTGTCGGTTTTGGCACTACAAACTCTACACTTTTCATAACAAGTGAACATTTTCACTAAGGGTTTATTTAACAAATGAAACACACTTTTAGGAAACTATAATAGGTATAGTTTTACGAGAATACTACGAACTTTACATATATGGAAATACTATTTCGATAAGCTACTTTCATATACAATAACGAACGAACATTTTCACACGTAAATCTGTTTTATACTAAGTTTTGTGAGACATTAACTTCACGTACGTTCGAGTACACATTTCAAGTCCTGTATTATATACCAGAATCCCTTGGAGGGGGAGCATGGTGTTTGTGTATTCTATACAGGCTTGACAACCCGCGCCCTGATTGTTAGCTACAGTCCACCTTTTGGGGTGACAAACGTTAGAACATTCCAACGCCTGAAGAACGTTGTGTATAGGCATTCCTTGTCAATAGCATGGTTATAAAACTCACATGGGGTATTAAAAACACAATGATTTACGAGGTTTTTCAGACAAATTGAAATCTTTATACTTACATACATTTACTAGAAACAAGCATTTGTCCTGAAAGAAGGTTACAATTATACTAGTAGAAAATATAGGATTTTCTAGGAATATGCAAACAAAGAACAAAAACATTTCATTTCATACAAAAATTGTCATTAAATACTTAGGAAACTCACCAGCTTAAATGTTGATCTACTCTTTCAAAACTACTTGTATGTCCCAGGGATTCAGTAATTACAGGTAACAAACGGATTTTGGAGAAGGGACGTTGCGGCGCCAGTTTAATTTCATATTTTGACATCATACTGTAATTGATTTTGAACATGTATACTTTTAAACAATGTAAACTTTCAATTATATATATGATGGTTGTATTGTTTTCTTTACTATGTATTCATTTGTTACGTTACCACATGAAGTCATCCGCCCCCGAACGTTTCCGCCGTTCCGGTTTGGGGGTGTGACAATATCTGTGGGCCCCTCGATGATTTAATGATGATACATGTGAGTGCTTGGCCAAGCCAGGAATGATTTGATTTGTTCAATAAGTCAGTCATCATGAATCGGAAATCGGGAAACAACAAATGGACAGAGAGAATGATTTATAATCCAAGTCTCAGTCCATATGATATCTATAATGGAGGAATATATGATTCCTTATCTAATGGATAACTCATTGACAAAGGTCAGAGATCATCGACAAGGTCAGAGTTCGATAGAAACTTTTGAGAGCTACGATTACCATTCGGTTCTTAAAGTTATACTTGCAATAATAGTTTTAGACTTATCCAAGTGGGAGACTATTGGATTAATGTCTAAGTCCATAACTATATTTGGTAAGACTTAACCCGACCCGACATGGTCCATTTGGGTTGCATGTCATCATGCATTTGGATATACTAAAATGAGAGAAATAACACTTAAGGTTTGTTAATATATTATAAGTTCTAATATATTAATAAGATTATTTAATTAGTATTGATCAAAAAATAATTAAGTGATCAAAAGAAGACTAATTAAATATATGGGTTGATTGTGTAAATCATCCATACTTGTATAGTGGGCTAATGCTCCATGGATTGTCAAGTTGGGCTAAAACCCATAGGATGCTCCGTGGTGTATTTGAACCCATGGATCCAAGGAAATGGAAAGCCATGACAATTAGGGTTTACCCTAATTGTGACACTATATAAAGATCATATTCTTGGGAAAAATCGGCCACTAGAGTATGTGTGAAAGGGCTAGCCAATTTTCATGAAGTGTGTATATTCTCTCAAGTTATTCCAAGTGTATTTGGTGTTGTGTGAACTATTTGAGGTGTCACACTTGCGGCACTAGGCTTTCAAGCTTCATTAAGACATTCTACATCAAAGAGGTATGTAATTCTAACTTGAGATATTCATATGAATCAATGTTATTATGCTAGTTAGGATGAATACCTTGGAAAGTTCATATTTGCATGTATAATAGAGAAAACATAGATCCAAGGTATTTAGGGTTGCATGTACACTTAGGAGTGTTAGAATGCTCAAAACCCAACACATTTATGGTCCTTTTCATACGTTTTCATAGTCCAGTCATCATCCTTTTTCCATTTACTTATTAAAAGTTTCCAAGGGCACTTACTGCTTTCACCTACTTCCACTGCACTTTTCTTTTTTACTTGGTCCTCCTTTTTTACCTGTTTGACTAGGTCCACATTTATGTTCCTTTGAATTGGCCCACCTTTCCCAAAAGTCTCAAGTATCCTCATATCTGGTATTGTTCCTTTACATACTACCCTGACCCTATTTTTATCATTCTTGACAATATCCAATTCTCTTATTGTCTCTATCACATGTAAGTAAATTCTGTCTTTTGCTTCTTGAGAACTTGAGAATCTTTGAAGTATATAGAAAGGGTCACTCACTTGAGCTGCATCATTTATCTGTGCCCTTTCTGCAGCCTGAATTTTATTTCTTCTTGTACTCATTTGCCCTTCATCAGATGATGACTCAGATTGTAGAACATCAGTGTTGATCACCTCCATCTCCTCATCAGACATTACTACATTCTCTATTGTAATAGGGGCATCACCAACCCACTCCAAAGTATCATCAATGTTGAGGTAGAAATCATGCATGTCCACCTCAGGATCATCCAACAAGTTATCCTCATCCACAATGAAATCACTATCCTCACTATCTGTTGATTCTCCACTACCCTCACTATCACTAGATTCACCTAGGGCTTCACTAAAGGTTTCCATAATAGGGGGTTCCATGTTTCGTTCTCTTACAGATTCAACTTCAATAGGGGATTCCATTATAGGGGTGAAATATGTGCAACATCAATATGACTTTATCACTACCCAACACAAACAACCCAAAATCTAAATCCCCTTACACTTGTTTTAAGTGATAATACATAACCTTAACTTCTTCAACGCAACCCAAATCTTCCATCATATCATCAATGTCGTGAAAAAAGAACAAATCACTGTCGATCAAGTCCACACATTTTTGTTTTCCCTTGATGTATTTTCTCCCAGGAAATTTGGTAAACTCTCCTCCATAGTGCAACGTATACTAAAAACAGTTGGATTCCCACCTTCACAAGAAAAAAAACAACAAGATTTTCAAAATCAGAGACAAAGTGATCAAGAACAGAGCATAAAATGGTTGGCTTTCCTTACCGTAACTTGCTTCCAAGTCGATTTTATCCATTTGTGGTCGTATTTGCCACCCACTCCTCTTCACTCTTGACGGAAAACTAGGGTTTTTGTGAGACGAGAAAGGTTTTGATCGGGGACTAGGCATGCAACGTTTGGGTGAACTGGATATGGCACCATACACAGTTAATGATATACACGCGACATGAAATGACAAAAATACCCCTGCATGCAGGGCACGTGGGGCACCCAAACGGAGAAATCTAACGTTTAACAACAATAAAGACTGGGTGGGTAGTATTCAAATGCATGAGGGACGGTCCAAGTTAATTTTCAAAAATAGGGACTGAACGTGTAATTTGACACTTGTCCTAGGGACGATTCGTGTAATTTACTCTAATTAAAAAAAAAAAAAAAAAATAGTTGCAGTATGGTGAAAGAGCACACGCGCCTCACGCACTTCCCCTCGCCCCCAGTTCACTGTATTCCTAACCCAAACACGTTTTTCTTGGTTCCCTCCTCGCATGACCACCAACAGACTCCTCACTAGGCGACCTCCTCCGTATAACCCGATCAACGTCGCTGCTTTACTAACCGAAGAGTTTCTTCATTTCTACCATCGTATAGGATTTTCCGCTCGGCTTGTCAAGAATTGAGGTGCTCTTTCATCTCTAATCCCCAATTGTGTGTTTTGCCACCATTGTTTACCGCTTGTTTCTGCAAGAGATAGGAGAATTTTGTTTTTCTTATCTGTATATTTCTGTTGTCATCGAGTGAACTTCACAACCTCGAAATATTAAGAATTTGTTTTTCCCCAAATATACGTATGGCTTGGTGAATTTGAGGTAAACCCTAGCTGATTATACAATGAATTGGTTTCGAAATGCTTTGTGGTCACTTACGATTGAAAAGTTTGTAATGCGATATGGTTTCCCTTGCATTGAAAAGTCTGTCAATATTACCATTACTTAACCTAATTCATGCTTCAAAGCTTGATGATTGCCATGAAACACTATCAAGCATTTGAAATTAAAGTGAGATTCGGGAAAAACCTATTAACTTCTGAAAGAAGAACATCTATTTCCCTTTTATTTTCTTATTCTGAACATGTGATCAAATACATGCATCCGAATGAGCATCAATCAGTGCTTAACTTTCTGTTCTTATTTCATTCAGACATGTCAACCGGTGATAATCATCTTGACCAAGGAAATGAAAAAAATCCAAGTAGTAAGGTACGCTCAAAAGCTATTGTGTGGGAATTCTTTGAGAAGATTAAAGGGG
Organism: Lactuca saligna; assembly: GCF_052625555.1. Lineage (NCBI taxonomy): Eukaryota > Viridiplantae > Streptophyta > Magnoliopsida > Asterales > Asteraceae > Lactuca > Lactuca saligna. The sequence continues at coordinate 205,130,834 of NC_136424.1, read as the reverse complement.
ACGATGGGTTACAAAAAACAAGGTGCACAAACTGTAACAAAGTCTACAATTGTGCTCCAAAATCAGGAACATCAACAATGAGAAGACACTTACGCAAGTGTTCTCCACAACCCTTAACCCAATTAAGCCCTGAAGCCATCCAATTGTCCAACACCAATGGAGATAACGCTGAGCTGGCGAATGAGGGTAGTGCAAAGAAGAAACTGAAGTATGTTATTGAGGACATTCATTTGAAAACAGATAGGGAGTTAATGGAGTTTATTTGGATGAATAAGCGAAATATTGGACTCCTTGAGCAAAAGGTGCCTGATAAAGCTATAGCTATAAAGCAAGCTATTAAGTGCTATGAAGATGAAGTTAATCGCAGGGCAAAACCTCAGTCTCCTAAGGTTCTTTTTCTATTCACTTGATAACAATTCTTTTCTCTTTCTTGCTTCTTAAAGGTTTCACTTCACTTTTCCAGGAGAATAGTCCAGGTGTCACCAATACAGTCACAGTTAAAATTGAAGTGGATGATCATCTTGTTGCTCAATATGAGAATCCTGTTGAAAACATGACTACAGAGACACAAGCAGATGTGAATCAGGTATCTTTTTTTGAATTCAAATGTTTCTATCAGACATCTCGTCTGCACAAAAGACGTAAATACCCTCTCCTTATCCGCATCATAATTTTGACTTTCCTCCATCAGAGAACGAGTCCACATTTGGAAAATGGAAAAATACCTTCAAAAGTTGTAGCCGATGATCAATCTGTTCCTGAAAATGGGATTTTTGATGGGAACACAACCGAAGAAAAGCTTCAGATTGTAGCTATAAATGGAGATGAGAATCAGGTATTTTGTGTTTATTTATATCAGATAGTTTATGATTGTGAACTTTCGTTCCATTGTTATTTTTTCTTTTCTTTTCTCTACTATTTTCACAGGCATCCGAACAACAACACAACGAATTAAGAAAAGTTTCATCTGTGCTCTCTTTACTAACTTCACCAAATAGTTCCTACATTCCTCAAAACAACGCCCTCGATGAAAAAACCGAACAAGCGAAACAATCCCTCATCCAACTCCTCGAAAAAGACTTCAAAACCCTAGTCGGATCTCCCGATGAACAAACCCTAAAATCTTGCATCAAAATCTTAATCAAAAGCCTCCACAAGCTTCCAAAGTTCCAAGCCCGAGTCATCGAAACTCTCAACTCACAATTCGAATCCGCGTGCGAAAATTGGTCCACGTGGAATAAAGTTATCGAAGAAAGTATGGCGTTTGAGATGAAGGAAGGTGGTAATCTTGTGGTTTTGGAAGAATGGCAAGAGAAAGATTTGGAAGTTGAATCGAAGATATTGAAAGTGGATGCGGATATTGAGAGGTTGAAAGCGGAGTTGCGGGAAAAGGAGTTGACCCGAGAGGGTTTGGTCAAACGGAAGTTTGATTTGTTTAATGAAACTAAGATTTCGATTGGTGAGGCGAAGAAGATTCTTCAAGAGATGGTTTCTGTGAAGGTGCGGAGTGATGTTGCGGTTGATAACATTAAAGATCTTAATACCAAATGGGAACGAATTCGGGAAAATTTCTTGTTTAAATGAATTTAAAGTATGAATTGGTTATTGTTTGTTATTCTAGAGTTATTGCTTGTTTAGTTTGTTGAGAGCATGTCTAGTGTTAATTATATCAAGAATACAACCCTCATACCTCTTTTGATTCATTGATATTGAATCAATCGAAGGCACTTTTAACACATGTTCATTTGTTTTCATATTATTATCTGGTACAAAATAATCCTAAGTTGGTTCTTATAAACCATGATCAAAGTGATCTAGTAATCATCACCTACGAGTTGAAAATAAAAAAACCGTTTAATATTTGAATCACAAAGTCTTTAACTTCCATATCTAAAATTAAATCAACACTATAAAATTGCTTGCGAAAATTGTTTGATAATTGATTCTCTGCAAAAAAACAATGTGTTTGCTTATAATCTAACGTGTTGAAACTGTATAGTGGGTGTAATGTTAATTGGTGTTGATTATCTTTTGTGGGGTCTATATTACTTGATCGATATTTAAACTCAGCGTTGCTTATGCTAATGTTCTATAGTTCGAGTATATTTTTAATTTATGAGTGTTCGTTGATGTTTTTCTTTGCTGATTCAAAAATTGGGCCCTAGATTATGATAAATGTTTGATGTTTGACTCCTTCAATTCCTGCAACTAATTCATTGTTGTGAGATTATAAATTTGTTTGGGTTAATATTTGTCTTGCAACAAGTTCAAATTTGGTTGTAAATACTGTGGGTTGTTGATATAGTTGGATGCTTAGCCGTAAATCAAAGGTTCAATTATAATATTCTGTTGCAATCTTTTGTAAAATTCTATTATACATGGACCATTTATGTTGCAATTTTCTGCCACGAGGATAATTTCTCTAATTTTCTCTACATATGACCTTTTTCTGTAAAATTCTGTTACTTAAGATGCACTTTGGTTGCAATTTTCGGCCATATGGATCATTTTTACATTTGCCTTGGACCATTTATGTAATTGTTTTTTGGACAAGGACTTTTTCTACAAAATTTTATTAGATAGGGACCATTTTTGTTGCAATTTTCTACCTTAGGAACCATTTCCACAATTGTTCAGGGACCATTTTTATGCCACAATTATTTAAGGACCTGTTCTGTAATTGTTTTCTGTTTATGGACATTTTATGCAAAATTATATTACATAGCGACAATTTCTAGTGTAATATTCCGTCACAGGGACCATTTTTCTAAATTATTTTTGCATAATGACCTTTGTAAAATTTCCATCAAACGTATCTTTGTATAAAATTAATTTCCACTGCAGTGTTAGCAAATCGAGGACATGTAGAACGGGAGAAATTGGGAGAAGTCATCTTCGTCTTAATTCGGAAAAGAAAATCGTCGATCCTCAATCAAGGTAACTTAATTCTCCTCAAAATTCTTTAGCAATGCTCGATCCTTCATTCACAGCAAGTTTTTTGAAAGGTAATGCGAAACCCTAGGTGTCTACTGTATGAAGCGGTTGGGTTTTGTTTTGTTTTGTTTAGTTTGATTTGATTATTTTGCTATTGATGTTGTGAAACCGTGAATTTTCTTAGACCTATATTTTATTTATCATATTAGCCCATGGGTTTCAATGTTTTACCGGATTGTATGTCTTCAGATTTGTGCATATCAACTGTTTGATAAAATGCTTGAACCAAAATATATACCTATTTACCTTGTTTTATGTGTAACATCTTCAAACCTAGATATTTAGGATCTTTCAGTAGTTTCTTCTTTATTTTCCACCGAATCTAAGATGATGCTTCGATAAACTTGTTGCAGTTTTTTGGTGACATTTGAAGAAACACCACGCGGTTTTTACCTATCAAAAAGCAATGAATGAACACACCGATGACATCTCAACTGATGAAACCACCCAACGGAAGCATGCCGCCATGATCGACCGCCTATCCAACCTCCACCAGGCCCGTATTTCCACCAAAACCAACTCAAAAGACCCGACTTTTGAATCCACCCAATCATTTCTCACCACCTTCACAAACTCCAAACAATCAATCGAATCCTCCCTCACTCAAATCCAACAAACCCCAAACCAAGATCCCAATTCCGACCTCGAAAGAATCTCCAATTCCATTTCCGACCTCGAAAAACTAGTCGCTGAAAACTCCTACTTTTTACCCCCATACGAAGTCCGCTCATCTCTCAAAACCATCTCCGACCTCAAACAAACCCTCGATTCCGTCACCTCTAAAGTCAAACCACGAAAAAAATTCTCCTTCAAAAACAAACCCTCCAAGAAATCGGAATCGGAACCGGAACCAAAACCAAAACCAGAATCGGAATCAGAACCCGAACACAAGACAAGCTACACGATCAACGATTCACCGGGGTTTCGTGGCACGGAAAACGCGATTCTAACAAAGGAATTTACCGGATCTGAGATTCGGGAATTCGTGCTTTCGGATTTGACCAATTGTGAGGTGAAGTTAAAGGGTCGTTTCCGGACATTGTTTATAAACCGGGTCCGGAATTGTAAAATTTACGTGGGCCCGGTGTCGGGTTCGATATTGATTGAGGAAGCGGAGGGGTGTTTGTTTGTGTTGGCATCACATCAAATTAGGGTTCATGAGGCTAAATTGACTGATTTTTATCTTCAGTGTAGAAGTCGTCCGATAATCGAACGGAGTTGTGGGGTCCGATTTGGACCTTACAGGTTGTGTTATGATGGGATTGAAACTGATCTCAAGGAGTCTAATTTGTATGAGGATACAGGGAATTGGGCAAATGTGGATGATTTTCAGTGGTTGAGAGCTATTCAGTCTCCAAATTGGTCGATTTTGCCTGAAAGTGAACGGATTGATATGGTTAAGATTTGAATTTTGTTGTTTGCATATTTTTATTTCATTATTTGTGTTGGTTTTGATGTTTTTACCCAAACATAAACTTATATGTTTCACCAAGTTTTGAACATTTGTTCTGTTTTGTTGATAAACGACTTTTTTTTTTTTTGGTTATAATAAGGTTGTTCAATGTTGAGTTTAAGAATAAGAAAAACAAAGCATCTTCAAACTATGAATCATGGAAAACGACATCAATACTGCATTTGTCAACAGACTAAACAACCTTTGTACCTTTGAGACTTTTAGTTGTGCAAAACTTTGCAATTTTTATCTATATCCAATATGTATAAAATGCACTACATCTAGTTCTTTCTTGTCATGATCTATGTAGCAAATGGTGTTGTAAGTAAATTACTAATAATTCTATACGAATCCATGCACAATGACACCATAGTTGATATGAAGATGACATATAATTGGTTGTAACTTGTAAGATATATATATCTTGATGAAACTATTGTAATACAAAGTGGAGAAAAACCATAATAATTGGCATTGCAGCATACAAACAAAAACAACAAAAAGCAGATGACGATTCTTGATTTCTTGTACGTATTGTAGGTGAAATGAAGCTCCATGAACACTCGTAAACTTCTCAAATTTCATGAATTGCCCAAGTGAAAACTCACAACGCCTTCTAGATTCTAATATGCAATCTGCAGCAAAGTCTTAAAATCATAATGCAAAAAATCATTGAATTGGGGGAAAATTAGAGAATGAATGTTTACCAAGTTAGCCACTCGAATTGGGTCGTGGTGACCCGATAGATCTGGACCGATTTATTCCCACCGGATCAACCTCAGATCCCCTCCTTAATCTCTCATACCCACCGCCGGATTTTGGTCTTTCTTCTTCCTTCGGAGATTCAAATGACACTTGACGGAGATTCAACCGGGAACCAGATCCGTTTTGCTTATCCTCCCGTCCGACAAAACCAGGACGAAGATGCGGCGGAACAAATTTATTCGTTTTCGGCGACACCGGCAAGTTCTTATTCTGTCCGCCGGGAGAGGCCAAGGGGGAAAGTGGTGGACCGGTCCCGGTTCGGCCGAGGGGTCGGAGGGAAATGGAATCCTCCGGATCCGGTTGCTGAACGGCAGCTACGGGGGAGGGTTGTGGAGGTGGAATGACGGATTTGGGAGAAGGGAGGTTCAGGACAAGCATGTTGCCATGGATGCGTGAATTTGAGAGAATGGTTTTGTTACCTGGAGTGGCGGTGGTTGTCGATGATGAAGACCGGCGATGGTTGTTGACGGTGGAGGTTGTTTTGTTTTCATAGATGTCGTTGAAGTTAATAGCGGTGTACTTATTGGCTCTTGCCATCCACAACCACCGTACTCCGCCGCAGAACAACCGTGGATTAGAAGAGAGAGAGAAGAAAGACGATTTCTTATGATAAAGCGTGCCGGACGGAGTTCTAATCGCCGGGAAGGTTTTTTTAGATCAGGAGACGTGGGAGTGGGGACCGGCGGTGGTCGCGTGGTGGAATAGACATAGGTCGTTTGCTAATGTGGGACCCACACATTTGATTCCTTTCCACTAAAGTTTGTTAAATATTTCAATTAGTGACACAATGATCTCAAAGTTGTAGTATGGCCACGGAAGTTTCTGAAATTTGTTGTTTGCCCATGTAACTATGAAGGTCTTTTAATACTAGTTCGTTTGGCTCGATTTTGATTCAAAATTGAATGGAATTCGTTTTTTTAAGTCCCAAAAATCGATCATGAGATCACTTTTTTGGTACTTAACAATGCATTAACATAAAAGATGATAACTTATAATATAGTTTTAGACTAAATTTTAAAATTGGTCCTTGTGGTTTTGAAAAGGTTTTACTTTAAGGATAACTATCGAAAATATTACGCCATTGGCACCTATGCTTTCAAAACATTGTCCAGCTGATCATCTTGTCTAACTTTGACATAGATAGGACGCTAAGTATAAGAAAAAAAAAATACCAAAATACCTATAATTTTATCTTTTACATTACTTCATTATTTTACAAACTACAACAAAATTTACTAGAAACATATCTGCATCTGCATTTCATCATCACTTACTCGCTCTCACCCTCTGAATCAACCCACCACCCCCACCCCCCCCCCCCCCCCCCCAAAAAAAATAAATAACAATAAACCATACAAACCAGTTGTTCAAAACTGGTCAAAGCGAATATATTATTTAAACATCAGAGTATAAATCACAAATAGCCAATGCGAAAACTCTGTGGGATGCGCTATAGGCACGGCGATCCATTCCCTTTTATATCAGAAGTATCTGAAACAATAAACATAAAACCGTAACCACAAAGCTTAGTGAGTTTCCCAAAATACCACATACCATAAATATCATTGGGCCTAGCCCTAGGATATATTCCAACCCAACATACAATTATGGGCCCAACCATAGGGTTTCTTTTAACCCATCATATACTCATGGGCCCAATCCTAGGGTTTATTTCAAACTGAACATACAACAATAGGCCCAACCATGGGGTTTATTTCAACCCAATAATACAAACATGCAAGAGTCACAAAGACAACTAGTGTAACATCCCAAAAATTCATGACCATAAATTTCATTTTTAAACCATTAAATAAACCATAGTTATTAAAATCATTCCAACGAAAACATAAGTTATAGTATTCCAAACATCAAATCAGAGTATCATATAAAAACATTAGAGTAAACATCCCAAGCTAAACATCATGGTGTGTGCAATACAATCATCTTGAGCACTTCTCTTTGCAACTGGAAATACCTGAAACCAAAACTGAAAACCGTAAGCAAAAGCTTAGTGAGCTCCCCATACTACCACCTACCATACATACAATCACACATACTGGCCCCCCGCCCCTTCATTGGGACGCGCCCAACATCGAACAGTGACCGGCATCAGGCCCTGCCTGGCATCGAGCCCCGCTCGGTATACACATATGTTTCTCCCAGGCCCCGCGTGTTATTGGGCCCTGCCTGCTATATACATACAAACAATATCATATAATCATGCTAGCATATAAAGAATCATAGATAGTACTACATGTTGCAATCCTAAGGTCTCGCCTATCATGGGCCACGCCCTACTCTACTAATGATGAGATATGGAACCCCGTCCACACTCAATTAGTGATGGGATACAGGACCCAGCCCACACTCACCTTCCTACCAGGCACATACAAGTATCACATAGACAACAAGTATAACTAAACATGCACATATTCATCGGGTACCTCCCGACATCGAACCGTAGTCCGAAAACATACATATAAACATTCATCGGGCCTCGCCCGACATCGGATCGTAATCCGAAAAGCATACAAATATTCCTCGTGCATCGCCCGACATTGGGCCGTAATTCAGAGACATACAAATACTGACACATGCAAGAATCACGAAGACATCAAGCATACCAACATTCCTCGGATACCGCCCGACATCGGATCGTAATCCGGAAACACATAAACATAAATACGGGTCGATATTAGTGCCTTCAACCCATTCAAACAGGAGGAAACTCACCTTGCGAAGCTGGATCTCACGGATAATCCTCTGGCTACTAGCTGGTAGATTCCCAAACTGTTGATCTCTCTACTCCCCGAGTTACTAATCATCATATAAACTAGTTAAGTTAGGGATTCTCATAACTTAACCATAAGTCCTTACTGAGGTAAAAGACCATTCTACCCCTCACATACTCTTGTCCCAAAATGAACTCCACTCAACTCTTGGCCTAACAAGATAAACATTCCTACAAGGCCCAATATATGGCCCAATTCCCAATTGGGCCCAATACCTTCACACGGGCCTTAACCTAAGGCCCAATAATGTTTCTCTAGTCCAAAGGTTCAATTCCATATGGCCCATTAAGGCCCAAAGTAGCAAATTCCAATTAATGGCCCAAACCGGATTACGCGGAGAGTACTCAGATATGCACAGCGCGCCAGCGCGTACAAAGGTATGTGACTTGTTGGCTGCACGTATCAGGTCGTACGCCCAACGTACTCCCCTGTTAAGCTCTTTTTTCTATTAAGCACTTAATGCTTCAAACCAAGGGACCAAATCACAGATCTGAGCTCTACTTATCGTCTAAACCCATAAAGTCACTGACTTGGTGACTTTTCATCCCCCACATAAGCCCAAACTCCAAAAATAGCATTCTACTTCCATGAAAATGGTCTTAACTCTTGCATGAACCCATTAAGACCTTCAAGATGGCAACTTTCTATCTTGTTGACTCAAATAGCACCAAGGGTTACAACCATAAGCCTAGAAACGTATTTGGAACCATAAAGCTCCATTTAGGGAAACAAAAAAGTCCAAAAACCCAATACAAGAGATCTAAGAGAAAAACAATCAAGTTCAGAACTTTATACCTTATATGAATCGCAAATGTTGATAAGGTTCTGGATCAATAATCCTTTGCTCCTTTGATGATGCTTCAACAATGGCCATCTTCCTTCAAAACACCAAAATGCACTCCAAAATGATCTTCTAAGCTCAAAACACACCAAAAAGGGATTAGGGTTTTGTAGTAGCTGCTTTAGGGTGAAAGGGAGGCTGGCCATTGAGGCATAATGCTCCTTATATAGTGCCAAACCCTAAAATTAAGGTTTTGGTCTGAATGGAGTACGCCCGAGGTACTCACAAACCACCCGCGACCAAATGACCTTGTACGCTGGACATAACCCAGCCTACATTGGGCATACCCATCCAAACACGTGCATGCATGGGATTGCCTTGCCATAAATCTTCATTTGGGACTAAAATTGTCAATAACTTCAAAGTTTCATATCTTCCTCATCCGAGGTCCGTTTCCAATGAAACTTATATCCACGAAAAGGTGGCAAGAATCCCTACACTCCTAACAACATGCCCAAGCCTTAAAAGCATCCAAATAAGTCCCAAAACTCATAAAAGACCAAAATGTCAAATTACGACTATACCCCTTGGCTTCTGAAGACACAATCAACACTTTGATCATGTATACCCTAACACCCACATCCGAAATGGGAAAAATCCTTCCCTTCCAAGGACCTAACCCTTATGACAACTGATGATTAGGATGCAACCCCTAGCAACGAAGCACTTCCAAAACTGGGTGTTACAACTCTCCCCCGCTAAAATTATATTTCGTCATCGAAATTGCTCCTTACTAACAATCCAAACTAAAAACCACAATCTGGAGACATCCAACCTTTAGTCTCCGAAAGAAACCACTTTTACCTCCCCGAAACTAGAAATCTACATTGGTCTGACTTCTTGACAGACCACCCACATTGAGCCTTACCATGCTTAATCCTTCTCGAATGACTGACCAAAGCACACTTCCAATCCTGATTATCTCAATGCTACCATCAGGAACAAAATCACTGACCGCAATGACTGTAGAATACTTATACTTGACAGAAGACTCGGATAATCCTTCAAGTAGAAGATTCATCCTTGCAACGGTTAGTCTCGGAAGAGAGCTGTGCAACATGGTCAAACCAATTACTCTGAGATTATTTAATCCAATTGTAAGTGTCTTAGTACTTTCGATCCACAAGTTACTCTACACATGGTCTTACCGCTGATTACCAATCCGAACACATCCAAAGCCGAGCACTCACGCGGTCTAACATCCTGATTGAACTCGTGTCCCGTTGGGAATTCCCAACCTGATTCCCAACACCAGCTAACAAACACCAAGAACACGCGAACCCAACGTTGGGAAGTTTCCCAAACTCCTAACTCACACACTCCTCGACCCAACCAGCCACTTGGGCCATCTTCCTCCCTAGCGGAAATGCGAACTCATCCTAGTTTCACATCTACTTTTGTTCCTGGATACCTGAACGATTCTCCCCCCACTTTGATTCAGCAAACATCTTACAACACAAAAGACTAGAAGGATCCCCAATCCTTCTTACCATCCAATGATTAACCTGCTGGAAACCAACGGTTACAACCGTTAGTGTTCTATAATTAACCAACACTAAAGAAGTACAACTCTTGAAGACTAACGAAACACCCCGGGCTCTAATCACACTTGCTACAGCTACCGCATCCTAGGAACCCACTATATAAGGAGATGATCGTGCACCACTACTCTAAGTTTCATGGTATGCAGATAGCATATAAGTCGAACATAAGTAGAAAATATGACTCTAATATACACTTAATCATATCAATGCATGACAATAACAATAAAATCATAAATAAAAACGGATAAGAAGGCAAAAGTTACTTACCTGCAACATCGGAAGCTGCTCGTGTCTCCTCTATATTCAGCTGGAAAGCCCTATTCCTCGCCGCAGGCGCCTCCGCCCAACCCTGACGGTCGTCGGTGATCCTCAATGTCGCAGGGGTAGGTGTCATAACATGTCCGACTATAACCAAACTCGGACATTGGGCCTTCTTGTGGCCCTGTTGAATGCAATGAAACATAAATCAAGTCTGATCCCTGGGTGATGGTAGCAGTACAATCCCTGCTATAATGACCGATGAAAACACACTTGAAGTAGCCAGAATCACCACCACTTTCACTCCTACATGCACCCTCGTGTGTCCTGCCTCACTTGCACAACGTCTACAATCCTGCTAACACCTAAATCTAGAATCTGATACCTTGAGCCTCTTGTCCGATCCCACGTATGTCTGGACCCCGTCTGGCTTTCTCTTTCTTACCGCCTCCGACCTGATCTCCCTCTCGCAGGCTCGAGAGATCATATCCTACAACGTTTTATAGAAGGATTGACTCACAAACTGCCTGATGTCGCTCCTCAACATCTCGTAATATCGGGCCTTCTTCATCTCCTTGTCCACCACATATTGCGGAACAAGAAGGGCCCTCTCCCTAAATATAGTGGTGATCTCAGCCACCATCTCCATAGTCTACTGGAGGCCCGTGAACTTCCGTGTTAGCTATTGCACCTTAATTATTAGTGCAAACTCGGCCCTGAACCTGGATGAGAAGTCATTCCATGTCATCGCATCAATAGCGACATCGTCTACAATAGCATGCATAACCTCCTCCCACCAATCACGTGCTCTATCCTTCAGAAGACAAGAGGCGAGTCGGACCTTGTCTCCCTCGGGACACCGCTAATACAAAAAGCATTGGCAACATCTGCCAACCACCAATTACTAGCAATGGGGTCCTTAGCCCCATGATAGTTTGGAGCTCCACAAGCTCTGAACTCCCGGAATGTCAACATGCGTACCCCTATCATGGTTGTCATCTCAATTCGGAACGCACTCAACCTCTCATCAAGAATCTCCAAGATACCCTCTTTGATTGTACCGAAGATTATCGGAGTCTGGTCAATCATACTGCGTGTAATCTCAGCTGAAATAAACTCTCTCATCTGATCATCAAGCTGCCCTACTCCACAACCCGAGCCTGATCCTTCGCCCATACCAGAACTGCCAAATGGTCTAGTACGTAATGTCACATGCTGCAACATATCACAACCATCAGAATACTCATCACTATCGAGGGATCACACACACACTACAAGTTTCTTGGCTTTATCTCAACCCTCCTAGAATCGAGTACGCATCCTATGCTTTCAGTAGTATGGGCCCGTACTACCTTCCACATCTATCTGTACTTTCCTCAAGAGTTGCCTTGACTCTACCAAGTCCCTTTCACTACTACTGCTCTCAGCTCTATTCTCACCCTAGGCTTGCCCCAGGTTAATCTCCAACCCACTCTCTGCCATCATCTACATAAGAAGTACTTGCTACCTCTCCCTAACTAGCTCGCAAATACCATTACATATTACTAAGATGAGATAATTCTTCGAATGAGAGGTCTCTCCCTACAACAGTTAGACTCAAACGAGAGATGCGAAATAAGGCTAAACCTAACCTTCTGAAATTCTTTAGTCCTCGTAATATGTAACTTAACATATTCATTTACAAGTTAGTTAAATATAACTTGAACTCCTAAAAGCACAAATCAAGCAGCATACGAGCATCGAGTAAGCATAACCAAGCATATCTTAATCATGCCATTATATCACTGACTAATCAGTACTAGCATACATTTCAATAAGCTCATACAATAGGCATACAAGGCATCCTTCCTAGATCCTTAGCCCTAATCTAGCATGTAGTTCACATATTCACAAGTCATATCATAACATAAACATGTATGGGTAATTTTGGAGAACTTACTTGAGCTCGGCTGATTTCATGCACCACACCCTTTTCTCTTTTTGAAATCCTTTTTATAAAAAAATGATTTTCTTTTGAAAATTTTCATACCAAGTCCTCAGTTTAAGTTCAGACACACGCTATAGTACGCCTGAATCCCTCAAACCAAGGCTACGATACCAACTGGTAACATCCCAAAAATCCATGACCGAAAATTTCATTTTTAAACCGTTAAATAAACCATAGTTATTAAAATCATTCAATAAAAAACATAAGTCATAGTATTCCAAACATCAAATCAGAGTATCATATCACAACATTCGAGTGAAAATCCCAGACTAAACATCATGGTGTGTACAATGCAGTTATCCCGAGCTCTTCTCTTTGCAACTAGAAGTACCTGAAACCAATACTGAAAATCATAAGCACGAAGCTTAGTGAGCTCCCAATACTACCACATACCATACACATAATCACATTTACTAGGCTCCCTCCCCTTTATCGGACCCCGCCCGGCATCGGATAATATCCAGCATCAGGCCCCGCCTGTTACTGGGCCATGCCCGCTTTACACATACAAAAAATATCATATAACCATGCTAGTGATGGGTTTTAAGCACTACAACATTCCTATGGTGTACATGCAACCCTAATGCTTTGGATCTATGTTTTTCTCAAGTTATACATGAAAATCAAATTATCCAAAGCATGAAACCTAACTAGCATACAATTTTTTGGAATTTGTAACATAAAATTAAGTTAGAAGAATACCTTTTTTTGTTGCTTGTAGATCTTGACCTTCAAGAGCCTAGTGCCTCAAATGGATCACAAACACCAAGTAGCAAGTTAGAAGAATATGATAGAGGTTAGGAGGCTCAAAAAATTGGCTAGGGTATTCTCTTGGAAGCAAGTGGCCGATTTTTTAAGTCCTAGGGGTTCCTTATATAGCCGAGCTTCTAGGGTTTCAGTTAAAACCCAAATATGACTGCTTAAGCCTTAAGAAGCCCAGTAGATCCTTCCAGAAGCTATCATATGGACAAAATCTATGTGGGTTACACATATAATTCGTCAATTCCTTCCACAAGGAGCCAAAAGCCCAACTTGCAACTATTAGATAACTGCAATACCAGTCCCCTTAATTAAATTAGTCTCTTTTGATCACTAGATTAATTTCTGATCAGTACTAATTAAATAATATGATTTCTCAATTAATATATTATTCTTATAATATATTAATAAATCACAATTAACCTCTTTCTCGATTATTCTTCCAATCAAGTTGCTATGGTGAAGGGAACCCAAAAAGACCATGTCACTATCGGGTCAAGTACATACCAATTATAGTGATGGGCTTAGACACCTAATCCAACAGTCTCCCACTTGGATAAGTCTAATAACTATAATTACAAGTACGACTTCAAAATCCAATTAGCAATCGGAGCTCTTAAAAGTCGCTATCGAACTCTGACCTAGTCAATAATGTGCCCTTTAGATAAGGGATCATGTAGTCCTCCATTTTCAAGATATCATGTGGACAAAGACATGGAATAAAGTCACTCATTGCCCAACAGGTTGTTTCCCGATTTTTGATTTGTTTGACATATAACTAATTGAACACGTCAATTCAGTCCTGATCGGGCCCGACACATAAGTCAACACAAAATCATTGAGTGGCCCAAGATATTGCTTTTAATCCTCTTAGGATAAAAGGAACATATAAACTTTGACTTATATGCTCATACTATTTACTTATTAAATCGTACATAACAATACACTTTATAACATCAAGTTACTAATGCGTTTACGCACTATCAATGCATAACCAATTTGTAAACAACAACTCATATATCTCGGTTTAAATACTATACGATATAATCGTCTCACAATCACTCATGATAAATTCCATGAAGTGATTCATATAAGCGTGGGTTTAATCCAATACTCAAATCTTATTTCAAGAGCACTCATGAACATTGCAGCAAACCTTTGTTATGTCTAAATCTTAGACAATCTACAAAACAATTCATGACAGTCTAAATAACTATTACAAGTTTCTAATAACTATCTAATCACTAAAACTAATATCATCCTTCAGACCAATGCTCCTTGCATGTTGTAAGTGCGTAACCCTGCTCAGACCATTTGTGATGGGATCTGCTGGGTTCTCTTCTGACGATACTCTCTTTACTACGAGGAGTCCCTCTTCTACCGGATGTCTGATGAAGTGGTATTTTCTGTCGATGTGCCTAAATCTCCCATGATCCCTCGATTCCTTGGTCAAGGCAACTGCTCCTTCGTTATCACAAAAAATCTCCATAGGCTCCTTTATGGATGGTACAACTCCGAGGTCTCCGATGAACTTCTTCAACCATATCGCCTCCTTCGATGCTTCGCTCGCTGCTATGTACTCTGATTCGCACGTTGAATAAGCTACAATCTCCTGCTTGGAACTTTTCTAAGTCTCTGCTTCTCCATTCAGTGTAATTACCCAACCCAACTGAGAGTGGAAGTTATATATGTTGGTCTGAAAACTTTTCCAAGCCACTGCTCCTCCATTCAGGGTAATTACCCAGCCCGATTGAGAAAGAATTTTGGGACGAAATTCCCTCTATCGGGGGGATGATGTGACAACTCGATACTTTCCAAAGTCAACAAAATTCAATACCGTTAAATAAAATTTCGAATTTTATATTTTTCCATTAAGTTCGTAAGGGTTATAAAACCATTTTAAATATATAAATAAAATTTATATAAGTTTTGGAACCAAAAACACTCGAAAAATTAGGTTTTCCCTCGAAAAACAACAAAACTCGTTCAGGTGTGCGTTTTCAGCCGAAAACCCTCAGGCTGAAAACGAATCTCGGTCGAGAACCCCTCTCCGGCCGAAAACCCAACTGGTATAAAGGTTTTTCCTCCGAAAACCCTTCATTTTTCACTCTTTTCATCCGAAAACTCTTCCATTTCTCTCCTAATGATCATCCAAGAATACTCTCATCTTTAAGAAGGAACCTTCAAATCTTCATATTTTTCCTCATGAACACCAAGAACACCAAGAACAACCTTCATATCTTCAAGGAGACGAAAACATCAGCATAACTGAACACTTGATTTCAGCCGAAAGCCAATTCTCGGCCAAAAATAGTTTCCGACCGAAAACCCACTTGAACCGAGAATCTTGTTCTCAGGTTGATCACACACGTTTCACTCCCTCGACCTGGGATTCCTTGATCATATCCAACAATGGAGAGATCACCGTCATTCTCATACAAATGTTCCCAACCGGAGAACCTGCCACCTTGCGGCTCAAGGCATCGGTCACCACGTTGGCCTTCCATGGATGATATAGGATCTCACAATCATAATCCTTCAATACATCCAACCACCTTCTCTGTCGCATGTTGAGGCTCTGCTGGTCCATCAAATATTTCAAGCTCTTGTGATCAGTATAGATGGTGTACCTCACTCCGTACAGGTAGTGCCTCCAAATCTTTAAGGCAAACACCAAATCCCCCCAATTCCAGGTCGTGAGTGGGGTAATTCGCCTCATGAGGCTTCAACTGCCTCGAGACGTAGGCTATCACATGCCCCCTTTGCATCAGTACCGTACCTAACCCTAAAATCGATGTGTCACAGTACACTACCAAATCGTTTAACCCCTCAAGTAGTACTAGGATCGGAGCCTCGCATAACCTCCGTATCAGGGTCTCAAAGGACAACTGTTAATCTGCACCCCACCGAAATGTCACATTCTTTTTGGTCAAGTGGGTCAGTGGCAAAACAATCTTGGAGAAATCCTAGATAAATCTCCGATAATAGCCCGCTAAATCCAAAAGCTACGAACCTCAAACTCATTCTTTGGTAATTCCCACGGCATCACTGCCTCAACCTTGGCTGGGTCAACCAAAATTCCCTTCTGGTTGATGATGTGCCCTAAAAACTGTACCTCTCGCAGCCAAAAATCACACTTGGAGAATTGGCATACATCCTCTCCGCCTACAGGGTCTCTAATACCTCTCTCAGATGCTGCTCATGAAGCTCTGTGGTCTTAGAATAGACCAAGATATCATCAATAAAGATGATCATTAACTGATCCAACATCGGTCTACATACCCTATTCATGAGATCCATGAATGTTGCTGGGGCATTGGTGAGCCCAAACGGCATCACCACAAATTCTTAATGCCCATACTGAGTCTTGAAAGTTGTCTTCATTATGTCCTCCTCTCGAATCCTCATCTGATGATAACCTGACTGGAGGTTAATCTTGGAGAACCAAGATGGACCCTGTAGCTGATCGAACAAATTGTCGATCCTCAATAACGGATAACGGTTCTTCACTGTTAGTTTGTTCATCTCTCGGTAATCAATGCAAATCCTATGCGGTCCATCCTTCTTTTTCAGGAAAAGGATCGGAGCTCCCCACAGGGAACTGCTCGGATGGATGAACCCTCGGTTTAGTAGCTCCTGAAGTTGCGTAGATAACTCCCGCGTCTCGGGTGGTGCCAACAGGTATGGTGCCTTTGCTATCGGAGCGTCACCCGGTGCCAAATCAATACGAAACTCCACCTACTTCTCCGGAGGTACTCCTGGTAACGCTTTGGGAAAGTCATCCTGAAATTCCTATACAACCGGCACACTACCCACACCCATCGTGGTCGATATCCCGTACAACCCTGCTACAAAAATCTCCTAGCTCTCGCACCTGAACAAAGGTTCGGTCGCTACGAGGCCCTCTCACCATGAATAACTACTTCTCCCCCACTTGGGGTTCAAATCCTTACCAATTGGTGCTCGCAATCGATCATGGACCCATTGGCCCCCAACCAATCCATTCCGACAATCACTTTCAACCCTTGCAACGGTATCAGGACTAAATAAACGTGAAACCTCTCTCCAAGAGCATTCAGTACATAGTCCTGATACACCCTTTCCGAACTCACGGTGTGATCGTCCGCAATCTCTACCTCAAGCGGGGAATCTAAAGTTCCTAATGCATCCCAAAACTTCTTGCTTAGCGCAAGAGACACAAATGATCAGGTAGCCCCCCGAATTGAACAAAATGTGAGCAGACATACCATTGACCAAAAAGGTCCCTATACATGAGCACATAACATACATAAACAACACAGTAAATCTAGAGCATGGAGATTAAAATACATATCAGCCACAACATCTGGTGCTGCAGGAGCTTCCACTGTAGTCAACTAGAAAGCACGACTCTTCACCGTTGGAGCTTCCGCCTTAGTATGGCGGCCATCGGTAATCCTCATTGTGGCAGGCGTAGGAGCTGCCATTGCTCCTCCCCCTCACTGTAACCTCGGGCAATCGGCTCATTTATGGCCGGTCTGGTTGCAATGAAAGCAAATCAAAGCTTTCTTGGGGTAATCCCTGCTCAAGTGGCCCTGCTGGCCACATGCATAACATCTCGATCTTGTCATTCGACAAGGTCCACTGTGCGGATTGCCACACTTGGCACACCGGCCCCGCCCCTGCTGGCCCCTAGTAGATGAATCCGAGGTCTTAGGCTTTTTAGCTTGACCCACCGCTGCCTGCGCCTGCTCCGGATTTTGCTTGGTGCGGAAGTCTAACTCCATCTCCCGTTCCCGGGCCTTCTCCACCATCTCATTCAGGGTTTTGCACCTAGTAAAGCTCACAAACTCCTGGATATCATCCCTCAACATGGAATGATATCTCATCCTCTGTATATCCTCATTGGTAGCATACTGTGGAATCAATAATGCTCACTCACGAAACTTGGCGGTGATCTCCACCATAGTCTCGGTGGTCTGTTGGAGTTCCTGAAACTCCCTCACCATCCTCTGCACCTCAATGGCTGGTGCAAATTCCAAATCAAATCGCTGGAAAAACTCGCCCCATGTCATCTCAGCCACACCAAATGCTCCTACCTGGCTAGTAACCTCGCCCCACCAATCTCGAGCCCTGTCTCTCAGCATGCAAGAAGTAAATCACCCCTCTATCGCATCTGGGCAAGAAATCGTGCACTGGCCATTCTCAATAACCACCACCCATCATCGACTAACAATAGGGTCCCTGACCCTGAAAAACTCTGGCTCCCCACACGCCTTGAACTCCCAAAATGAAGGATTTCGGGCCCCAACCTGACCCGCAACAATCTCGGCTCTGAATAACTTGAGCCTCTCCTCCATAATCTTCATCATACCCTCCTTGACCACTCCAAATATCATTGGGTTAGCATCAAGGATTCCCCTGGTAACCTCTATTGCAATGAGCTCTCGCAGGCTCTCATCGATGGGCTCGATCATGTCACCTGACCCGGCCCCGGATCTAGATCTTGATCCTGATCCCCCTTCTCCAAATCGTGGCACCACCATACTGGACTGTAATACCATAAACCATAATGACTAGGATACCCATATAGGGGGATCTCTCCACTCCAGTCCTCCTCAGAGCTCCAAGGTCTCACATTGGTTCGGGTACATGTCCTATGCTTTCAGTAGTACGAGCCCAATACTACCTTCCACACCTACCTGTACCTTCCCCAAGGCTCCAGCTGACAACTCTAATTAGTCCCAAGCCAATCATGTCCCACAAACTACCACGTGCCTCAAATCCGAGGTGATCCTAAGATTTTCTCTACCCATATCAATACCACCAATCATAACATGTTGCCTTATGCATGCAAATTATATATAGATAAGGATCAAACAGACTTTCGAATAAAGGATTCTACCCTAGGACCACAACCAGACAAGGAACAAGAATAAGGCCAAATCAATCATTCTAAGTCTATAAGCTCCTAACCATATACAATTTTAAAAGCTTACACATAGAAAGTTCCATACGATCATCAAAGCTCAAATATCAGTATAACATGGCTAACACATTGGGGAACTACTTACATGGCTCGATTGATCACGCGCGTTGCACTCTCATCTTTTCCTTTCTTTAAAAGCTTTTTATTTTATATTTGAAAACAAATTTACCATTTCCTTATTTTGAGTCCTGACACCCCCGATAATGTGCCTGAATCCCTTAAACCAAAGCTCTGATACCAACTTGTAATGACCCAAAAATCAAGGGTAAAATTTTTTATTTTTAAATAGTAAAAACACTTTTCGATAAACCATGAAATCTAATTACAATTGTTTTCAAATTAAAATCCATAATAATATTATTTCGAACATCAGAGGGTCCCATCCAAATGCCTGAGAGAGTGTACGTTGCATCATCAAGCCTTGCCTTTGCCCTTGGGCTCAGATGTACCTAAAACAAATCCACAAACTGTAAGCCAATGCTTAGTGAGTCCCCCAGAGCATACCCCACACACAATCCACATCATACATTTCATGCTAGCTATAAGAGTTATCTCTACCACATACATTATCTACAGAAGCTATCTCTACCACATAAGCTTGCATAAGGATGCCATGGGTGCCCCGATGGTCTTACACTCATGTGTCATGGGCCCACCCCATGGTATTTTCCCTGCCGGAAGGCCATAGGCACCCCCATGGTCTTACATCCATGTGTCATGGGCCCACCCCATGGTCTTTTCCTTGCGCATAACAATTATAGCTAGAAATATACAAAATATATCTAACTATCGTACCACATATCTCTACACATATCTCTACCACATGGCTCTACTAACACATATACCATAATCACACAATTGGCCGGCCTTGGTGCCTTAGACCCATTGGTATGGTGAGAAAACTCACCTCTCGAATACTGAACTGATAAGCTGAAGTCAGATATATCCCGCGCGCTGCTCCTTCTCAACTGCCTATAATCATCAAGTGATTAACTTAACACAATCCCATAAATACCCTCATGTTAACCCTAGTCAAAGTCAAGATCCACGGTCCATGTTAACCTTTACTCGTCGAGTTCATCCAGCAACTCGTCGAGTTCCCTGAGTAATTCTTCCACTCGCCTAGTTACCTATGTAACTCGTCGAGTCCCCGAAAACTCATGAACCCTGAACTGAAAACCCATCCAGTCGAAAACCCTCCTCAGGCCGAAAACCAATATGGCTGAAAACCCTGTTTTCCACTGAAAACATCCTGGATCCTGAAAACGGGACAAACCCCCTTGATTCGCCGAGTCAGATAAGGAAATCGACAAGTTCCTTCAGTCTTGTCATTTTCAGTCCTTCTCAGTGGGGTCTAAGGTCCAAAATTCTAGATCCAAGCTCCCTTAGTGCAGATGCCACGTAAAGTTGCAAACTTTATGTGCATGCATGTAACATCCGAATTTTCAGGTACATTATTTATTCATTCATTTTTGGAGATTTTGGGAGGGACTCGGTGAGTTGATGCTTAGACTTGCCGAGTAGTGTCGATATTTTCCATCCAAGTTAATGACCGGACTCGGCGAGTCGACTATTGGACTCGACGAGTCCATGCTGTTTAATGAAACCCTAATTTTTAGGGTTTGAGACCTATTTAAAGGCCCTTATGGCCTCCATTTGTGGCTACCAGTTGATAGAGAGAGACCCCAGCGTGTGTGAGCATTTTGAGAGAGAAAGGAAGCCATTTTTGATCCTTGTGTGGGTGATTTTGCAAGAAGAAGGTGACCAAAGCAAGAGGAAACTGAAGAGCGTTCTAATCTATGGATTTCAGAGCTTAAGGACTTCATCTTGAGGTATATTTTCGATCCTTCTTCAGTTTTGGGTGTTAATCCTTGAGAGTTAGGGTTTCTAGCCAATTTAAAGTATGATTGTTAGTGCAATTGGTCCCTTCTTGTGTTGAGGCTGCGGATCTGGATCCAAAGAGGTCCAGAGAGCCATTGGGTCTTTGCATGGGTATCAAGATCCAAACTTTAAGTGTTTTTATTGCTTTAGGAGGCCAGATCTATGAGTTTGAGGAACGAATCTGACCTCAGGAGCTCATTTGAGCTCGAGCATGGCATGAACTTGCCGAGTACCAAGAGTAGACTCGACGAGTAGGGTTAGGGTTTCCCCATAGTTCACTCAGTGAGTACTTGCCGAGTTGGGGGAATGATTTAGTGAGTCAGAAGGAATTAGAGGACTGGAGTTCAAGGCAAAACTCATCGAGTTCATAATGGGACTCGGCGATTTGAGTCGGGGTGGCCCTACGATTCATGCCAGGTGTAACCCGTCGAGCAGGGGAAAGACTCGATGTGTCATGTGGGACTAGAGGGATAGTGGACACGCGCAGACTCGCCGAGTCACCCAAGTGCACTCGGCGAGTCGGGTCAAAGTCTGACCGTTGACTTTGTTGACTTTGAGGGTTTGGTCAAAAATGGGGTCTTTGTGTCAAGAGAGGGTTGAGTCTAGTCTCGAGAGTTATATTTATGAGGATATTTTACTTTATGTGATTAGGCGGAGGCTAGACCATATTTCCACCGAGTCGGAGATTTACCGAGACATCTGAGGTGAGTCTTCTCACTATACTTATTTAGAGTGGTAACATAGTTATGTGCTAGTATATTGCTGACTTATGTGCAAGTGTATTTGTATGCTATTTATGTGTGTGATAGTGATATGTGATATGCATGATTCAGAGTTTCCAGAGATAGGACCAGTGGGTCCATAGAGTTAAGGCTAGAGAGCCCACAGAGAGTTGGGATTGGAGGGTCCCACTGAGACACACTGACCAGAGGGTCAGCAGAGTTATAGCCTTGAGTGGCTAATATATATGTTAGAGTGGTATTTTGGGGAACTCACTAAGCTTTATGCTTATAGTGTTATGTGTTATGTGTTTCAGGTACCAGTGATGATCGCGGGAAGGAGCCGGCATGAATTGTACACACACATGGGATTTTATGTATTTTGATCTTGGGAAATGTTTTGTGAAACAAATATATGATACAATGAGATTTTATTAATAAATCTGTTTGGAAAATGTGTTTTGAAAATGTGAAAAATTGTTTTAATTTTTACGGTGTTACAAGTTGGTATCAGAGCCTTGGTTTGAGGTATTCGGATGCATTTTCGGGCGTATCTGAACTCAAACTGAGGATTTAGGAAAAAATTTGATAACAAAACAATTTTAAAAAGAGTTATGATAAAAACAGAGCAGAGCCATGTGTACGATCAGCCAGCGCCCGAACGGTGATTTCCCAAAATACCCTTGTAATAAGTGTTAAGAGATATATTATGTTATATAATGAGCTATATTATGCATGCTAGAGTAGACTAGGTATCCTTATTAGGACTAGAGTGGCCTGATATATGATGCCTTAGTCTAGGAGCTTTGCTGCTAGGGATGCTTGAGAGTGTTTAGATAGCAGCGAAGAGCTTATGAAAGATCAGCTAGTGTGATTTAAGAGAGTAGAGTGCTTGAATTTGGGACTCTGGGAGGAGGACTTGGGATGAATGCTGACACGATGTGGTCGGTAGTATTGGGCCCATACTACCGAAGGCACCGGATCAGTGCGCAACCCAAGTAAGAATCCTTAGGGTACCAGAGATCAAGCAGGATTGGGATATCGAGTGTGTGTACACCCGAGCGAGTCTCTAATACCTTGTGTTGTATTTCAGGGAGGCATCATGGTGGGGACGCACCATAGACCAGGGACTAGTGGAGGGGGTGTGAGCGATGAGGAGCTCCACCAGATGATTCATGATGAGGTGGCTTCTACCATCCGCACTGAGATTCCAGAGATGTTTGGGTCTATCAAGACCACCCTGATAGAGACATTTGATGAGACATACGTTGCTCTTTCTGATGCTGTTGTTATTGCGGCAACTGCAGCTGTAGCTGCGGCTTGACCGCAGGGTGGTGATGCATTGCTATTCCGGGAGTTCAGCAACACAAAACCACCAGAGTTTATTGGGACCTAGAACCCGATTGCAGTGATGAGGTGGATTTCATACATCAAGGGGTGTTTCTTCACCTGCTCATCTCTAGAGCATTTGAGAGTCCGGTTCGCGTTGAACCAACTTCACTTGGGAGCGAAAGAATGGTGGAAGTTTGTGACGACGCATTATTCGCCTGCTGACTTGCTGCAGTAACTTGGGAGAGATTCATTG
Source organism: Lactuca saligna (assembly GCF_052625555.1). Lineage (NCBI taxonomy): Eukaryota > Viridiplantae > Streptophyta > Magnoliopsida > Asterales > Asteraceae > Lactuca > Lactuca saligna. Next base: position 205,107,288 of record NC_136424.1, on the reverse strand, counting down.
CTATGTTCCGAGACCAGGTAGAGAGGGAGCGTTTGGACCAGGAGTTTCTGACCCTCAAGTAGGGTACTGAGTCTGTCACAGTGATTATGAGGATGTTCCATAAGCGAGCGATGTTCTGCCCAGAGCACGTATCCTCCAAGCAGGCACCATATGAGCCAATATCTGAGCATTTTGAGGAGGGATATACAGGAGTTTGTGGCGAACTCGATGTACCGAACATTTTCTAAGCTTCAGGCAAATGCACGGAAGAGGGAGATAGAGCTGGAGACCCAGGCCAGGGAGGAGGCTGAGTCTCAGCGGAGGGATCGGCGACCGACGCAGTCTCAACCGGCAGCCAAGAGGGCCAAGCCCATTGATTCAAGATCTGGGAGTCAGAAGGGTCGCACTTTTGGCAAGTGCGGAAAGAGCCACGACAAGGTGTGCAGAGCGGGGTCTTGCTACAAATGTGGAAAGGAGGGGTATATGGCCAAGGATTGCCCCAAGGGGTTTGCCAGCATGTTTTCACTGCAACCAGACCGGACACCGCAAGGCAGAGTGTCCACAATTGTGAGGGACAGCCCAGGAAGCATCTCAGGGATCTGCCCCTACTTCTATCAGAGCTACTGAGAGCTGCCAGTGAAGGCTGAGGCACCGAAGGCGCGAGGGAGAGCCTTTCAGTTGACCGCGGAGGAGGTCCACGCAGCGCCCGATGTTGTGGCTGGTATGTACTCTTTCAAGTATTTATTTTGATGTTTGAGATATTGTGTTTATATTATGTTATGCGTAGGTACTTTTCTTGTGAGTTCTGTACCTGCTTTGGTGTTATTTGATTCGGGTGCTAGTCGGTCTTTTGTATCTTTGGCTTTCTGTCAGCACATCTGTATTAGTCAAGAGGCGTTGAGTTGACCTCTGAGAGTTTCCATAGTTGACAAGAGGGCGATGTATGCCCCCAAGGTGATCCGAGGGTGTGTACTCGAGATTTTCGGCGTTGAGTTTATGATTGATTTAATTCATATTGCGATGAGATATGTCTGTGTCATTGTGGGTATGGAATGGTTGAGCAAATTTGGAGCGGTTATCGACTGCGAGAGACAATTGGTGACCATACGAGACCTTAGTGGGGTAGTTTTTACGGTGTACGGAGAGGGTACACAATCTGGGTCAACATTTTGTTCGGCTGCTAGAGCGAGACAGAGTCTACATCAGGGATGTAGTGGGTTTGTGGCGAATGTGTTGGATACGAGGGTTGATTCAGGGAGGCCGAGGGCAGTTGATGAGGTTCCGATAGTGCATGAGTTCCCAGACGTTTTCCCGAAGGAGTTACCGGGCGTGCCTCCTGAGAGGCAGGTAGAGTTTCATATCGATTTGGTACCGAGGGCGGCACCTATCGCCAAGGCGCCCTATCGCCTTGCACCTCCAGAGATGCAGGAGTTATCCTCGCAGCTTCAGGAGCTGCTGGGGAAGGGGTTTATTTGGCCAAGTAGTTCGTCGTGGGGAGCTCCTACCCTCTTTGTCAAGAAAAAGGATGGTTCACACCAGATGTGCATTGATTACCGGGAGTTGAACAAGTTGACGGTCAAGAATTGATACCCGTTGCCAAGGATCGATGATTTGTTCGATCAGTTGCAGGGAGCATCTTGGTTCTCCAAGATTGACTTGAGGTCTGGATATCACCAGATGAGGGTACAAGAGGAGGATATCCATAAGACAACATTCGGGACTCATTACGGACATTATGAGTTCGTGGTGATGCCTTTCGGGCTCACCAATGCACCGGCGGCGTTCATGGATCTCATGAACAGAGTGTGCAGGCCGATGTTGGACTGCTCGGTGATCGTGTTCATCAACGATATATTGGTGTATTCGAAATTCAGAGAGTAGCATGAGGAGCATTTGAGGGAGATCCTTGGAGTTTTGAGATCGGAGAGGCTTTACGCCAAATTCTCCAAGTGTGATTTCTGGTTATGACAGGTCCAATTCCTTGGGCACCTCGTTAACCAGAATGGGATATTGGTCGATCCGGCCAAGATTGAGACAATGTTAAGTTGGGAGGTGCCGAGACCCCCCACCGAGATCAGGAGTTTCTTAGGATTGGCAGGCTATTACCGGAGATTTATCAGGGATTTCTCCAAGATCGTTGTGCCACTCACCAAGTTGACCCGGAAGGGTGTTGCATTTTCATGGGGGCTAGAGCAGCAGGCCTCCTTTGAGACACTTCGCCAGAAACTATGAGAAGCCCCTGTGTTAGCCCTTCCGGAGGGGATAGAGGACTTCGTAGTGTATTGTGACGCGTCGATATCTGGGTAGGGAGCGGTGCTGATGCAGAGGGGGCATGTGATAGCATACGCATCGAGGCAGCTAAAGCCTCATGAGAAGAGGTATCCCACCCACGATCTGGAGTTGGGGGCAGTGGTGTTCGCCCTCAAGATCTATCATCACTATCTGTATGGGGTTCGGTGTACCATATACACGGACCATAAGAGCTTGAAGTATTTAATGGATCAGCCTAGTCTGAACATGCTACAGAGGAGATGGTTGGATGTGGTGAAGGATTACGATTGTGAGATCCTGTACCACCTGGGCAAGGCTAACGTTGTAGCCGATGCCTTGAGTCGTAGGGTGGAGGTCACCCCGATATAGATTGTTTGTATGAGGCTGACAGTGATGACCCCAATATTTGACGCCATTCGAGAGGCCCAGGTTGAGGCCGTGAGACCAGAGAACCGTAAGAGGGAGCGGGTTATCGGGCAGGTATCAGAGTTCTTCACCGACAACCGAGGGCTTATGACCTTTCAGGGACGGATTTGGGTGATGTTTGTGGGTGGAATGCGCACCATCTTGTATGGGAGGAGGTGTCGGACTCCCATTTGCTGGGGTGAGGTCGGTCAGCATGTGATGGTAGTACAGAGATAGTACTTCAGACGACTGAGCAGATTTAGTAGGTCCGGCAGAGGTTACTAAAGGCTCAGAGTCGTTAGAAGAGCTACGCAGACAGGCGTCGCTCGGAGCTCGAGTTCCAAGTTGTTGACTTCGTACTCCTGAAGGTATCTTCTTGGAAAGGTGTGATCCGATTCAGGAAGAGAGGCAAGTTGGGGCCTCGGTATATTGGCCCTTTCGGGGTGACCGCCAGGATGGGCAGGGTAGCGTACCGCTTGGAGCTACCTGAGGAGTTGAGTCAAATTCACGATACCTTCCATGTGTCTCAGTTGAGAAAGTGCATTACTGATGAGTCGGCAGTGGTTCCAGTAGAGGACATTCAGGTGGATGCAAGCCTGAGCTATGTTGAGAGGCCGATCGCGATTCGGAATAGAAGGATCTAGACTTTGAGAAACAAGGTGGTGCCATTGGTTCAGAACCAGTGGCAACATTGGAAGGGTTTCGAGATGACCTGGGAGCCGGAGTTGGAGATGCACGAGCAGCATCTAGAGTTATTTGTGGAAAGAGACTTCGAGGGAGAAGTCCGATTCTAGTGGGGGAGAATTGTAACATCCGGATTTTCAAGTACATTATTTATTCATTCATTTTTGGAGATTTTGGGAGGGACTCGGCGAGTTGATGCTTACACTCGCCGAGTAGTGTCGCGATTTTCCATCCGGGTTAATGACCGAACTCAGCGAGTCGACTATGGACTCGACGAGTCCATGCTGTTTAATGAAACCCTAATTTCCTGGGTTTGAGACCTATTTAAAGGCCCTTATGGCCTTCATTTGCGGCTACCAGTTGATAGATAGAGATCCCAGAGTGTGTGAGCGTTTTTAGAGAGAAAGGAAGCCATTTTTGATCCTTGTGTGGGTGATTTTGCAAGAAGAAGGTGACTAAGGCAAGAGGAAACTGAAGAGGGTGCTAATCTGTGGATTTTAGAGCTTAAGGACTTCATCTTGAGGTATATTTTCGATCCTTCTTTAGTTTTGGGTCTTAATCCTTGAGAGTTAGTGTAACAACCGAAAAATCCAACCAATTTAAATTTTTCAAAAACAACCCGATTTCATTAAATTATTACAAAAAGGTTTCCAATACAAATCATTTAGAGTATTCCTAGAATCTCATTGCTACAAAATCATGAGGAGCGGTACGATCACGCCTTCGCCTTGCCACAGTCTCCTGAAGAACCTGAAAAACATTAAACCACAACTATAAGCCCGAAAGCTTAGTGAGATACCCCCAAAATATCAACCACATATACCATACACATATCACTCTATCTCATAACGAATCACAGAACAGCCATGCATATCGGGTCTACTGTGGGATTGGTCCGCCTTGCAGGGCCTTCAGTCCACCTGGTCCACCCTCCATGTCCAATCATGTCCGTGGAGTCTGCAGTGTGGTTGGTCCACCCGCACTGGGCCTTCAACTCACCTGGTCCACTCTCTGAGTCTATAGTACGACTGGTCCGCCCGCATCAGGCCTTCCGTCGGCCTAGTCCACTCTCCGAGCCTCGGCACGTCTGGTCCGCCCTCGTGGGGCCTACAGCCTATCCGGACCGCTCGCTGGGCCTTTGGAATAACCAGTCCGCCCTGGGTATCTTGGCCTACAGCACAAAGCAGGACCCGCCTCAACCCAACTCCAGTCCAAACAACCATGTGCACATAAACATACAATCACATAACAATTCATATTCAAGCAAACCGATCTAGCAGATCATATAACACAACATACTCTAACAGGATACCGACCTAACCGGTCACTAGCATAGCATCATCCTATCCACCAGGATACCGACCTTAACCAGGTCTCTAACGAATAACATCCTAACTACCATGATGCAAACATATCAAAACAATAACATAACAACAGATACCCAGATCTCAATCCGATAAAAGGGCCGGCCTTGGTGCCTTAGACCCTATTGATATAGTGAGGATAACTCACCTCGAAACTGTCGGCTGAAAGGATAAGATCCCACTGCTCCGAACTCCGACACGAACTCCTCCACTGAACACCAAAACACTCAACTCAATATATACCCTTATTTACCAAAATACCCCTAGAAGACAACTGGTCAACCCTTGGACAGGGTCAAAGTCAACACCTGACTGACTCTACTCGCCGAGTCAACCCGATGACTCGTCGAGTCCCCAAGCTCAGAACTTCCCTCAATCTGCGACCTGACTCGCCGAGTCACCCCGAGACTCGCCGAGTCCAACAACTCTGAGTCCACTCGCACCCAACTCACCGAGTCATCCCTTGACTCACCGATTCTCGACTCAACCAGAAAATATTGGGACTCTTCGACAAGAATCTCCGAGTCCAAGAACAGACTCGCCGAGTCTAAGGCTATCTTCAACCTACTCGCCGAGTTGTTCATCCAACTCGTCGAGTTCCAGCTCATCTTCAAGCAACTCGTCGAGTCCACCCTTGTAACTCGCCGAGTATCACCGGTCTGAATCTATACAGAAGCATTCCAGGCCATGCAATTGATCCAAAAAATAGATCTAGCCTCCTACAACCCATCCATCACGTAAAGTGGCAAACTTTACGTGAATCCAAAGAGACTAGGCCTTTTTACTCTAGGGTTTGGGGTTTGGGACAAGATAGCTCCATCAACAACACAAGAACAGGGACTTTAATGCTCTTAAGACCTTCTCCACCTCAGATCTATCCTCCAAACTCAAGATGCCACAAATCTAAGTTTCCCACACAACCCAAAAATGAAGAATCTAGAAGAACACAGCCCAAGAACGAGATATTACCTCAAAAGAATGCCCCAACTGCAATAAAACTCGAATCCAAGCAAAGCCCTTTGATCCAAGCCTCTTCCCCTTCAAGATTTCTTCAACAAACACCTCTCCAAGCTCCAAATGCACTCCAATCTTCCACAATCACGCTTTCTAGGGTTTCTGGACTTCAAGGGGGATCAAAGAGGCTGGGGAGAGGATATAATGTTCTTTATATAGGGATCAACCCTGAGAATTAGGGTTTTCTCCACTCAGCACCTACTCGCCGAGTCCATCTTTGGACTCGCCGAGTAGGCCACTTGACACGCGACCAAAGTCGCGACCCTACTCGCCGATTCCATCCATGGACTCGCCGAGTTGCCCTCCAAAACGTACACTTTTAGTCCTTCAACTCTACTCTTGCTATTCCGGGATGTTACAGTTAGGGTTTCTAGCCAATTTAAAGTATGATTGTTAGTGTAATTGGTCCCTTCTTGTGTTGAGGTTGCGGATCTGGATCCAAAGAGGTCCAGAGATCTAAGCCCCTTAATCTTTATGGGGTGTCATTGGGTTATATGAGCTTAGGGTGGCATATTGAGGCCATTTCTTCAAAAAGAGCCATTGGGTCTTTGCATGGGTATCAAGATCCAAACTTTAAGTGTTTTTATTGCTTTAGGAGGCCAGATCTATGAGTTTGAGGAACGAATCTGACCTCAGGAGCTCATTTGAGCTCGAGCATGGCATGAACTTACCGAGTACCAAGAGTAGACTCGACGAGTAGGGTTAGGGTTTCCCCATAGTTCACTCAGTGAGTACTTGCCGAGTTGGGGAATGATTCAGTGAGTCAGAAGGAATTAGAGGACTGGAGTTCAAGGCAAAACTCATCGAGTTCATAATGGGACTCGGCGATTTGAGTCGGGGTGGCCCTGCGATTCATGCCAGGTGTAACCCGTCAAGCAGGGGAAAGACTCGATGTGTCATGTGGGACTAGAGGGATAGTGGACACGCGCAGACTCGCCGAGTGACCCAAGTGCACTCGGCGAGTCGGGTCAAAGTCTGACCGTTGACTTTGTTGACTTTGAGGGTTTGGTTAAAAATGAGGTCTTTGTGTCAAGAGAGGGTTGAGTCTAGTCTCGAGAGTTATATTTATGAGGATATTTTACTTTATGTGATTAGGCGGAGGCTAGACCATATTTCCACCGAGTCGGAGATTTACCGAGACATCTGAGGTGAGTCTTCTCACTATACTTATTTAGAGTGGTAACAGAGTTATGTGCTAGTATATTGCTGACTTATGTGCCAGTGTATTTGTATGCTATTTATGTGTGTGATAGTGATATGTGATATGCATGATTAAGAGTTTCCAGAGATAGGACCAGTGGGTCCATAGAGTTAAGGCTAGAGAGCCCACAGAGAGTTGGGATTGGAGGGTCCCACTGAGACACACTGACCAGAGGGTCAGCAGAGCTATAGCCTTGAGTGACTAGAGTACATGGGGAGTGGAGGGTCCCATGGCTATATCTTCAAAACTTGGCTTCTTTCAAGGTTTTTGTGCATGGGGAGTGACTAGAGTACATAAAGCAAGCAACTTTACGTCATTAAGGACCTAAAGGGGTCCAGAACTAGAACCATATCCTAGTGATAGGTCCAGATCGAAGTTTTCTTTGATTTTGCCCCAAAGATGGTCACTTTCTTGGAAGATAAGAGATCTAAGAACCTACAGCTCAAGGTGACGACTTTTTAACTTGAAATGATGGCCAATGCAGAGTAGATACCGGATCTACTGCTTCCTTTCTTGTTCCTTCTTCCGACTTTCTTCTCCAACACACCAAGTTTGCTCAAACAAGCTCTTTTTCTCACTCAAGGAGGGTTTACGGCCGGAAACATAGTTCTATGGGTAGTAAGGTGCTAAGGGAGGTCACAAGGGCAGGTTATGTTCTTTAAATAGGGTGCAAACCCTTAAAAATTAGGGTTTCTCTTAACAGCTCCTATTCGCCGAGTCAGGCCTTATGACTCGTCGATTAGGTCCCGATCCCGCTTCCCTCCATAACTAAAGCCTCTAGTTGACGAGTTGAACCCCCAACTCGCTAAGTCCTTGCAACAAAACTCTAAAACTTAATAACTCAAGTAATACCTGGAACAGGTGTTACAACCGATACGGCAAGATAGATGCTCCAGTGGTGAGGAGTTGAGCCTTCCAATTGACCGACGTGGAGTCGTGTGCCGCACCGAATTTGGTGACAGGATCGGTCCATGTGAACGGTATCCCAGTTCAGGTGTTATTTGAATTGGGAGCTACCCGATCATTTGTATCTCTTGCACTCAGGAAGAGGTTTGTTGAGTCTTCGGGCATGTTGAATTCCCTTTAGAGGTCGAGATTGATGACGACCGTTCCGTCTAGGAGTCAGAGGTTTATATAGATTGTGTCTTGAGGAATTATGACGAGTAGTATCTCGTGGAATTGGTTCCTATCCCTTTGAGGGGGAACAAGGTTATCATAGGCATGGATTGGTTGAGCCCTTATTGGCGGTGATCAACTGTGCACAACAACTGGTACTTGTTAGGACCCCAAGTGGGGGAGAGTTAGTGATTTAGGGCGAGAGGCCGCAACATGGGCCAACAATGTGTTCAGCAACGATGGCTAGATGCTACCTCTAGCAAGGAAGAGCAAGTTATGTCGCCTATGATATGGATACCCAGGAGAAGGTTAAGGCGACTGTCGATGATGTACCACTAGTGCGGGAGTATCTGGATGTATTCTCGGAGGATTTTCCTGGGTCACCTCCAGAGAGATAGGTGGAGTTTAGGATTGACCCGACTCTAGGCGCGGCTCTGATAGCTAAAGCCCCATATCGGTTGGCTCTTCCCGAGATACAGGTTTTGTCTACACAACTGCAGGAGCAGTTAGACAAGGGAGTTATTAGACCGAGTAGTTCACCCTGGGGAGCCGCGATTCTATTTGTGAAGAAGAAGGACGGATCTCACCGAATGTGTACAGACTATCGGGAGTTGAATAAGGTAACGGTGAAGAACTGTTACCTACACCCGAGGATTGATGACCTCTTCGACCAGCTACAAGGCGCATCTTGGTTTTCTAAGATCGATTTGCGTTCAGTCTACCATCAGATGAGGGTCAGAGACAAGGATGTACAGAAGACTACCTTCCAGACTCGTTATGATCATTACGAGTTCGTGGTGATGCCCTTTGGGCTCACCAATGCTCCTGTCGTGTTCATGGATCTCATGAACCGCATCTACAGACCGATGCTGGATCAGTCTGTGATAGTTTTTGTTGATGACATATTTGTTTACTCCAAGACGCAGGAGAAGCACGAGGAGCACTTGCGAGAGGTGTTGGGTACCCTAAGGATGGAGAGCTTGTATGCTAATCTCTCCAAGTGTGAGTTCTGGTTGCGTGAGGTGCAGTTCTTGGGACACCTTGTCAACTAGAATGATATTTTGGTCGACCCGACCAAGGTGGAGGCCGTGATGAGATGGGAGGTTCCGAAGTCTCCATCCGAGATTCGGAGTTTCCTCGGGTTAGCAAGCTATTATCGGAGATTCATACAAGATTTCTCCAAGATAGCGGTACCACTGACCCGAATGACGAAGAAGGTTGTTGTAATTTGTTGGGGGCCTAAGCAGCAAGCAACATTTGACACCTTGAGACAGAGATTGTGTGAGGCGTCGATCTTATCCGTGCTAGAGGGAATTGAGGACTTTGTAGTGTACTATGATGCATCCATTTCGGGATTGGCCGCATTGTTGATGCAGAGGGGGCACGTCATTGCCTACGCCTCGAGGCAGATGAAGCCTCACAAGGTGAAGTACCTGATGCACGATATAGAGTTGGGGGCAGTTGTTTTTGACTTCAAGATTTGGCGGCATTACCTCTATGGGGTTCGTTGTACCATTTACACGGACCACACGAGCTTGAGGTACCTCATGGACCAACCGAATCTGAACATGAGGTAGCGTCAGTGGTTAGATGTGTTGAAGGATTACGACTGTGAGATCCTTTATAACCGGGGGAAGGTCAACGTTGTAGCTGATGCACTTAGCCGCAAGGCAGCCCCGATCAGAGACATCTTCTTGACGATGACAGTAGTGAATCCACTTTTGGAGTGGATCCGGGAGTCCAGGTGGCCTCATTTGACTATGAAGACCATGGGCTGCTGACCCTGCATCTGAGGGTCTGGGTTCCTTACTGGGGCAGAGTACGCCAGGTACTAATGGAAGAGGCCCACAAGTCCAGATTTTCCATCAATCCCGGGGCAACGAAGATGTATAGAGATCTTCACCCTGATTATCAATGGCCTTGCATGAAGCGGGACATATCTTGGTACGTGGAGTGGTGCTTGACCTACGGGAAGGTTAAGGCTGAGCACCAGTGGCATCATGGAAAGACACATCCGTTGGATATCCCTATATGGAAATAAGAGGATATTAATATGGATTTCATCACAAAACTTCCTAGGACCGCATGGGGAATGGATTCTATGTGGGTCATCGTGGATCGGTTGACGAAGAGTGCCTATTTTATTTCGATCTAGGAGAGCAATTCGGCCGAGAAGTTAGCCGACATCTACATCAGAGAGGTAGTAGCTTGACACGGAGTGCCAGTTTCCGTGATTTTCTGACCGAGATGTGCAATTTACTTCCAGATTCTGGAAGAAATTTCATGATGAGTTGGGTACTCGTCTGCACTTTAGCATGACTTTTCACCCGCAGACGGATGGTAGAGTGAGCGGACCATCCAGACTTTGGAGGATATGTTGCGGGCATGTATCTTAGACTTTGGTGGTAGCTGGGATACCTACCTTCCCTTGGCAGAGTTTTGCTATAATAATAGGTACTATGCCAGTATCGACCGACCTCCCTTAGAGATGCTCTATGGGAGGAAGTGCAGAACCCCGATATGTTGGGGTAAGGTTGGAGAGGGTCATAGGGAGTACCGAAGTGGTACTATAGATGATGGAGAGGATCTAGCAGGTCTGGAGTAGACTCCAGATGGTCCAGAGTCAACAAAAGAGTTACGTCGACAGACCCCGATCGGACCTGGAATTGCAGATCAGGGATATGGTCCTTCTGAAGGTGTCACCTTGGAAAGGTGTCATCGCTTTAGAAAGTGGGGCAAGTTGGGCCCTAGGTATATCGGGCATTTCAGGGTTATAGCTCGGCTAGGCGAGGTGGTGTATAGGCTGGATCTGCCAACTGTGCTTAGTCAGACCCACAACCCCTTTCACGTCTCCCAACGTTGGAAGTGCTTGGTAGATTACTCTGTGGGTGGTGCCCCTAGAGGATAGTTAGGTGGAGGACAACCTAAACTACATTGATCGACCATTAGCCATCCTCGACAGCAAGATGAAGGATCTGAGGAACAAGAGGGTAGAGTTAGTAAAGGTGAAATGACAATACCACAAGGGATCATAATGGACTTAGGAGCCGGAGGATGAAATGAGGGAGCACTACCCAGAGCTATTCCCATATGCAGCAGACTTCGAGGGCGAAGTCTAACATATGTGGGGGAGATTTGTAACGCTAGGTTCCTAGTATGTATTTTAAATAAGATTTATTTATTTTGTTCAGGAACTCGATGAGTTAGATGCCCCAAACTCATCAAGTAGGAATAGAAATTTGGGATGTAGGATTTGAATCCTACTCGACAAGTTGAGAGTCTCGATTCGACGAGTAGGGGTTCCAGAATGAAACCCTAATTTTAGGGTTTTGCATCCTATTTAAGCACCTTAAACTCCCAAGGGTTAGCCTCATTTCAACCTCTGTCACCCCAAAACCTAGCCACGAAACCCTAATCCACCTTTGAGTGTTTTTGAGCCATTCTTGTGTGTTCTTGGTGCGTTATTGAGGTTTTGAAGAAGAAGAGACTTGAGGAAGGAGCAAGGAAGTGAAGGAGAAGAGTAGATCCAGAAGTAGAGCATCATTTTTGGTTCACCTGAGGTATAAATCTCTTACCTAGCTTATTGAGTGTTTAGATCTAGTTTTAGGGTTTTTTCTCCATGTTTTGGCTCAATAGTGGTGGTCTTTGGGATTTGGATTTCCCCTATGGAAAGAACCTTCATATCTAGAGCCTTTGAGAGAATCCATGGCATAAAGGTGACAACTTTATGGCCATGGGAGTCCCATCCAACTTGTGAACCACCTTTTAGGGTCTTTTGAGCTAAATAACCCATGCATGGACATAAGGTTAGCAACTTTATGTGATATATCGACCCTAGGGGACCAGATCTATGGCTTGGAAGCATTGAGCTTAACAAAAAAGTGACTTAATGGATATAGACTAAGGGGAACTCGACGAGTTGTTCATGCAACTCGACAAGTTGGATCTGGCCCCAACCTTTTCTGGTTACTGAGCAAACTAAGTGAGTCTAGAAGATGATTCTGTGAGTTGGCCAAGTTTTTGGGGTTTTGAAGATTGGAGGACTTTACGAGTCCAAGGAAAGACTCGACGACTTGAAGCGAAAAGTCCCGATCCTGTCATAAGGAAGAACTCGATGAGTTAGAGGGTAACGCGACGAATTGGATCGCGAGTTCGGGGTTCTCTGATTATGGAACTCGGCGAGTTGATGGACTAACTCGACGAGTTGATTCAACCAGATGTTGACTTTGACCAATGTTGACCCTTAAAAGGGTATGAGCGTGAAACGGTAATTAAACGGAAATGCTTGTGTAGGAGTTTGAGTGAGGTAGATTTCAGAGCTGATGATAGTTCAGTTACTTCACATCATTTGAGGCAAGTTACCTTCCAGTGGAAGTGGGTCGAAGGCACCAACGTCGGCCCACTAGTAGCTGATTATAGTTGAGATGATTGTCTTTGTGATAATTATCTGGTATGCCAATATCTGTTATGCTTTATGTGCTAGTATGCTATGATAATATGTGATAGTGGTAGGAGGGGTAGGATAGTCCCCGATTACCAATTGAAAGAGACCAAATGAGTAGGATGACACCTAGATATGCTAGGCAGGTTACCGGTTGAAAGAGACCGAAGGGGTAGGCCGACACCCAGATATACTGGGCAGGTTACTAGTTGAAAGAGATCGAAGGGGTAAGCCAACACCCATATATGCTAGGTAGTAGGAGAATTGTATGTATATGCTAGGATGTTACGTGGTAGTGGTAGGGGTGAAATAGTCCCCGTATACCGATTAAAAGAGACCGAAGGGGTAAGCCAACACCCAAATATGTTAGGCAGCTACCGATTGAAAGAGACCGAAGGGGGGTAGGCCAGCACCCAGGTATGCTATACAGGTTACCAGTTAAAAGAGACCGAAGGGGTAAGGCAACACCCAGATATGCTAGGCAGTATGTTATTGTATGCTATGTGGTATGATGGGGGAACTCACTAAGCTTTGTGCTTGCGGTTTTTACTTTTGGTTTCAGGTACTTACTCTTCAAAGGGAAATGAGTCGGCTTGACTGCAGCGCATCACACATGATTTTTCCGCACTATGGATTCTTGGGATTTTGTGCTCTAACATTATTGTGTTATGACATATTTTGATTATGGATACACTGGTTTGATATGAGTAGCACTATGATGTTTTCAGACAAATGTTTTATAATTATTAAATAAAAATGAAATTTTTGGTCCTTGATTTTGAAATGTTACATTTAGGTTCATTTAAGGTCATATTAATTTTGTGAGATCGTGAGACACAATCTAAAAATAATTTTAAAATGTCAAATAAAATGAAAAATCCAAAAATTCTTTTTTTAATTATTATTTTAAAATTTAAAAGATAAATAAAAATTATTGTTTTTTTAAGTACATAAAATATTCTAATAGAACATTACACTTTAAATATTTTAATGTGATTTTTAGAATGTTAGAATATTTTAGTATATTACTAGATTTGTCAGATATGAAAAATGTTCTAGTACAATATTCTAATATTTTACTAGAATATTTCACAAATATTTCAATAAAACTATAATTTTTTTATTATATATATATATATATATATATATATATATATATATATATATATATATATATATATATTGATAAAAATGATGAAAATAATATTTTTAAAAACAATTCGAAATTTTTTAATTATTTTGCATTTTAAAAATATTTTTTTAATTTACAAAATGAATGTCTAGAATTACTTTCTTAAATAACTAAAATGATCAGTACAGAATCAATCCTACAGGCACAAAATGATAGTTAGAACACAATAACCTAACCCAATATATATATATATATATATATATATATATATATATATATATATATATATATATATATATATATATATATATATATACATACACACACGTTCATTTAAGACCATGCTAATTTTATGAAACCGTGAGACCAAGTTTAAAAATAATTTTAAAATACAAAAAAAAAATCCAAAAATTCTTTTTTTAGTTATTATTTTCGGAACTTTAATTACCTAAAAAAAATAAAAAAAATTATCGGTTTTTTGAAAAAAATTGTAAAATATTATAATAGAATATTACACCGTAAGTATTCTAATGTGATTTTTAGAATACTAGAATATTCTACTAGATTTGTCAAATATATAGAATATATTATAATATTCTACTAGAATATGTAAAAAAAAATTATTTTATTTTATTTTAGTTTTATTATTTTTTTTATTTTGGAAAATATAAATTCTAAAAAATAATATTTGAATTTTTTTTTTCAAAAATTTTCAATTATTTTTTTTTAAATATTTTTTGATCTACTAAATGAGTGACTATGATTACGTTTCACTGTCTCACAAACTAGATCCGTCTCATATGTACCTAACTATATATATATATATATATATATATATATATATATATATATATATATATATATATATATATATATATATATATATATTCAGGTTAATTTGAGACCAAATCTAAAAATAATTTTGTAAAACCGTGAGATCAAATCTAAAAATAGTTTTAAAATGCAAAATAAATGGAAAAATCAAAAAATTATTTTTTTAAATATTATTTTCGGAACTTGAATTAACTAAAAAAAATAAAAAAAATAAAAAAAATCCTGTTTTTTTTAAAAAATACGTGAAATATTCTAAATAGAATATTACACTGACATATTCTAAAAAATAATTTTAAAATGCAAAATAAATGGAAAAATCTAAAAATTCTTTTTTTAAGTATTATTTTCGGAACTTGAATTAACTAAAAAAAAAAAAAAAAATTCTATTTTTTTTTTTGAAAAATACATGAAATATTCTAAATAGAATATTACACTGTACATATTGTAAAAATAATTTTAAAATGCAAAATAAATGGAAAAATCAAAAAATTCTTTTTTTAAATATTATTTTCGGAACTTGAATTAACTAAAAAATTAAAATAAAAAAATACGTCTTACGTTCTCACAAAATTAGGCTGTTTCAAATGAACCTAATATATATATATATATATATATATATATATATATATATATATATATATATATATATATATATATATATATATCCGTTAAATAATACTATTATAAAATATTTACAGTTGTAATTGACTAACATATATTAAAGCTGAATATTATTTTAAACGATTTATGCCTAAATTCACATGGTGCAAGTTGAAAGAAAGAAAATAGAAATATAGTCTCCATTATCTTGAAGCCATAATACATGACAGCCTAACAACACCTTCACAGTTCACATATTCTTCTTGTTCTGTTCCTATCATAAAAGCCAACCCATTCCAACACATTCTCACTACCCCTACCCTCATATATCTCCTCCTCTACCCGCATCGCCACAGCCACCGCCACCACCACCACCACCACCACCATAGTCATGGCTGCTCCTCTCATTCTCTTGTCACTTACCCACCTCTTGTTCCTCCTCCCGTCAACTCTTTCTCAAACACCATCTGCTCCTGCTCCAGGCCCCGCCGGACCAATTAACCTCACGGCAATCCTCGTCCAAGGAGGCCAATACTCCGCCTTCCTCCGCCTCCTCAACCAAACCCAGGTCCTCACCCAACTCCCTAACCAGCTCAACAACTCCAACCAGGGCATGACCCTTCTCGCACCCACCGATAACGCCTTCCAAAACCTCCCTTCCGGCACCTTGAACGGCCTCAGTGAAGACAAGAAAGTGAAGCTTGTACTGTACCATGTCCTCCCAAAGTATTACAGCTTAGAAGATCTTGTCACCGTCAGTAACCCTGTTCCGACGCAGGCTGGTGGAAGCAAGGGGAGTTTGGGTTTGAACTTTAGTGGTAGGGCTAATTCAAACCAAGTCAATGTGTCCTCCGGAGTTGTTGATACTCAGATTACTAATGCATTGAGACAGCAGTTTCCGTTTGCTGTTTACTCTGTTGACCAAGTTTTGATACCATCGGAGTTCAGCGAAGCTCCGGCGCCTGAGAGTGAGAGTGGTCCTTCTTCTTCACCACCGGTGGCCGGGAAGCCTGCTAAAGCGCCGAGTGGTGCGGAAGATGGAGATGGAACATCTCCGGCGAATAATGGAGGAGGAAGGACTGTGGATGTGGGGGTTGGTTTGGTTGGAGGTGTTGTGCTGTTTTGCATGGCGTTTTTATAAAGCTGAGGCATTTGTTATATATCGACATTCATGTTGTTTCCTTGATCATTTTGCATATGTTGCTTCATTTATTTGATATTTTGTTGTAATCATTGATAAATAATATGTTGTTTTGAATGATCAAAACCATTAACAACTTTTATTGATCGTTTTAGACTTTGCTCAAATGTTTGACTAAAAAAACTCATCCAAATTCCGATCGTATTTTCCGATTAACTACAGTTTAAATTTATCAAATGGCCTCTAATTGGTCCACCGGTATAGACGTTGTCTTCTATCTTGAGGTGGAACATTCAAGTCTCAATGTGGTATATAGATGAAAGTGTACATTTCAAAAAACAAAACAAAACAAACTACAATTTAGTTTCTTTACATCAAAACAAAAGATATTTACCAGTTGTTATGATATCATAACGATTTAAAATACTTAAGCAATGGTTCATCAAATTGACTTTCATTATTTTATATTAAGCTTATTTGTATATATTTTGAGCTTATTGTGATCATACCAATTAAAAACAACAATTGTTTTCTTACAAAAACACGTGGGCAACAAGTAATTTGGGCGATTACTTCACATTTTTTATTGTTTTTTTGCACATGATTTCACCTTGTTTGAATACATATTCATAAGCTACTGATCATGGATATAACTATTCATTAAAATACATTAACTTGTTGTCTAATTCGTGATATTAATCATTTTGTCGACATGAAAAAAGTTATTAAAAAACCAAAATAGTAAAAAAGAAATAATCCACTTGAAGAAACCTTGTCGTCTATTGGAAAAAAGAAAATCGCATCCGATACAATTATTATATAAAAACTACAGTTTCTTAACTGCTCTACAGTTTCAAATTTTATTTAAATAGCTTTTGATCCAATAGTATGCATTTAATGTCAACGGTTCGTAGCATATTACAAAGAGAATCACCGATGCTTAAGCCTCTAAAGAAATATATAAAATGTTGACCACATATATAGGAACAGGGTATTTGTGATTTGTGAAATGCAAACAAACAACCTCCCACTGTTCCAAGTTTTATGTTGTTGTTGTTGTTGTTTTCTCACATTTATCGCGAACCATTTCATAATTGTGCTTCTAATTGTGCCTCTTTAGTTTTTGAGCTTCTAGTGTGTTTATATTAGGTTTGGAGCTTAATGTCAACTAATGATGAAGTAATAGACTCTTATGAAATCTTAATTAAATTTAAATGAGTTTCGTAGGTGAAATTACCAATGTTAAGATTATGCTTCACTGAAGTTTCTAGTTGAGTTTTTGGAACTTCTACTTATTTAATCTCTAATTTAAGTGTGTCAATCTTCATGTTTATCATGTCATTGTCAAAGGGTTATCATTAGAGTTATTAATGATCATTATGAGTTTAAAAGTCTGCAGTAACAATTTATATAACACTGGGACCATCAATAAAGTACATTAACTATAATGGAAAAAGTCCATGTTTTAGATGAAATATAGGTTTCCCACAAACCAAGGGTTTTTCATATGTAAAACACATGGGTTGTGTGGTACCCTATCTTCCTCAAATCTTTGTCTTTCGGTGTTGGAATTGCTTTCTGCCACATTCATTGTTACTCTCGTGATAAATAATGAATGTTTTAGGGTTAAGATGACATAGGAAAGTTTAGCAACTATAATTTACTTAATAAGGGGAACAAACAAAATATACTTATCTATAATTATAAATGTACGGGTGAATATTAAGTTCCTTATATTTGTGGGAGATGATGTAAGACCTTGTGAACAATTATCCCCTACATAAAGAGGTACTTTATCTCTGTATTCCTTATTTAAAATACTATATGTATACTTTCTTGATTATTATATGTATCATGTGTAGCATTCTTTGCATTTAAATGCTTTCATGATTTGGTTCCTAGGTGAATATGTCCTTTTTATGATAAAAGGATATGTTGAGAATGAGTTTTTAAATAGGGATTTATTTTAAGAAATTTTGAGATGTTTTTATTGTATTTGGAATTTGAAAGCACGATCATGTGTAGTCATTATTTTGGGTGGGTTGAGACATTTATATTTATATGAGACTTGGATATCCTATACGAATATATTAATCACTTTTACTCTTGGTACTCTTACTTGTGTGTCACTTAAGTGAGGGAATTTGACTTGGTGAGTTGTAGTTGACTTGGGGGTTGGGTGGTTTGTGGTATTTCATATATTGAGTTTATTTATATTGTTTGAATTGTTGATGTTTTGTTGAATGTTATTATTACGATTAACATTGTACTTTGATTTACAAATTGTTTTTCCCAAATTTGATTTTGATTATTTCATGAGTTTTGATGAGGTTTGAGTTTATGCATTTGTATATAATTTTTTGTATATTTATATATTATCTATATAATGTTTAATCTTACGATTTACACGAGACTTACTATCCCAACCTACTACGTAGATATACATTCCAAGTTAGTAGCAGACAATGATTAACATGACGATAGAGAAGTCTAAGGACATTTTAGAAGACATTATTATATAAGATATTGTTTAAATTATATCACTATCCTTTGATTTGAATGTTACACTCTCACATTTTAATAAAATTATTTTAAAATTTAAGTTTTGGAACTGTATTTCCGTAATTGTAGACTTTGAAAATATTTGAAAATGATTCTAAAATTGTTATTTTAAATATCTCAAACAAGGGGGATTTCAAATAACTTAAACAATATTCTGTTGGCCCTCCGTAAGGAGCGAAATTGATATCATTAACAAAAGGAAGTACCTCTCAGCAATAAGTATCCTCATATGTAGCAACATTATCATCACATATACACTTATAATTTTCTAGAGATACATATTCAATATGTTGCACAGATGTAACACCTATTTTTCATAACATATATTACTGTTTAAGAATGGATAGAAGATAGTGGAAGAAAGTGATAGACTACTTTGAGACGATTCCATGAATATAAAACTCATCGAAAACAGAGTTAGTATGAGAAGGTTATTGTTGTTCAAAGTTAAGATGAAAGTGCGTTGTTATTTTGAGAAATTCAATAAAATTCAAAGTTAAAGGGTCAATAGCATCTCTTCGCGGTGATGCTTAGTACTCTCTGCAGCACGGATATGAAGTGAGTCATGAGGACATGTGTTAGTTAGAGAACGACACATGGCGAAACGGTGAAAAAAAAAGTGGCAAGACTGGGGGGCCCTTTATCACTGTGACACGATGCGACCATATATATATATATATATATATATATATATATATATATATATATATATATATATATATACTTTCCATTTGTGTCATTTGGAGAGTTTTGGCACACGCAATCGGAAAAGAGGCTTTGGAGGTGGTTTCAGAGACTTATTAATGTATAGTAGTACCAATGTACTGGGGTACGGGGGTTGATTTATGAGACGAGCCGAGGTATTTTTACCTTGTAATTTTGTAATTATGTTTACATAAGTATTTTGTAGTGGGTTGTTAGACCCCAAGTGTTACGGGATTTCATAATACGATGTTATTACGAACCCGATGTTTGTTGAATGTTAATTTGGTCAATAAGGGTTATACACCCTAATTTACCAAGATTTATCGATTTGGGTTAACGACTTATGGGGTTGATTCGTTAGGTGATTGTATTGGAAATTTTACTAGTTTGGTCACAAATGGTTATCGAGTCTAGTTAGTGATCAGGGAATTGATCACTATGGTTGATATAGTGATAAGTTGAGACAAGTTCTAATGAACTTGCTATATTGTCCACATAGGTCTGGACAAGTGATGGATTAGAGAACGGTAAAGAATTGAGGCTGCAATTATAGTTAGTCTTCACTAACTAACTAGGTGAGTAACCTCACTTCTCGCCTAGATATATATTATCTAGACACGTGTTTATATTTTATTCCGTTGATTACGTGTTAAATACAATATTATGATTATTGTTTATTGTTATGTTTAGGTTTGGAACCTGTAAGGTTATATTTGGTTTAGAATTACGTTAACTATTATAGCGGATTATTGCTATATGAAATAATTAACGGGCTTATTAGCCATAGTATTAGAATCAATTAATCATGATAGTCTCGGTGACTGATATTATTGGTACTCTTAGTGTTGTAAATGTGATTGTATGAGAATTGATTATTATCGGTATGTTTAATGTTGTAAATGTCATTGTATGAGAATTAACTATTATCGGTAGGCTTAGTGCTGAAACACCTTTGTATGGGAAGTGATTAGATTGTTATACTTGGTACTGCAATTACCGTTATAGGAATGAATAAGTATTGTGGTGGCCTATGTCATTGTAATACCACCGTATTGAAATTAGAGTACTACGGATAAGTACAAATTGATGGCAAACTTAGTGTCTGTAACACCATGCTTGTAAATTAATATTGGATAATGATTAGAGTTACTGGTTTATGATGGTAGCCTTGGTGGCTGTAATATCATTATTGGTGGAATTGTATATCAATGGCAACCTTGGTAGCAGTAATGTTATACTTGTGTGTTATTATTATTGGTTTATGATGGTAGCCTTGATGGATGTAATATCTTCATTTGTGGAATTGCAACACAATGTTTATGATTTATAAAAAAAAATTAGGTGTACTTTGTATTAAAAGTCTGGGCGTTACAACAGATGTTTCATATACATAATGTTTATGAACGCTTAGAGACAAATACACCTCCTTGACTATTAATCCCCACAAGTCATTGATTACAATATCTTTTTCCACTATATCAGTTTTTCCCGTAGCCTCTTCTATTACACGAGTTTCCACCAATAATTGATCAATTCACTCAAGTACACTGATTCATCAAAGCCTCTTCCAGTTAAGCATCACCACCAGCTACTAGATACATATGTGTTGAGTTTTATTCAAATAGTCTAATTATAGTGTCAAAAATGATGTGATTAGAAGCGTAAACAATTTTAAATTTGAATAAACTAAAACCATTTTACCTACCAAATATCATTTTGCAAATCTTAGGAAGATTAAAACAACCGTATGAAGGAAAGAGTTTACAACCGTTGAAGACTTTGGTTTCCTTTGGAAATTAGGAAGTTAATAAAGATAACATTAAACTCCAAAGAAGACGCTCTCTATAATGTATCCACCAAACAGTAATCAACCACCAAAGATACTTGTCTTCACTTGTATATTAGTTGTTGTTAAGCCTTAGAAGTATATACCAAATACACCTTCAAATGATAAGCAATGAATAACCTTTAATATAGCATAAAATGCAAGACATTGATGAGAGAAAGAGAGCTAAATGCTCCAGGCATTTAGAGAAAAAGGAGAGGGATAATTCTTGGAAAAAACTAGCTATTTGCAAGTCTATACTCTCTTTTATATATTAACACATATAAGGAAAGGACCATACCTTTATTAAGTGTGAAACAATGGTTATGTAATAAGGTATGGGTTATCTATGCACCCTTACCGAGACTGTCATATAGATGGATTTTCATTGACTCCAGTCATAGCTCCCCAAACAACCAATGATCTGGATAAGAATGAATCGTTATATAAACATGCACAAAGTTTAAAAAATAATTATTTATTAATATTTCAATACAAAAAAATGATATTAATGAATGTAATTTCAATAAAACTAATAATATATCCTATCCACATCCCACCAAAGAACCATAATGTCGGGGTATGTAGCTATCCCAGACATAAATGCCCTCCAATCATTACCATCTTCTAGAAGATGGCAAACAAAAAGATTTGGAGATATTATGGTATACCGGTCAGCTTCAAAATGTCTCTCCTTCAGCAGTCTAATCCAAATCGTGATATGTTGTGAAGGTTATGGTACTTTTGTTATAAATTAATAAATAAAAAATCACTTATAAGCATAAATTTATAAATACTTACTGCTTCATCTAACCAGCCGTTATGTGTATGCTCAAAGAACGCGCTCCAAAATTCTCTATCTAATATCAAATTGTAGAATCTGTGTTGCATATTATACGCATGAAAAAAAATAATTTTATAACACAACCTCACTGTCTGCTATGTAAGTTTGCAGGCGCAAAACTAAAAAGTCATGAGCAACACCGAATACTGGAGGAAGAGGAGGAGGAGGGGGTGTTGATTTGGTATCAATCTTCTTCTTTGCTCTTCGCTTTAGCTTTGGTGTCATGTGTAACTAAAGCATTTGTCAAACATTTATATCATTATTATATGAATAGTTGATATAAAAAAATTTATTTCCATATTAGCTTTTAATGTATACCTGTGTGAAAGGAGTACATATAAATTTTGATGGATTACGAAGCCAAGGTCTATCGGGTGTAGCTTCATTATCATCAAAGTGATTTGTAGTCCCTACAATTATTACCTCGTCATCTAACACTTACATTCATACATTATAATTATTAATAAAATATAAATATTTATTAACAAATTATATCATAAATATAAGGTATAATAACATTTTCATCTTCACTATCAACCAAATCCAAAACATCCTCATCGAACTGATTTGTACTCCGCTCCCATTCGTCTAACACCTCTTCATCCAACACCTACATTAATACTTTATAATTATTAATAAAATATACATATTTATTAACAAATTATATCATAAATATAAGGTATCTTAACATTTTCAACTTCATTATCATCAAAAACATCATCATCGAAATGATTTCTAGTATACCCCCTGCATCTAAAACCTACATTAATACCTTTAAATTATTAATAAAATATACATATTTATTAACAAATTATATCATAAATATAGGGTATTACTAACCTTTTCATCAAAAGAATAATTTTTTTGAAACTTTGTCGGTTCATCAAAATTTATGTTGTTCCATATACTTTCGTCATTCACTTCTTCCACGGTCACCTCGGTGTGTTGTCGGTTCAAATACACCTCTTGTTCGAGTGCAATTAACCGATTTATCAACTCTTCTAAACCTTGTTTCCTATTTTGTCTTGCTCTAGCTTGGGTTTAACCACTAGACGATATACTACACGAAGATTCGTCTTGCCTCCTAAAATGATTCCGTATTGGGGATGGAACTGAAGGCGATTCACCATACACATACTCTTGACATGATATATAATAAGAAGATCTTCGCTGCTCATCGCTCATTGTCATGTTATGTCTTAGTCTTCATCCTTCCTAAAACAAATTAACATTTATACAATTTTAGTAAAGGTTCAAACAAAATATTTAAATAAAAAAAAATATACAAACCTTTATCACATCGAAAATCTTGTTCACATCAACCCATTTTAATTTTTTTTGTTGCACTCCAACGCTTCCTCCGAGGTGTATCTTTGTTTCTACGTAACACATAACCACCTCGAACAGATGGAACCATCTCATAAATCTATATCTATAATTTTACTAGTTATATTAATAATAATTATTAACAACTAACATACTTGTTATATATATATATATATATATATATATATATATATATATACTAGCAGTGTACCCGCGCAAAGCGGCGGGGTGTGTAAATTCTTTCGGTGATATGTTTCCTCTACAAAAATGTTATGTTACAAAAGAAAGTACATGTCGAAGACAATATAATCAAACTATGGTGTTTTTTTGTTACATGATACATCAAATAACCGATAAAAACAAATTGGTCAAGACGACATAAAATATGAAATGTTTAAGTCATTCAAACAAAAATAAAGAATTTTAAGAATACACAAAATATGAAAATTTGTAATAACACATTACTAATTATATATTATTAATCGTGCAACACTTCTTTATACACCACATTTGATGTATAAACTTCATCACCTTCTAAATTTTCGTTAGGCTTCACTAATACTTTTGTGTCCCTAGCAGAAACAATATTATGTAAAAAAAAACTTAAAGTTTGTCTTATTTATGATTTTATTAATAACTTTGGACTTTTATGCTATAAATTTGGATATGACGGCTAGTTTTTTTTTCACTATCGTCGATTAGTTTCAATAGATGATTAGCTTTCTTTCCGCAGACGTCAAATATATTTATTTTAGTGAATACTTTCCTTTTAGCAATGATTATCTCCCTTATTTTTAATATGAATGTCATCAAATCAAATGAAAGTCTTAAACTTTTATATATTTAGCTTAGTCTTTTCATTATTTTAACATCATAATATCAATGTTAAATGCTATATATATATATATATATATATATATATATATATATATATATATATATATATATAGGGAAAAGTGAATATACCCTTAAGGGTATATGTGACAATCGTCAATCCTGAGTCAAGTCAAGTCATCAAGTCAAACCGGTCAACTCGATTAAACCTTGTGTATTAGGGTTTGTGTTATGTTCATACTGTATAACTTGTTGTATTAATGGGAAAACATCACTTGAGAAAAGTCTTGTGTTAAAATTTCCTAAGCCCTAGTGCTAATCAATGAACTAAACTGATAAAAACCATGTTGCATACTCATCGGGAGTGTGTGGGATCCTTAATCATGACTTAACGGGGCTCAAGAACCTTGCATTGCGGAGCCAAACACTCACAAATGCCACACTTGAAATCTCTATCAAATATCTCTTGGAATGAGAAATCTCTCCAAGAATGTCAAATCTCTCCCAAATCTCTCCAAGTATGTGAAATCTCTCTCAAATATCTCTTTGTATGAGAAATCTCTCCAAGAATGGCAAATCTCTCCAAGTATGTGAAATCTCTCCCAAATCTCTCCAAGTATGTGAAATCTCTCTCAAAAGTTCCCGTAACTTTTTAGAATCATTCGGGTCATTCCGACCCTTAACCGGGTCAAAAACGGCTTAAAACGGGGCGAAAACGAGAAAAATAGGCTTTAGGAACCGAAACCAAGAAGAGAGGCCTCTTAGGACCAGAACCGAGCCTCTGTTGGCTGAGGCATGCGAGACCGAGCCTCGGTCTCTGCCCCTCTCGGTCTCTCTTCTGGTCGCTCGGTCTCTGCCTTCTCACTCTTGGTCTCTCTTCTGGTCGCTCGGTCTCTGCCTTCTCACTCTCTGTCTCTTCCGGTCGCTCGGTCTCTGCCTTCTCACTCTCGGTCTCTCTTCTGGTCGCTCGGTCTCTGCCTTCTCACTCTCTGTCTCTTCTGGTCGCTCGGTCTCTGCCTTCTCACTCTCTGTCTCTTCTGGTCGCTCGGTCTCTATCTCTTCCCTTCTCTTCTCTCGGTCTCTGTCCTCTCGCCTCTCTACTCCTTCTCTCCTCTTTGTCTCCTCGCGCACTCTCTGTTCCCTCTTCACCCCTCTCGGTTCCTACCCTCTCTCTTCCCTCCTCTCGGTTTCTGCCTTCCCTCCTCTCGGTTTCAGCATCAGAAGGCCGAACCTCGGCCAGATTTCAGAAATTTGTCACTTTTAGCCCATTTTTGATATTTTTAACATTTTAAGCCCGTTTTTCGTGATTTTTAAAGCGGGATTTTCTCCAGAAATTATATTTTAACATAATAAACCCTAAATATTCATAATTTAAACATATTTTAATAGAAATCATTATCTAAATGATAAAAATCTAATGGGGGATTTATTTAAGGTGGAGTGTTGACTTTGCCTTAACTTATATCACAAGCAACCACCCCACACCCACTCTATGACCAGCTATACCTCCCCACCTTACCTATGTCACTTCAATCTCCCTTACACTCAAATTACACTCATTCCCACGTTTTTAGAGCTGGAACAAGCATCCACTCTCCTCATTTTCTCTCATTTGCTCTCATTCCACTAAGTAACAAACACCACTTTTCTCTCAAATTTTTTTCTACACAAATTTCGAGATTCAAGGCTGATTTCAAGTGTTCTTCCACTCTTAGTAAGTAAAAATTCATCCTCCCTATTATTATTTCACTTCATTCTACTCAAATCTTTGATTGCTTATACAAACTCCATAACTATAATGTTAGATTCTCGAAAATCTTCAAGGCATCTCCAAGTGTTCTTGAATTAAACACTTCCATTCTTCAACAATCATCTACTGAAATCACTTAAGGTGAGTTCATACCCCTACATTTTCATGTTTTCTCAAATTTTCAGGGGGGAATACAAGTTAAGACACCAAGAACATAACTAAATTTTTCTAACAGCCTTCATCAGAAAAGTTCAACTCCATTCACGGACTGTTTTGGGCATCTTAAACATTTTTGTTTTCAAAACTTTACAAGGTGCAAATAGTTCAAGTTCTTAGCTTTAAGATGGCTACTTGCACATCTCCATACGATTTTTCTACAATTTATGGTGATTTTTACAAAACTGCCTATCATTTCAAACAACAATCCGGACCAGTCTGTGATTTTGGATTTATTCACCCAAGTTGGAGGTCCTTAAAAATCGTGATAACAATTATGAGTAAACTAGACACATTTTTTTAACTCTCAGAATTTACGGATTTAGTTTTCGACCTCGTATGATTTTTCTATGATTTTTCCAAAACAGGGCAGAATGGCTAAAGTTAGCCAACAACATGTAAATATCATAACACTTTGTAATATGTTGAGCAAAGTGTATAATCATAAGTTCTAATTATTGAATGTGTTTCTTTGTTAGTTTATCATCATGAACTGAAACTAAGTCATTCATAATAAATATTATTCATTCATTTTAGAACACGTATATTAAACTATAAAGGTTTAGTTTGATAAGTTCATAACACTAATACATTTTCATAAAAGAGTTTCTACATATTATTTCAAACTCACGACATTTCTACTAAGTAAGGATGATTTCTTATACATTTTGGTCTTTGGTTATAAGGTTACATTTTACGAATTTCAAGGAAAATATCGGATTTTTATGAAACAAACGCGACATTTACATGTGAAAGAGTTTTATAATAAAAGCTTATGAACTCACCAACCTTTGTATTGACACTTTTCAAACAACTTGTATTCTCAGGAAAACACTAAACAGGTAATCAAGTGCTTTTGAGGATGGGACGTTAAGGCGTCAAACTTTTCATATTTTGTCAACATATTGTAATTGATTTTGAACCATGTAATTCATACAAGTGATGTAACTTTTTCAATTATATATATGTTGGTTGTGTTTGCTTAAATTACTATTGAAATTGTGGTTATGATACTATACATGAAGTCCTCCACCCCCGGACGTTTCCGCCATCCTTGGTTTGGGGGTGTGACAGATTGGTATTAGAGCGCGGTTTATAGTGAATTAAGTATGTTAAACCACATAAGATATACAAACTATAAACACATTTGGGACTAAAAGTCTCTGATTCTTAAAATGCTTTAACGAGCTGTACTTTTAGAAAACAAATAATTTCTTGTTTTAAAGTATACTTACACGCATTCTATTCTAGCATGGTGTCATAACTTAGGAGAACATAAATTGAAAGAGGAGGAGTCGAACATTATTAGTACGCCTTAGCATGTGTAATCAGTTCTGGGAGGGATATAGCCTGATCAACTATATTCGTCCAAGAAGTAACTTACGCACACTAAGGAATAGTCGTAATGAGCAACAAATCTGATAACCTAACTACAGTCCATAAAGAACACGCTAAGAACCAAATATAAACATTTAAAAATACTATAGGAGTATTTGTACGTTTCTATAGCGCCAGGTTATTATTTTCCGATATGTGCTTCTTAATCCCCGTTTCTCGTGCAGACGACATGGCAGGATTTCATATACCCGGGGACCCATATTTTCCCAATCAGGGAAACGCGGGATGGATCGATGATGAGCCCGAAGAGGATCCCGAGGAGGATCCCGAAGATGAGCCCGAGGAGGATCCTGAAGAGGATCCCGAGGAGGAACCCGAGGGGGGAGACGAACAAGAAGAAGAAGAAGACGAACAAGAAGAAGAAGAAGACGAACAAGAGGAAGAAGAGGAAGATGATGAGATAGTCATGTTTGGGAACGAAGTGGAGGAACCACCAGAAGTATTCAACCCTCCCTACATCGCGAGGGTACCCGCACACCGTTTTGGATACAACGGACCTGAACCCTCTTGGGTAACAACGATCGAAAGATGGAGCCGACAACAACGACAGCGGTCATCATATGGATACCA
This sequence comes from Lactuca saligna, assembly GCF_052625555.1. Taxonomy (NCBI): domain Eukaryota; kingdom Viridiplantae; phylum Streptophyta; class Magnoliopsida; order Asterales; family Asteraceae; genus Lactuca; species Lactuca saligna. Next base: position 205,079,076 of record NC_136424.1, on the reverse strand, counting down.
ACGAGGTTACTATGATCTCACTCATGGTGGACCGGCTGACAGAGCTCTCCTCGTCACGATACAGCGAATAGCAAGTATGGATGATCGTGGTAGGACGACGACCGATCAGGTCCGGGAGTTAAGCGTCATCGTACAGTTTACTACTGATCGTACCAGAGACCTGGAACAAGACTCCCACCACAGAGACCAACTCATTCAAGACCTTCTCGCTGCTCAAGCAGAAACAAGAGAGTATCGGGAAAGATACATGGCACTCGAAGAGAGAATGGTTGCAGCCGAATGGAGATTGGCGGAACTACAGGGCGCATCGACATCATCGCAGCCTCCGTCAAAGAAGGGTCGCAGTGATTAGAACTCGTTACTATTCTCACGTCTTGGTAGTAAAATTTTATGAGTACGCGTTGGTGCTACTCTTTGTATGTAGGTCGACCCTGCGACTAAGTGATTACACTATTCAAAGGGCTTTTGTAATGCCAAAACTATCTTTTGTAACGATGTAATGTAGACCCTTATGTGGTCAAACTTTTCCCTCTAAACGTTATGTACTAAATGTTATCAATGAAAATTGGCATGCGTTTTATTTATTGAATGTTTGGCACTAGACATCATAACCTGATCACACAAACAGTTTACGAATATTAAAGTTTTGATAAAATACAAGAGGGATGAAACCAGTAACACTCGACTCATTATCACTATTGAAGTCTTACCGACTGGTCATTTTTTTATGACAGAACCATGCCACCAAGGAGAAGACCAAGGCCTTCCGACAACACAGTGCCGCCTCCACCACCACCTCCGCAGTTTGATCCTGCAATGTTCCAGGCTGCAGTAACGGCAGCCGTGGAGGCAGCAATGTCGCAAATGGGAACCAATGGTTCTGGATATGGAGCTACCAATTCCATTCATGGGGACAGCACGGGGCGTACGAGGGAGTGCTCTTACAAAGACTTCACTAATGGCAAACCCGACCCTTTCAATGGAAGCGGGGGCGTCATCACGCTGGTGCAATGGTTCGAAAGGACCGAGGCAGTTTTCGAAATCTGCGCTTGTCCCGAAGCGAGCAAGGTCAAGTATGCTGCATTCACTTTCACTGGAAAAGCACTTACTTGGTGGAATGGCCGAGTTAAATCACTTACTCCTGCAGTAGCTAACGCAATCAGCTGGGAGGATTTAAAAGCCTTAATGTTAAAGGAATATTGCCCGAGGGGCGAAATACAAAAACTTGAAGAAGAACTTTGGAACCTTAGAATGACAGGCACTGATCTTGAAGCTTATACTGCCCGTTTCAACGACCTATCACTTCTCTGTCCAACAATGGTCACTCCAGAAGAGAAGAAGGTGGAACGATACCTCTGGGGGCTGTCATCTCAGATTCAAGATAGTGTATTGGCCTCGAAACCCACTACCTTTGAGAGTGCCAAGGAATTAGCACAACAACTTATAGATCACAGGGCTAGCCGTGGTACCGTGATAACCACCACCGACCGAACAAAAGGAGGAAACAACAAGAGGAAGTTCTAGGGCAATAAAAAGAAACAACCAATGCAGGACCCCGCCAAAAAGCAACAGATTGTTGCTGTCCGTGCCGCCACTACTGCTGTCACTCCAGCGCCGTCGAAACAGTACACGGGAACTCTTCCCAAGTGCAACAAGTGTAACTACCACCATAACAGTGCTTGTCGAGAGTTACACTGCAATAACTGCAACAAGAAGGGACACACTGCACGAATCTGTAGAGTGACTACCCAACCCGCCGCTCAAGTCGCTACGACTGCCAACACCGGAGCAAGCCAAACCTGCTATGGATGTGGTGAAACGGGACACTTCAAGAGGAACTGCCCCAAGGTACGAGCCCCTAATACTGGGGGTGTAGGGAGAGTCCTAACTTTAGGGTAGGGAGAAGCAGTCAAGGATCCCTCTATGGTTACTGGTACGTTCCTCCTCAATAACTCTTATGCATGCGTACTTTTCGATAGTGGGGCAGAAAGAAGTTTCATAAGTCACCAATTCAAACATATACTTAAGCAAAATTCCCAGCCACTAGAAGATTCTTACGTCGTAGAAATGGCAAATGGAAAGGTTGAGCGCGCTAATGATATTTACATAGGGTGTACTCTCACTCTAGACAACCATTTGTTCAAAATTGACCTTATGCCGGTCACCATAAAAAGTTTCGACATAATCATTGGTATGGATTGGTTAAGCCTTCATCGTGCCGACATTCTATGTTACGAAAGGGCCGTCCGCCTCAATCTGCCGAATGGCAACATTCCCACTGTTTATGGCAATAAACCTAGTGCGAACCTACAAATCATCTCTTGTGTTAAAACCCAAAAGTACCTCCGAAAGCAATACCATGCATTCTTAGCCCACATCGTAGACAAGAAACAGGAGGTGAAGGACATCAAAGAAATTCCAGAAGTATGCAACTTCCCTGATGTATTCCCAGACGATCTGCCAGGTGTACTACTCGCACGACAAGTCGAATTTCGGATCGACTTAATCCCAGGAGCTACCCCCGTCGCCAGGGCTCCATATCGCTTAGCACCGGTAGAAATGCAAGAACTATCCAGCCAGTTGAATGAACTATTGAGCAAAGGGTTCATCAGGCCAAGCTTCTCGCCTTGGGGAGCACCAGTCTTATTTGTAAAGAAGAAGGATGGGTCTTTTCGCATGTGCATAGACTACCGAGAACTAAACAAACTCACTATCAAGAACCGTTATCCCCTAGCCCGAATCGATGACCTCTTCGACCAGCTCCAAGGAGCCAGCTACTTTTCAAAAATCGACCTGAGGTCGGGCTATCATCAACTACGAGTTCAGGAAGAGGATATCCCCAAGACGGCATTCAGAACTCGCTATGGGCACTATGAATTTGTAGTGATGCCATTCGGGTTAACAAACGCGCCTGCGGTGTTCATGGATTTGATGAATCGAGTGTGTCGACCCTTCTTGGATAAATTCGTCATCGTATTCATCGACGATATCTTGGTCTATTCGAGAAGCGAAGAAGAGCACAGACAACACCTACGACTAGTTCTGGAGATTTTAAGAACCGAGAAGCTTTACGCTAAGTTCTCAAAGTGTGAATTTTGGCTCCGTGAAGTAGGATTCCTTGGTCACGTAGTAAGCAAGGAAGGAATACATGTGGATCCCTCAAAGATCAAAGCAATCGAAGATTGGTCAACACCTACAACGCCAACAGAAATCCGACAATTTTTGGGACTCGCAGGCTACTATCGAAGATTCATACAAAACTTCTCCAAGATCGCTAAGCCTCTCACCACCTTAACTCAGAAAGGTGTGGTGTTCGAATGGGAAGATAAACAAGAAGCCGCCTTCCAGACACTAAAGCAAGCCCTATGCAGCGCACCAGTCTTGTCTCTTCCAGAAGGAACCGATGATTTTGTGGTGTATTGCGATGCTTCGAATCAAGGCCTCGGCTGTGTGCTCATGCAAAGGGGAAAAGTCATTGCTTATGCATCAAGGCAACTGAAGACACATGAAGTTAATTATACAACCCACGACCTTGAACTGGGAGCGGTGGTGTTCGCCCTGAAGATCTGGAGGCACTACCTCTACGACACCAAGTGCACCATCTTCACTGATCACAAAAGTCTTTGGCACATTCTAAATCAGAAAGAACTTAACATGCGCCAAAGAAGATGGGTGGAATTACTGAATGACTACGAATGTGAAATTCGCTACCACCCGGGCAAGGCCAATGTAGTAGCCGATGCCTTAAGCAGGAAAGAATACTCGGGTCGCCGAGTAAAATCCCTAGCCATGACCATCCACTCCCAACTGGCCACCCAGATCAAGGATGCCCAATTAGAAGCCTTGAAACCAGAAAATGTGGCAAGCGAAGCACTAAGGGGGATGGACAAGAACTTGGAAGTCAAAGGGGATGGAACTCGTTATCTCATGAATCGAATCTGGACACCGAAGTTCGGTGGGTACCGAGACGTTGTAATGAACGAGGCCCACAAGACTCGATACTCCATTCACCCTGGGTCAGATAAGATGTATCTAGACCTCAAAAGGTTATACTGGTGGCCAAATATGAAGGCTGAAATTGCTACTTATGTGAGCAAGTGCCTCACTTGCGCCAAGGTCAAGGTAGAATATCAGAAACCATCAGGACTACTTCAACAACCGGATATACCCGAGTGGAAGTGGGAGCGAATAACCATGGACTTCATAACCAAACTGCCTAAGACATCAGGTGGGATGGATACCATATGGGTTGTTGTGGACATATTGACCAAGTCCGCGCACTTTCTGCCAATAAAGGAAACAGACAAGATGGAGAAGTTAACCAGGACGTACATTAGAGAGATCATGCGACTGCATGGTGTGCCAACATCCATTATCTCTGATCGAGATAGTAGATTCACCTCGTGATTCTGGCAGTCCCTACAGAAGTCTCTGGGAACTAGGCTTGACATGAGTACAACCTACCATCCACAAAATGACGGACAAAGCGAGAGAACCATCCAGACATTGGAAGACATGCTGAGAGCCTGTGTGATAGATTTTGGTAAGGCATGGGATACCCATCTGCCGCTTATCGAATTCTCTTATAATAAAAGCTATCACACTAGCATTGGAGTCGCTCCATTCGAAGCTCTCGACGGTCGCAAGTGTAGATCACCTCTGTGTTGGGCCGAAGTCGGGGATACTCAGCTAGCCAGAGGGCAAATCCCTGATAGCACCCTTACTGGGCCTGAAATCATAAGGGAAACCACAGAAAAGATCATTCAGATTCGGGAAAGACTGAAAGCGTCTCGTGATCGACAAAAGAGTTACGCGGATAAGCGATGCAAACCTTTAGAATTCCAGGTCGGAGACCGGGTACTACTCAAAGTTTCCCCCTGGAAAGGGATGATACGTTTCGGTAAACGAGGGAAACTAAACCCAAGGTACATCGGTCCTTTCGAAATCCTTTCTAGGATTGGTCCTGTGGCGTACAAACTCCGACTACCACAAGAACTTAGTAATGTACACCCTACCTTCCACGTATCCAACTTAAAGAAGTGTCTGTCTGAAGAGACACTCGTAATACCGCTCGACGAAATCGAAGTTAACGAAAATCTCCACTTTGTGGAGGAACCCATCGAGATCATGGATTGAGAGATCAAGAGAACAAAACATAGTCGCATTCCCATAGTGAAGGTTCGTTGGAACGCGAAACGAGGGCCTGAGTTTACCTGGGAACGCGAAGATCAAATGAAGCAAAAGTATCCGCATCTTTTTCCAAACCCTTGAAGTCCCAGCCGAATTTAAATTTCGGGACGAAATTCCCTCTAACGGGGGGATGATGTGACAATCGTCAATCTTGAGTCAAGTCAAGTCATCAAGTCAAACCGGTCAACTCGATTAAACCTTGTGTATTAGGGTTTGTGTTATGTTCATACTGTATAACTTGCTGTATTAATGGGAAAACATCACTTGGGAAAAGTCTTGTGTTAAAATTTCCTAAGCCCTAGTGCTAATCAATGAACTAAACTGATAAAAACCATGTTACATACTCATCGGGAGTGTGTGGGATCCTTAATCATGACTTAACGGGGCTCAAGAACCTTGCATTGCGGAGCCAAACACTCACAAATGCCACACTTGAAATCTCTATCAAATATCTCTTGGAATGAGAAATCTCTCCAAGAATGTCAAATCTCTCCAAGTATGTGAAATCTCTCTCAAATATCTCTTTGTATGAGAAATCTCTCCAAGAATGTGAAATCTCTCCCAAATCTCTCCAAGTATGTGAAATCTCTCCCAAATCTCTCTCAAAAGTTCCCGTAACTTTTTAGAATCATTCGGGTCATTCCGACCCTTAACCGGGTCAAAAACGGCTTAAAACGGGGCGAAAACGAGAAAAATAGGCTTTAGGAACCGAAACCAAGAAGAGAGGCCTCCTAGGACTAGAACCGAGCCTCTGTTGGCTGAGGCATGCGAGACCGAGCCTCGGTCTCTGCCCCTCTCGGTCTCTCTTCTGGTCGCTCGGTCTCTGCCTTCTCACTCTCTGTCTCTTCTGGTCGCTCGGTCTCTGCCTTCTCACTCTCTGTCTCTTCTGGTCGCTCGGTCTCTGCCTTCTCACTCTCTATCTCTTTTGGTCGCTCGGTCTCTGTCTCTTCCCTTCTCTTCTCTCGGTCTCTGTCCTCTCGCCTCTCTGCTCCTTCTCTCCTCTTTGTCTCCTCGCGCACTCTCTGTTCCCTCTTCACCCCTCTCGGTTCCTACCCTCTCTCTTCCCTCCTCTCGGTTTCAGCATCAGAAGGCCGAACCTCGACCAGATTTCAGAAATTTGTCACTTTTAGCCCATTTTTGATATTTTTAACATTTTAAGCCCGTTTTTCGTGATTTTTAAAGCGGGATTTTCTCCAGAAATTATATTTTAACATAATAAACCCTAAATATTCATAATTTAAACATATTTTAATAGAAATCATTATCTAAATGATAAAAATCTAATGGGGGATTTATTTAAGGTGGAGTGTTGACTTTGCCTTAACTTATATCACAAGCAACCACCCCACACCCACTCTATGACCAGCCATACCTCCCCACCTTACCTATGTCACTTCAATCTCCCTTACACTCAAATTACACTCATTCCCACGTTTTTAGAGCTGGAACAAACATCCACTCTCCTCATTTTCTCTCATTTGCTCTCATTCCACTAAGTAACAAACACCACTTTTCTCTCAAATTTTTTTCTACACAAATTTCGAGATTCAAGGCTGATTTCAAGTGTTCTTCCACTCTTAGTAAGTAAAAATTCATCCTCCCTATTATTATTTCACTTCATTCTACTCAAATCTTTGATTGCTTACACAAACTCCATAACTATAATGTTAGATTCTCGAAAATCTTCAAGGCATCTCCAAGTGTTCTTGAATTAAACACTTCCATTCTTCAACAATTATCTACTGAAATCACTTAAGGTGAGTTCATACCCCTACATTTTCATGTTTTCTCAAGTTTTCAGGGGGGGAATACAAGTTAAGACACCAAGAACATAACTAAATTTTTCTAACAGCCTTCATCAGAAAAGTTCAACTCCATTCACGGACTGTTTTGGGCATCCTAAACATTTTTGTTTTCAAAACTGTACAAGGTGCAAATAGTTCAAGTTCTTAGCTTTAAGATGGCTACTTGCACATCTCCATACGGTTTTTCTACAATTTATGGTGATTTTTACAAAACTGTCTATCATTTCAAACAACAATCCGGACCAGTCTGTGATTTTGGACTTATTCACCCAAGTTTGAGGTCCTTAAAAATTGTGATAAAAATTATGAGTACACTAGACACATTTTGTTAACTCTCAGAATTTACGGATCTAGTTTTCGACCTCGTATGATTTTTCTATGATTTTTCCAAAACAGGGCAGAATGGCTAAAGTTAGCCAACAGCATGTAAATATCATAACACTTTGTAATATGTTGAGCAAAGTGTATAATCATAAGTTCTAATTATTGAATGTGTTTCTTTGTTAGTTTATCATCATGAACTGAAACTAAGTCATTCATAATAAATATTATTCATTCATTTTAGAACACGTATATTAAACTATAAAGGTTTAGTTTGACAAGTTCATAACACTAATACATTTTCATAAAAGAGTTTCTACATATTACATACATTTTAGATAAACTATAATAGGTATAGTTTATGATACATCACTCAACACACTCGTACAAAAAGGGTACATTCATACAAGAAAGATTTATATTCACACACATTTCACGTAAACTTGTTAACCTATATAGTGAGACTCTCTATCTCTCTCCCCGTACGTCCGAGTGCGGGATATAATTCCTGGTAGTTATAATCAGAATCTCCTTGAGGGAGAACGTGATACTTGTATATAGATCTATATTAGGTTTGACACCCCACACCTTGATGCTAGCTACAGTGGGACCTGCAGGTCTACGGGTGACAAATGTCATTTCATTTTCGCGGCGCCTGAGAAACGTTGTGGCAGGTTCACATAGTCACAGTATGATTATAGCGACTCACCTAGGGAGATAACAATTCATAAAGTTTACGGGATTTCATAAAACCGAAGTAGGTTTTAGGTTGATTTAAAAATTTACTTTCCATATCATTTCGAACTCACGACATTTCTACTAAGTAAGGATGATTTCTTATACATTTTGGTCTTTGGTTATAAGGTTACATTTTACGAATTTCAAGGAAAATATTGGATTTTTCTGAAACAAACGCGACATTTACATGTGAAAGACTTCTACTAAGTTTTATAATAAAAGCTTATGAACTCACCAACCTTTGTGTTGACACTTTTCAAACAACTTGTATTCTCAGGAAAACACTAAACAGGTAATCAAGTGCTTTTGAGGATGGGACGTTAAGGCGTCAAACTTTTCATATTTTGTCAACATATTGTAATTGATTTTGAACCATGTAATTCATACAAGTGATGTAACTTTTTCAATTATATATATGTTGGTTGTGTTTGCTTAAATTACTATTGAAATTGTGGTTATGATACTATACATGAAGTCCTCCACCCCGAACGTTTCCGCCATCCTTGGTTTGGGGGTGTGACAATATATAAGCTTAGGTACCCAAACACATCATAATACATCATTTTCTTTGATATATTTATTATAATGTTCTTAAACTTCAACCTTAACTTGATTTACTTTCAAGATATTCGAAATTTCACTATTATCTTTCTCTTGAATCACATCTTTTTCCCGAACATCTACTAGGCTATATATATTGTAGTTGAAAATGAAAATTATGTAAGAGGAACATAAATGTGTAATTTACAAAAATCTTGGAAGTACATCAAGTTAGAAGTTAAATTATAAGAACATTAGATAATTAAAATGTATTATATGATACAAAACGACTTAATATGGTGTGTTTGGGTACCTAAGCTTATATACCCTTAAGGGTATATTCACTTTTTCCATATATATATATATATATATATATATATATATATATATATATATATATATATATATATATATATATATATATATACACATTCTCAGTTTAATTTCAGCAACTAAATTGTCTGTTTTATTTCAAAAAAAAATATTAGTTAGTTATAATTTCTTTTGCGGACGGTGAATAATTTTCTTTCGAAGAATCATCTATTTTTGTGAATTATTTGGCCATTCGTAAAAATATCATATCTCAAATGAATATACAATAAATAGTCAAATATGATTTATAATTAAGATTAATATTTATTAGTTACGTGTTGGTGTTAGTTTTATTAGGTGGAGAAAATAAGTGTAATAATAATAATAATAATAATAATAATAATAATAATAATAATAATAATAATAATAATAAAGACGTCAGAAAGCGGTGTCATAGAACCGACGGTTAGGGATAGTGGAAGACGGGAGATGAAGTCATTTTCTGTTCCTGGACGGTGAGCTTTATAGCAGGGGAGGGAACAAATAGGTATACGCGATGGGAGAGATATTTGAATTAACATGCTAAATTTAAGGATATCTAAAATGGCTCAAAATTTGAATGAATCCGGGATTTGAGGGAACCAAATCAAATTGTTGAGAAATATAAGGAGATTTGATGAGAAATATTTGAATTCAAAACGTGGTTAAAATTTAATATTATTTTATTAATGGTTACTTGTATTATCAGCTTCATCATTTGGACGTCTTAAAAAATATTATTATTATAATCAATCTATTTTTAGAAATAGTTAGATTTCTTTTATAAGATAGTAAATATATATATATATATATATATATATATATATATATATATATATATATATATATATATATATATATATATACCCTGAATGGCACTGTAAATCCTGACACCGGGTATTTGAAAGATTGACGAGGCTCAGGTAGTGATAAATATTTATTGATTTTGTTCAACGTATCCTCAAGATCATCGTAGGTGAACCCCCACAAGTAATTACGCAAGCAAAACTACAATATAGAACTTTTAATTAGTTAAAACATTATCATAGAAAATATAAAACTTTAAATTCGACAAATAAGACCTCTTCCACCCATCCAAGTTCTCAGTCAAAACAGATTAGTCTTGTGACACACGTTCGTTTGCTTCTTTCCCCTAAAACCCTCTACACAAAACTTATATGTCATCATCGTCGGTAGCAGCTAAAAATGACTGATTTAAAATGAAACTTTTCAAATCATAGATTTTCACTGAACTATTTGTGGTTCGGAAATAGACGTTCCGGTAATAAACATTTTTTTTAATACTAATCTTTTTCCTATTATCAAACAAAACTTTCTGGGGCAATAAACCATTTTAGTATTTCCAACTTTAAAATACAACTACTTTATGCCATCTGGAGATATTACTACGTTTGGTTGTAACTGGTGAAGAAACATTTTATGAAATAGCAACCCGACCCCTTGTAAGCGAGGGACGTCCAACAAATAACCAAACATAGTGTTTCTAAATGTTTCTCATCGCACACCATGCAATACTTCAAATGCTTGCCATATGTTAAATCCATATCCTTTTAGATTAACCACAACTTTAACATTTAGATTTCTAGAATCATGTTGAAATACAACAAAATGTTAGAAGGGTAAAAAACATTAAAGAAAAGTAAGTTGTTATTTGTAACTATAATAAATATTAAAAATATTGTCAAAAAAACATTTTATTATAACAAAAAAAGAAATTATCTACATTAGAAACTATTATATTTACACAATTAGAAAATAAACAATATGCGTATTTATAACCTCATCCAAATTGCATCGTATAATATGTTTTTTGAGAAATAAACCGAATGTATATAAACCATGACAAGTAAACCGATTGTATATAAACAATATTTCTAAAATACAAATATAAACATATTTATAACATCAAAAATTGAATTGTTATAACATAATAATACATCAAAATGCATTTTTATAACATAAACTATATATACAACCTCCCAAATACAAATGTACAACATCATGAAACAGCAAAAATCATTTTTATATCAAAAAATCATATTATTACAATATAGTAACACATTTATATAACATATTAACCCAAAAATACCAAATATAACCTCACAATGCACGATTTACACATTATGCATTTGTACAATCATAGATCCAATTATGAAATGCTATCAAAACCTCAATACTACTTATCAAATCTTGTAAACATCAAATATAACATATAGATCTAAGAAAACCGGATGGTCAACACCTTAGATTTTTTTTTTTTTTTTTCATAATTTTTCCCAATAAATCGTAAATAAACAAAGCCTAAAATTTGACAAATGATGATTAAAACACAAAATGAATAAATATCTTCGAAATTATTCATGAAATCGTCCATAGTACACACACACACACACAGAGAGAGAGAGAGAGAGAGAGAGAGAGAGAGAGAGAGAGAGAGAGAGAGAGAGAGAAATGTAAGAAAAAAATTACGTTTTTATACTCTGAAAAATGGAAAATCACAGATGGACTTAAAATTGCAGGTGGACGGAGTCCATCTGCGAACATACAAGCCGCTAAAATACATATGTGTTTTAGCAACTTATACGTTCGTAGATGGACAAGTAAAATCACAGATAAACTCAACGATATTGATGACTATTTTTGTAATTTGAGTTTTTTTTAGATATTTTCTACAAAATAATTAAATGATTAAAATATTTTTATAATTTTCTCGTGTTTTTATAACATATGATTTTTTTTGGTATTAATTAATAAGCAATTTTGGTAGGTCTCAAACATTTTCGAGGTCTAGCCCACAAAATTAGTGGTTATTTGATGAAAACTTGTAATTTTTATAAAAATCTTAACAAATTTACTTAAATTTGCTATTTTATCATATTTTTATTGTAAGTATATGTTAAAAAATAAAAAAAATATATCACTCTTAATCTTAAAGTGACCAAAATAGAAATGATAAAAAAAAAAAAAAGAATTTTAAAGAGATTATAAACTCCAAAAGTTTGGTGTGAAAATGATAAATGAAAAATGAAAAATGAAAAAAGAAAAATGAAAAAAATCACTCAGGTCGGACAAAACTTGGAGGGCACTTTACCACGACTGACATCACCGCCAAAACCCTCGACACCCGTTAACCCCCTCCAAAGTCATCCCTTCCTCCTCTCCCACCGCTCATTCGCCGCCATACCACCGGGAGTTCCCGTTTTGACACACCTTGAATCTCTAATAAAGGTACAATACGTTCCCGTTTCTGTATATATTTGTTTGATTTTGAAAGCCTAAAACCCCTTTCAGCACATACCTGTTCAAAATTTATAACGTATCTATGTGCCGGTTGCTCTCAAAGTTTGAGATCAGTTGATTTTATTTCACGAATTGTTGATTACATTTTTCTATCAAGTTTTTCAACTCGTGATTTTAGCTTATGAGTTCGTCATCAGTTTAAACTCTGAACACACATTATAAATTAGTATTTGCATTCCTGGTGATTCAAGCAAGTTTTTGATGCGCCTGAGACCTGTAAATCGTTCTTCTAAGTGTAAAAATTACTCGAGCACATGTAACCTCATAATTTGTTGTATGTTTCAGCTTTTTGCAAACTGTCTTGTTAGTTCTAGAGGTTAAACCTATTGCATTTTAGATTAACCACATGTATTATTTGGCGAATTAAACAAACATCAGCCTTCAGTTTATAGCATTTGAGATCATACATTATGTAGTTACCAATATACTTTTGTTAGTGGACTGATGTGTTGTATCTTGGACTTCAATGGCAGCAGGGAAGATGAATCTGAACAATGTGAAGGTACCCAGGATGCCTAATGGTGGTGCAGCTTCTGCATTGGTAAAGTTTGGAGCTGTTATTGGTATTGGATTATATGCAGCTGGGAACAGTTTGTACAATGTTGAAGGAGGGCATCGAGCAATTGTCTTCAACCGTATTGTTGGTGTCAAAGATAAGGTTTTTTTTTCCACATAATTCTCTTATTCTGCTTCTTTATGTTTTTATCTCCTTAACAAAGTTATTTTGGTTCTTGTATGTGTATCTTTTAGCCACTAATTACCACCTTGTAAGCCTTATCCTATCATTGCATATGCCAACTTATGAAAATTTGTTGCTTCATATCTTAATAATTTCAATTGCTACTAAATGTTTGATAAATAGGTTTACCCAGAAGGGACCCACATCATGATCCCTTGGTTTGAAAGGCCAATCATTTATGATGTTCGTGCACGACCCCATCTTGTAGAAAGCAATTCTGGTAGCCGTGATCTTCAAATGGTATCTCTCTTTAATTTTAATTTTTAATTTTAAAAAATATTATAGATATAGTTTGGATGAGATATGTTGGTTTTTTGAAGGTGAAAATAGGGCTTAGAGTTCTTACGAGACCTGTTGCTGATGAATTACCTTCTGTGTATCGAAGTCTTGGTGAGAATTACAATGAGAGAGTTCTCCCTTCAATCATTCATGAAACTTTGAAAGCTGTGGTGGCTCAGTATAATGCTAGCCAACTCATCACCCAGAGAGAGGTATTAACTATTAATATTATTTCCAACTTATTTTAGGCCATTTACTTAATGGAAAATAGCACAAAAGTCACTAAGTTTACATCAATATTCTAATTTGACACTTTTTTTTGTCTCAAATTTGACACTTTGTTTTTCAATTTGTTACAATTCTGACTACTTGACCGGTCAACCTGACGTGGCATGATGATGTGTCAGTTTTGATGATGTGGCATTTTGGTATGATATGCTGACGTGTCAAAATTGAAAAAAATGTTACAAAAAACACTATTTTGACACTAAGTTAAATTTTTTTTTTTCAATTTTGACACTAAGTTTTCATGTTTTTCAATTTTAAATTTCAAATTTGTAAAATATGGTTATAATATAACTAATACATATTTATACCTAACATTATGCTTTGAACGAAAAAAAAACCTTGTATTTATACAAAAATGTTGTTTTTAAATGAAAAAAATGTATTTATACGGTTTCAAATGTTAAAAAAAAAAATTATACGGTTTCAAATGGAAAATGGTCAACATTGAACAAAATTGGAAAAAATGATGCTCCAATTTGGAACAAAAAATTGGAATGTCAAAATTGAAAAAAGTCAAAACTTTATATCTTTTGTGAAAAAATTTTCAAATTTTGACACGCCAGCATACTACTCCATCAAAACTGATCCGTCATCATGCCACATCCACCAGTTTGACCGGTGAGGTTGCCAAAATTGTAACAAATTGGAAAACAAAGTGTCAAATTTGAGACAAAAAAAAACCACAGTGTCAAATTAGAATTTTGGTGTAAACTTAGTGACTTTTTCCCTTTATTTAATTTAATATATAGATAAAACCAAATAAATAAATGTTGTTTCTTGTTGTGGTATAGGCTGTTAGTAGGGAAATAAGGAAAATACTAACAGAAAGGGCAGCCAATTTCAACATTGCACTTGATGACGTGTCAATAACAAGTCTTACTTTTGGGAGAGAGTTTACAGCTGCCATTGAAGCAAAACAAGTCGCTGCACAGGAAGCTGAGAGGGCTAAGTTTGTGGTGGAGAAGGCTGAGCAAGATAAGAGAAGTGCAATCATCAGAGCTCAGGTAATAATCAACATTAAATTTACTATTATATTATTAATTATTATATTATTAAATCACAATTCTAAAACAAAAAAACCATTCAAGAACACAGAAAAAAAAAAGGTTAATTGGTTTGATCAAAACAGAAAATTGTTAGTTGGCTAAAAAGGGCCAAAAGCTATGTCATATTTATTCAGCGAAAAATATGATGGTTTTTTATTATATGGTTGAATAAAAGCTAATTTATTACAAGCATTAACTCATGCAGCTAACATGTATGTTAATGTTAGTTGACCTTTGAAATCTCAAATGAGTTGTTTTTTTGACTTGGAAGTTTGAAAAGCATTTTCTATTGATTATAGAAAAGTCAAATCTCTATTATTAAAATGATGAAATATAGCAAAAATTAAAATGATGAAATGTACATTTTGTGTTTTTGTATCTTTTAAAAATATCAAAACTCGATAAAATGGTGAAATTTTTTTTTTTTTTTTTTTTTTCTTCCACACGTATGTTTAAGCATCTAGAAGGAAATTGGAAATGAGCACTAAAAGGAATCTTTCGATCTGAAAACTGAAACTAAAAAGTGAAGGTTGACTTTCAAAAGTCCAACGTGGGCTCTTGGCATTGACATTTTGCTTATCTGCTCAACTAAGGATATAATTTCCTTTTTTATTTTATTTTAAGTTCATTTACATTGTCTGGATAAAATGTTGTATGGACAAATAATAGTTTAAAAATCAGTCACGTACGCAAATTTGAAATTTCTAGTAAATAGTTATGACTTAAAAAAAGTCAATGTCTATATATTTATTAATTAAAAAATAAAAAAAGAAAGTACACCTAACGTAACACATGGGTTTACTTTGTTGCATTAATGTATTATTATTAATAGGGAGAAGCAAAAAGTGCCCAACTGATTGGTCAAGCGATTGCCAACAATCCCGCATTTATAACACTCAGAAAAATCGAAGCTGCTAGAGAAATAGCAACAACAATGGCTAATTCATCCAACAAAGTCCTTTTAAACGCCGATAATCTTTTGCTAAATCTTCAAGAAATGAGCCTCGAAAAAAAATAATTAACATTCGTTTTCAAAACGAGAAATGATTTTGTAATGGAAGTGGGATGGCTACTAAAAAGCATAAAAAGTTGTGGGTGCTATTTGATCTTCAAGATATTGGATATTTTTCTATATTAACTACCTCTTTGGTCATGTCTTTATTGGGTGTTTTTTTTTTCCCTCTTGTTATGCGCAACAAAGAAGCTTCTATTGTCGGGATAAACTTGTAATTTTGGTTTGTGCATTGGAGAATGTTTGTAAAGATAGCTTTTATTGATGTGACAAAGTAAATATGTTTTAGAAGAGGCCAACAATTGTAAGTGACCTTAAAAAAGCTACATCTTTATCTTTTAATGGATTTAGAGAACCGTGTATTGTTCTATAACTAGAAAAAAAACCCGGGTTTCACCCTATGTCAGTTTTATCGTATTTTATTTTTATTTTTTTACGTATGTTTGTAGTCTTACTTTTTTTTTTTTTTTTTTTTACGATTAAGATGTATTTCAAAAATGTGTATAAGTGGGACAAAAGTAAGTGAAATAGATTTTCACAACAATAATATGTTGATAATAATTTTGGATTGAAGTCGTCATGCTCTTTTTCAATGGATCTTGGATTTCTTTCATTGTCATTGTTGTAGAGTGTGGTGTGAGTCAGCTTTTTCATTCCATTCTTTTATGTAAAAGTGGTCCAATATGAACAACTTTTGCTGTCAAAATGCTATATTAAACATAGCAAAATGATATATATATATATATATATATATATATATATATATATATATATATATATATATATATATATATATATATATATATATGGTTGAGATCGGGTGAGAACTCAGTTTACCGGGAACCCGAGAACTAAAAGTGGAGCGTTGGATTAAAAGTAATTCATTAAAGACATGATCATCATCTTACCAATCTCATTTAATGTTTATTTTTTTTTTATGTTACTTAATATATTAATATTTAATATAAATGTCTACAAATTAACAAAATAACTCAAAATTTCGGCTTTATTTAAAAAAAAAAATAATTTTTGATTTTTTTTTTTTTAAAAAAATGGAGATTTTTTAATTTTTTTTTTTCAAAAAACATGAATTTAAAAAAAAAATAAAAAAAAATATTTTTGTAAAAAACCACATCATTTTTCCAAAAAAAAAAAAACTGCATTTTTTCTAGAAAAAAAACTATTTTTTTTTCAAAAAAACTGCATTTTTTTCCAAAAAAGCTGCAGTTTTTTCAAAAAAAAAAAGTGCGATATTTATAAAAAAATACAATTTTTTTTTCAAAACTGCATTTTTTTTAACAAAAAAAATCAACGTTTTAGGTACATATATATACATATTTTTTCAAATTCATATATGAATATTCCTTATACTATAATATTCATAAGTAAATTATAAAAAAATCTCATTTTTATTAATCAATCTATAAACATAAATACTACAAGCATTTTATTCGATACAAAATAAAATATAAAAAAACTATAATGATTCACAATGTTATCATTTCTTCATATCACTATTTTTATATTTTCTTCAATTTATCACTTTTCACTTCTTCAATATTTTCCACAAATTCTTCAAAATCTATAAGAAAAAAAAATGATTAATGCAAGAACACTTACAAAAATGCACATGTATAAATCATGTAAGATTCACATGTGAATATATAATATGATATTCACATGTGATTGTATCTTTTAAGATTCAAATGTGAATTCACAAGAAATTTTTTGAAAGTAATTAACGAAGAACACTCACACAAAATGCATATATAGACGTAATTCATATGTGATTCACTTGTGATTTACATGTGAATCATATGTGATTTACTTGTAATTTACATGTTAATCACATGTAATTCATATGTTATTTACATGTGATATATATATATATATATATATATATATATATATATATATATATATATATATATATGTGTGTGTGTGTGTGTATGTGTGTGTGTGTGCGTGTATGTGTGAATTACATATGATTTATATGTGAATTACATGTGATTTACACGTGAATCACATGTGATTAATATGTGAATCACATGTGATTTACATGTAAATCAAATTTCATTTACATGTGAATCAAATATAATTAATATGTGAATCACATGTGATTAATATGGGAATCACATGTGATTTTCATGTGATTAACATATGAATGTGTGTATATATACATAATTCATATGTAATTCACTTGTGATTTACATGTGATTAATATGTGAAACACATGTGATTTACTTGTGAATCACATGTAATTCACATGAAAATATATAAATCACATCCAAATTAATATAATGAATATTATATATGGCAAAAAAGATAATAGTTGAGACTACACACCTAGAATCCAAATTAATGTGAAGGGATCCAAATACAATTCATAATGCAACTATAGGAGAACATAAAACTTTTCTATAAAAAATCATTAAAAAAAACTAAGAACTATAAAATTAATTGAGACTACACACCTGGAATCCAAATTGATGAAGCATTGCATTGACATCAGGCTTTTTTAGCATTTCCAGAATATCAAGAATAACCTTCAAACAACTGATATGAATAAGGCTTCAAATAAGAATATTACAACAACAACAAAAGCCAAAAGAAAGCATAATATAAGATTTGATAACTTACTCTTCTTCACTGCATTTAAGTCTGTGATCTGTAGATAGATAATATAAGGCTTCAAACAATTGACATCATTATTTTCTTTGGTGGGCAGTGGCGATTAGAGATAAGCCGAATCATGTCCACTCTGGTAATTAATTTAAAAATTATCAAATACTACATTAGGACTAAAAAAAGAAAGCATAATATAAGATTTGATAACTTACTCTTCTTCACTGCATTCAAGTCTGTGATCAGCAGATAGATAATATAAGTCTCTTTCTGCAGACTCAAGTATGCAACGTGAATCACCAACAGAAGCTACAATTATGACTGATCCTTCAACAATAACAAAGGTCATAGTTGTTCCTGATAATTGAACTGAATTCATAACAATCCATAAGTACCAAATTTGAATTCCTACTCATGTTTAGATGAATCAGAAAATCAGAAAACAAAAATGCGAGGTAGCAACCAAAAATCATAAGACTAAGTGGCAACAAGAAATGACAAGTGAGAAGTATAGATTACCGTAGGTGGAGTGCGGAGATGAAATCAGGTCATCGTTCGTGGAGATGAAATCAGGTCGTCGATTTAATGAAGCAACATCGGTAAGCGAAAGTTGTTCGTATACCTCATGTCAGTTCGAAGTGATCAACAGATTCGATTGGAAGATCATTTCTAGATCAGACGAATCGATAGAACAACAAATGTGGGATTTGATTTAGTAAATGGGGTGGATATGTGAATAAGTCAACATAGATGAGACGGAGACACGAACCGGTTGTCGGAGATGCTAATCGATCATCAGAACTCGGTCACTAAATCTATTCTCTTCTGAATAACTAAATCGATTGATTGTAGGCAGTGGAGTTAACGAATGAATCAACTTCGTTGATGATATAGAGATTAACGATTGTGGATCAGAAATATTCATTGATCGACGATAGATGAAGCGGTGGTCGATGGAGGGTGGTAGGAGGTGGTCGATGGAAAAGGAAGATATGTGCAGATGATGTGAAAGATGTGAGAGAGTGTGAGATTAATTTATGGATTTTAGATTAATTTGTAATTTATATTTTATTGGTTTTTGATTGGATATTTTTTATACCGAATTTACCCCCAGGTTTCATTGATAAAAACCTGAGATGCCATTAAACTCATTTATAATTACAAATATGCCACTTTTAATCTAAAACATCAAATTATTAGATCTAACGTTCCACCTTTAGTTCTCGGATTCTCAGGATACTTTGACTTCTCAAATTATCCTTCCTCTCTCTCTCTCTCTCTCTATATATATATATATATATATATATATATATATATATATATATATATATATATATATATATATATATATATAAAATTTATTTTTGTAGTTAAATTAGACAAAATATGGAAGTTCACCATTTAATTTTTACTTTGATGATGAACTTCATGACGGTCTAATTTTTTTCCATGTTTACATATTCTGATGTTTCTTTGATTCTTTTTCTTGTTTGCTGTTTCTATTTTATGTGTGTATAATTTTTTGAGGAAAGTAGGATCGTATACAAGAATTGAAGGTGGAGGTACCAAATCCACAAAACTAGATGTTTCTTGAAACCTTTATGGCTACCAGTAGAGAATATCGAAGCTGGGGGACCAAAAGTGCCAACTCTACAAACTAATGTGATAAAAAGTTGAGGGACCGAAAGTGGCAAAGTGATGAAACTTTTGTGGCAAAACTTTACGGATTATTTTTGTAATTTTTTTAAACACATGAACCATTTCTGTAACATTGCACAATAACCTTTTCTATAAATTACGGGTGGAATTTTTGTAATTTATTTTCTACACAAGAGCCAAATCGGCCAACATACAAAAATATTAATCATAGAGAATGCATTTTTTTTTAATTTTTTTTTATAATAAAAACCTCATAGGGACCTTTTCTATAAATTATAAATTTATAGGAACTAAATGTGTTAATAATGAAAACATTTGTGGCAAAAATCTGAATTGCATAAGTTTATAATTTCTAAGGACTAAATGTGTTGATATTGAAAATATTTGTGGCAAAATTTTGAAAAGCATAAAGTTTACTATTCCTAAAGCCTTTATGCATTAATTTTATGATTGGTTTGTGGTATGCAAAATATCTCATTTTGAGGACTTTCAAGGAAAACGTCACACCATTAGTCTATGTGGTTTGCAAAATTACATGAAAGATCCTCCTGCAATTAATAATTTTTTAGTTGTTAAATTTTAATGAAAAAAACAATTGTGCCCTTGTACCAAATTTGGAATATACTACAAACCTCAAGGACCATTTGCGTAATTTTTGAAATTTGAAATTATATATATATATATATATATATATATATATATATATATATATATATATATATATATATATATATATATATATATATATATATAATTTCAACACTTTGACAAATTTTTTAATTTTTTTCACATTTTATTTATTATTTTTATTTTATAGTTTTAGTTATTTATGATTTTTTAATATTTCTATTTATTTTTTATTCAAGTAAATAAATCTAAATTCTATAAACCATATCGAAACTGTTATTTTATTTTTTTTATTTTTCTTATTTGTGAATTGAAACGTCAATGTTTTTTTTTTTTAAATAATTTTATGCTGGTACAGTTCATGGTTTTTTTACTTGAATGCTCCATAGTTAATATAATTAGCAACTTTATGCTTGTATTTATCATTATCATTATCATTATTTAACCTTTTGTTATATATATATATATATATATATATATATATATATATATATATATATATATATATATATATATAGTTATTTATTATTATTTTATTGTTTTTATTTATTTTGAATCAAATAATAAAAATAGAAAAACAAAAAAAAAAACAAAACTCAAACACCAAAAGCGTAATATACTATAATATATTTATACATTTTACACTTTTCATCATTTTTTGGTTTTTTTTTGTATTTTTTTAAAACTTCGTATTATTTTATTAATTTTCTTTTGTATTTTTTACTTTTTTCTTATTTTTCTTATTTTCGTTGTTTCGTTTTGCTTTTCATCAATTTGATTAAAAAAATTTGATCTTTTTCTAAAAGTGTAAAGTGTATGAATATATTAGAGTATATTACAATTTTGGTGTTTGAGTTTTTTTTGGTTTTCTATTTTTCTTAATAATTTTGGTTATTTATGGTTTTTGTAATTTTTTTTTATTCGAGTAAATAAAAAAGTTAATTTTATTTTCTTTATTTGTATTTGTAAATATAAGTTTCATTTCTCAAATGAAAATAAAAAAATTACAAAATCCATAAATAACCAAAATTATAAAAAAAGAAATAGAAAAAAAAAACTCAAACACCAAAATTGTAATATACTCTAATATATTCGTATATTTTATACTTTTTGAAAAAGGTCAAAAAAAGTTATGAAATTGATGAAAAATACGATGAAAAAAATTAAAAATAGGAAAAATTAAAAAAATAATACGAAAAATATTAAAAAAATAATATGAATTTTTTATTTTAAAAAAACAAGAAAAAACCAAAAAAGATGAAAAGTGTAAAATGTATTAATATATTAGAGTATATTACAATTTTAGCGTTTGAGTTTTTTTTTCATTTCTTGAATCAAAATAAATAAAAACTATAGAGAACTAATAAATAACTAAAATTATTGTAACGCCATGTTTCGAATTGTTTCCCATTGCGGGGTAGTAATCAAGGAGTGAGTATTAGCAGACTTAGAACCTTTGAAGTATTGAGTTTGGGCTCATTTGGAGGTGGATGATATAGTATGGATGATCCGGGTATTCGGATTGTGTTTTGTGTAACAGCCCAAATTTTCGATAAATTTTTTCATTTTTAAGTAACGAACTCATTTCCATAACATATAAAATTGCAATCACATGTGTTTTCAAAATCCATAACAATTAGACAATTTATTTATAATATCAGAGTGTCCCCAATAAAATGTGAGAGAGTGCATGCCGCGCCATCACATCGGGCTCTTGCCCTTAGATCCCGAAGTACCTGAAACAACCAACAAAATATAAGTTAACGCTTAGTGAGTTCCCCATAACATGCCCCACACAATCCACAAAATCACATAAACCATATCAGCCATATAAGCTACATAAGCCATGCATATAAACATATAAGGATGCCATGGAAACCCTCCAAGGTCTTACACCGGGTGCCACTGGAACCCCCACGTGGTTTTAACCCCCTGCCATGAGAACCCCCACATGGTCTTAACTACCTGCCATGGGAACCCCTATATGGTCTTAACTACCTACTATGGGAACCCCTACATGGTCTTCCTAACTACAGAAATGTCACATAAGCTAAACATGCAAACAACTAGGATGTCATGGAAACCCTCGAAGGTCTTACACTGAATGCCATGGGAACCACCGCATGGTCTTAGTCCACAACCACGGGACCCCCCGGGGTCTTCCACGCGAGTATAACAAGTACAACTAGCATATCACATATCACATAATCAAACTAGCATTCCACATAGCAAATAATGGGCCAGCCTTGGTGCCTTCGACCCATTGGTATGGTGAGGAGACTCACCTCAAATGCAAACTATTAGCTAAGTAGGTCAACCTCCGAGTATCAGCTCTGCCACCTCTCTAATCATAAAAGACTCCTTAGATACAACTCAACCCTTCAACCCTTAAAAGTCAACTTTGGTCAAGGTTAAAGTCAACGCTCCGATTTGACCTAACTTATCGAGTTATCCCTATAACACATCAAGTCCATCCCAAAGCTAGAATTGCGATGTTGCGATCCAACTCATCGAGTGTGACAACCCGAAATTTCTATTTGTACAAACCCTACAGTCAAGCACTTCAATTAAAAGTCAAACTTATTTTTGCTAAATTTTAGCTCGGGTTAGAGTCCGTTCGGGTGATTTAATCTTAATTCTTCAAAAGAACGAACGAGAGGAAGTACCTTCTAGGGTTTATAGGGCATCAATCAAGCATTTAACACCATAACATGGTGTTTACGGCCAAACTTTGGGAGTTTGGGCTGTAAACTCCCTTATGGTCGTGAACTCATGCTTAAAGCATGACTTTACACCCTTTTCCTCATTACTTCCATTTTCAAGTCAAGAATCCTTCATTTCTCTCTCAAGTATCCTCACATCTTCCTTCTAATCTTCCAAAAATGTAAGTATTTCTTCTCTTGATTTGTTGTTATAACACTTCATCTAGTGGTTATACATGATTTCAACCATAAAATCTTCTCTTTTTCATAGATCTTCAAGTGTTCTTCAAAACACCAAGAACACACACTAGTGTTCTTGGACCTTAAACACCCTTACAAGCTTCTATATTGTAAGTACTCTTGTCTTAGCTTGTTTTATACTTGAATAACCTAGTTTACACCTTATTAACATTAAGAAAACAAGATCAACAAGGTGTTTACGGCCAAGGAACCTCCTTGGGCCGTAAACCCTAGTTAAGGGTGAAAATGAACCCTAATCCTTTCCAAAGCCTTGGGATCAAGTCTAGAACACTTCCAACATGATCTATAGACCTTAAAATTTGAATTGGTACAAAATTCCATGAGTTTGCGGCCGTAAACTCATGGAGAAATGGTCCTTGGTCCGTAAACTCATATAGTTATTACCATATGGGCCATAAGCTCCAAAGAGAGGCCCTACACCCCTTTATATGCAACCCTTTGTGGTTTAACACATTAGTACAAGTGTTTCCTAGTCCCAAAGGTTGTTCCATTACATAATTAGTTGTTATAAACAGTAATTGTAAGCATATATGTGTCATTATATGTTAAATACGATCCGTGTGTGCTCAAGTCTTCACTTGACACTTAGTATCCTTTACCGATCTTACATTCGCATCGCTTACTTCAGGTGAGTTCATACCCCTTAACTTATCTTTTAAATGATTTTATAAGGGGGGGGGGGGGGGGGCGGATATACAAGTAGAAAACATGCTAGTTATATAATAAATCACATGTGATTTATAACTGTGTTTCAAACAAGGATCTCATATACTTCAAACTGTATTTCAAAACAAACTACTTTTAAATCGTTTTATAAACTGATATCAAGTCATTAGTTATTTATTGTTCAAAACTCTTTAAATGTATTAAAAAACCTCTTTTTAACTTATATACTGTCAAAATGCATGCCTATATATGTATAGTTATATACATAATGTTTAAAGGACTTAGGACTGCTAGCTCACTTTATTTCCTTTTCCTTGTTTGAAAGTGGACTTAGGGTATCGGCTCGTTGTCCGAAGGTCATCTACATATTAGATATATATTATGTATACATATGTTGACATAAAAGTTCTATTCAACTAGTTCAGTACCTTTGGGTAGCAAAGGTATACATTCATCTATTCATATACATAACTTACTAGTAAACTATAATAAGTATAGTTTAGGAGAATTCTATCATATACAAGTACTATAACAGAGAATACTATAACAGAGAATACTATAATAGAGAATACTAGATAGAGAATACTATAATAGAGAATACTATACATACAATACTACTACTATAACAATTATACTATAACAAGATTCAGAGATAACATAATGTGAGATACTAATTCATGACACATAAACCATTTCGTTATGTCACGTTTTGTAACCAGAATCTCCTGGAGGGAGAGCATGAGTTTGCGTATAGATCTATACTGGATTGACTATCCTACACATTTGTTGTTCGCTACAGTGGGATTTTGCAAGTCTACGGGTGCCAAATGTCATTTCTTCCGACGTCTTTCATCTTCGTGTTATAGTCAGATTAGTATGGTAACAATCATATCACATTTTGCCTTAATTAAACCATTGGTTCTAAGGTAGTTATTACTTCAGTGATTAACTATAAATAATACTGCAGTGCATATTTACATTTTCCCACTATATTCAAATTGTTATCTTCTCACATAAAGTGTAATATAAAACTATATTTTGGTAATGATAGTCATACTTAGGAAAGCCATTCACTTTTACAAAGGAACAAACATATAAAATAGTCGGGTCTTGGTAGAAGACTATTTTTTATACTAGTAGAAAATATAGGATTTTGTAGGAGTTTCAAACATATACAAACATTTACATTTTTCAATTACAAACATTTTCATTAAACTTATACAAAAATTGACACTCAATACTTATGAACTCACAATCTTAAATGGTGATATACGCTTTCAAAATAACTTGTATTCTCAGGTCACCAGTAGACAGGTACCGATGATAATGTTTTGAGAAGACGGAGCATCTTCAAGACTCGTCTTTTATTTTGATTATTCATTTTTGGTGTCTTATTACTATTAAAGAACACACTTGTATGAAATTATACTATTAATGCAATGGATGATGTTTCTGCTTATTTACTACTTTGCATTGTTATGATACTGTACATGACGTCCTCCGACCTAGAACGTTTCCACCGTTCTTGGCTTTGGGGTGTGATAGATTGGTATCACAGCATTGTTTATAGTGAATCGAGTATATCAACCCCTAAAAGATATACAAACTATAAACACAAAGAGATTAAAATACTTTGACCAGGATTTTATACTTTTAAGTACTAAAATACTTAACTAGACGTATACATAATTACATACCTACATACTTACTATAGAACAGTGTCATACTAGAACATAACAAAAGTATTACGATTGTTGAACATCACAAGTGAGCTCAGGGATGTATGGTCAGTTCTGGGAGTGACATAGCCTGATCAACTATGTTGTGCCGAAAAGTGATTAGCATATGCCGAGAATGGTTGTGATGTATCAACAAGTCTAAGAACTTACCAACACTACTACAATGAGAACATTAGAACATAACATAAACTTAAAACACTATAGGAGTATTTTGTGTTACTATAATTACTTATTTGAGAACTAAACAGGTCTTTATTAGTAAGTCAATAGTTGCTAAGTGGATACGCTAAGGTTATATGTAACTAGGATGTCATAGACTTAGAATCTGTAACCTTTGCTTTACTCCCTGTTCCTTGTTTGATTGTGGGTTTAGAGTTAGGATCACTTATTCGAAGGCCTATTCTGTTTTGATTACCTATAACTGGTATGCACTATACAAGTGTTGAAGTAACTGAAAAAAGATCATCTTATAATTATCTAATTAGTATGTCTATTAATTATTTCTTATACCCCTTTTCTTGCGTAGATATCATGGTTGGATTTCATATCCCCGGAGACCCGTACTTCCAGAACGAAGGCTATGTCAGATGGCCTGAAGACGAGCCAGAAGATGAAAATCCAATCCCTTTGGATGATCATCATGCAGAAGGCTTCTCTGATGGTTCTGACTCCGAGCCAAAAGTCAACAACCTACCCCCTGTGGCTCCGGTCCCAAATCCTAACCCCCATCAGGCTTTTCAAGGCCCGACGCCTGCTTGGGTGGAATGAATAGAAACATGGGGCGAAGTGCAAAACCAGCCCATGCCATTCAATGGAGACTGAAGATTTTATGACATGAGTGAAGGAGGATCAACGGACAGAGTCTTACCAATCCTGGTCCGAAGGGTTGCCCAAAACGAAATCCAGGGCACGACAGCTCTCCAGCGCATCATGGAGGTTGGTGCAAATGCAAGAATGCATTCCATTCGCACCAGCCACCTAGACCATGCTCGGGAGAGGTCTGCAACGGACCACGAGGCCCTGCTACAAGCACTAGCTGAGACTCGGGCTGAAGTCATAGAGCTCCAGGTTCGCTAGAGGGCCTATGAACGACACCTTCTTGACGTGGAGCGTCAACTAGCAGACCTTAGGGTTTCCCCGAGGAATGTCCGCCGCTGTTAGAAGATGTCTAGCTCATCTTTTCTTTTGATTAAGGAATAGCCTTTTCTTATCTGTGCTCTATGAAGCACTTGTCTGTAAATTATTCCTGTCTTTCAAAACACTATCTAGTATACTAAACTGTCAAACATTTTTCCCTCATATGGTTTGATGTAAGACCTACAGCTACGTCATTTTTCCCGAACTCATTTACATCACTAATACCAGTAATATTGACAGTTTCTAACCTATTGGAAAGTCTATACTCTTGTGTTTTCAAACTCTATTGTTGTATCTCTATTCAACTCATAAAATGATTCTAATGTTTGGGCTATGGAGCGTTAGTCCATGGATCACTCTCATCATACTTTACAATTGATTCTTACTATCATCATCATTGCTATAAACTTTCAGTAAAAGATGGCACCTCACAAACGTCCTACCAAAGGCAGGCCGACAAATCAAACTCCACCACCACCACCTCCTCCACTAATCGAGACGACATCTTTTAATGCTGCAGTAGCTATGGCTGTGGCAATAGCCATGGCTTAATATCATTCTTCTGGTGCTAGCGGAGGTGGAACACTCGTTAATTCTACCCAAGGTGACATCGTCGTGCGCTCACGAGAGTGAACTTATAAAGACTTCACCAACTGTAAACCCCGAACCTTCAATGGGATCGGTGGAGTCATTGCGCTGTCGCAATGGTTCAAAAAAACGGAATCGATCTTTGAAATCTGCTCGTGTACTGAAGGAAGCAAGGTAAAATTTGCTGCATGCACCTTTAGTGATAGAGCCCTGACATGGTGGAATAGCCATGTCAAGTCACTAACTTTAATAGTGGCAAATGCTATGGGTTGGGAAGCTCTTAAACGACTGATGATTGAAGAATACTGCCCAAGGGGCGAGGTTCAACAGATGGAACAAGAACTCTGGAGTCTGACCATGAAAGGCTCCAACATAGTGTCTTACACTGCCAGATTCAGCGATCTGGTGGCGCTATTCCCCAATATGGTTCCCACTGAGGGGAAGAAGATTGAGAGGTACATTTGGGGGCTAGTGCCTCCATTTCAGGGGAATGTCTTAGCTTCAAAACCCTCTAATTTCGATGGTGCCAAGCGATTGGCACAATGACTCATTGATCATGGAGTCTCTACCCCGACAACGAGAATAACCCTAACTATCCCAGAACCCTCTAAAGTCGCTGACAACAAATGAATGTTCTGGGATAACAAGAAAGGAAAATCGGCGCAGAGCTCTGCCAAGAAGCAAAAAGTTGTGGCTTCTCAGGCCACGATTGTACCTGCTGCTACGGCGCCAAGGAAGCCGTATACCGGAAATTTTCCCTAGTGCAACAAATGCACTTTCCATCATAATGGTGCCTGTCGGGAAATGCAGTGCGCTAACTGCAATAGGAAAGGACGCACTGTTCGATTCTGCAAGGCTCCGGCGAGGCCAATTAACCAAGTCCCCGAAATTGTTGTGGGCCAGGATTGCTACAGTTGTGGCGAGGTTGTTCATTTCAAGAGAGACTGCCCG
Organism: Lactuca saligna; assembly: GCF_052625555.1. NCBI lineage: Eukaryota > Viridiplantae > Streptophyta > Magnoliopsida > Asterales > Asteraceae > Lactuca > Lactuca saligna. The sequence goes on along the minus strand of NC_136424.1, from coordinate 205,050,491 downwards.
AAGGCATGGAATGCTGGCGGAGTGGGAAGAATTCTAGCGATAGGCCACGCGGAAGCCGTAGCTGATCCTATGATAGTTACTGGTAAGTTTCTCCTTGATAATTCATATGCTTGTATACTATTCGATAGCGGAGCAGAGAGAAACTTCGTAAGCCAGGAATTTGTTCGCTTACTTAAACAAAAACCACATGCACTAGAGGAATCATTCATTGTAGAAATGGAAAATGAGATAACGGAAAGTACTAACTGCATATACATAGGTTCTACTCTAACTCTAGATGGTCATTCTTTCCAAATAGACCTCATGCCGGTCTCAATTAAAAGTTTCGATTTCATAATTGGCATGGATTGGTTAATTCATCTTCGTGCCGACATCATGTGCTTTGAGAAAGCAATTCGTCTTAACCTCCCTAACAAAAAAACACTAGTTATCTACGACGATAAATCTAGTTTGAACCTTCGCATCATTTCGTGTATCCAAGCTCAGAAGTGCTTACGAAAGGAATATCATGCATTCCTTTCTCACATCGTCGATACGAGTCAAGAAGTGAAGGACATTCAGAACATTCCAGAAGTACGCGACTTTCCCGACATTTTTCCAGAAGAACTACTGGGATTACCACCGCAACACCAAGTCGAGTTCAGAATCGACCTATTGCCAGGGGCTACTCTAGTAGCTAAATTTCCATATCATCTAGCACCAGCAGAGTTGCAGGAACTTTCCAGTCAGCTTAACGAACTTCTCAAGAAAGGATTCATTAGGCCAAGCTTCTCACCATGGGGAGCACCGGTCTTGTTCATCAAGAAGAAAGATGGATCGTTCTGTATGTGCATCGACTATATGGAACTCAACAAACTTACTGTCAAGAATCACTATCCTCTACCCCGCATTGACGACTTATTTGATCAACTCCAAGAAGAAAACTACTTCTTGAAGATAGATCTACGTTCCGGGTATCACCAGTTACGAGTGTTAGAGGAGGATGTTACCAAGACAGCCTTCCGAACTCGTTATGGACACTACGAGTTTGTAGTGATGCCGTTCGGATTAGCCAACACACCAGCTATATTCATGGATCGAATGAATAGGATGTGCCTTCCTTACTTGGATCAGATCGTCATTGTCTTCATCGATGACATACTTATCTACTCTCAAAGTAAAGAGGAGCATAGTCAACACCTACGAAGAGTCTTAGAAACGTTACGATCGGAGAAGCTCTATGCGAAGTTCTCTAAATGCGAGTTTTAGATTTGAAGAGTCGAATTCTTGGGCCACGTTGTTAGTGGAGAGGGAATTCACGTGGACCCTTCCAAAATCAAGGCCATTGAGAACTGGTCAGCACCGAAGACACCGACAGAAATTCGTTAATTTCTAGGTCTCGCTGGCTATTATCGCAGGTTTATACATAACTTCTCTAGCATCGCTAAGCCTCTTACTACACTGACCCAGAAAGGCATGGCCTTTGACTGGGAAGAGAAACAAGAGAAGTCGTTCCAAACGCTGAAACGAGCCTTATGCACCGCACCGATTCTATCTCTCCCAGAAGGAATAAAAGACTTCATAGTCTACTGCGATGCATCGAATCAAGGGCTCGGTTGTGTTCTAATGCAAAGAGGTAAGGTCATTGCCTATGCCTTAAGACAGCTGAAGACACACGAGGTCAACTACACCACACATGATCTTGAGTTAGGAGCAGTTGTGTTTGCTCTGAAGATCTGGAGACAATATCTGTACGGTATGAAAAGCACTATCTTTACAGACCACAAGAGCCTTGAACACATCTTTGATCAGAAGGATCTCAACATGAGACAACGACGGTGGGTCGAGCTACTCAATGACTACGAATGCGAAATTCGATACTTTTGTTGTCGAGTCAAATCATTGACTATGAGTATCCATTCAAACTTATCCAAACAAATTAAGGAGGCTCAACTAGAAGCCATGAAACCTGAAAATGTGGCAGGTGAATCCTTGAGAGGAATGGATAAGAACTTGGAAATCAAGGGTCGTAGAGCCTTATATCTCATGGACCGGATTTGGACACCAAAACATGGTGGCTTTAGAGATTTGGTCATGACCGAAGCACACAACACTAGATATTTCATCCACCCAGGTTCGGATAAGATGTATCTGGATGTTAAAAAGTTATACTGGTGGCCTAACATAAAAGCAGAAATTGATACCTTCGTGAGTAAATGCCTTACTTGCGCAAAGGTTAAGGTCGAATACCAGAAACCATCAAGTTTACTACAACAACTAGAGATACCAGAATGGAAGTGGGAGCGAATCACTATGGACTTCATAACCAAGTTGCCCAAGATGACGGGTGGACTTGATACCATTTGGGTCATCGTCGACAGATTGACCAAATCCGTGCATTTTCTACCGATCAAAGAGACTGACAAGATGGAGAAACTAACGAGAACTTACATTAGAGAGATTGTACAACTCCATGGTGTTCTTATATCCATTATCTCCAATAGAGATAGTAGATTCACTTCAAGGTTCTGGCAGTCACTACAAAGTTCCCTAGGAACAAGGCTAGACATGAGTACAACCAACCATCCTCAGACCGACGGACAGAGTGAGAGAACCATCCAAACACTGGAAGATATGTTGCGAGCCTGTGTGATCAACTTTGGGAAGGCATGGGATACTCATCTACCACTTGTTGAGTTTTTCCTACAACAACAATTATCACACGAGCATCAAAGCTGCTCCATTTGAAGCCCTCTATGACCAGAAGTGCAAATCCCCTATGTACTGGGCTGAGGTGGGTAACACCTAGTTAGCTAAAGGACGAGTTCCTGATATTACTCTCACAGGTCCGGAAATCATACGGGAAATGACAGAGAAGATCGTTCAGATTCGGGAATGATTGAAAGCCTCTAGAGACCGTCAGAAAAGCTACGTAGATAAGCGAAGGAAACCTTTGGAATTCCAAGTGGGAGACTGAGTCCTTTTGAAAATCTCACCTTGGAAGGGCTTGATATGCTTCAGAAAGCGTGGAAAGCTAAATCCAAGATACGTAGGGCCTTTTGATATTCTCGCAAGAATCGGCCTTGTAGCTTACAAACTCAACGTACCGTGTGAACTCAGTAACGTACATTCTACTTTCCATGTCTCGAACTTGAAAAAGTGTCTGTGTGATAAGACTCTTGTAATCCCACTCGATGAGACCGAGATCAACGAGAGCCTCAACTTCGTGGAAGAACATTTAGAGATCATGGACCGAGAGGTCAAGCAAATGACGCAAAGTCGTATCCCGATAGTGAAGGTTCGCTGGAACGCCTAGCGAGGACCGAAATTCACTTGGGAGCGCGAGGATCAAATGAAACTGAAATATCCACATCTTTTTGCTTAGTTATTCGTAACTAGTTATTGCTTAAACTCTAATTTCGGGACGAAATTCCCTCTAACGGGGGGATGATGTGACAACCCGAAATTTGTATTTGTACAAACCCTACAGTCAAGCACTTCAATTAAAAGTCAAACTCATTTCTGCTAATTTTTAGCTCGGTTTAGAGTCCATTCGGGTGATTTAATTTTAATTCTTCAAACGAACGAACGAGAGGAAGTACCTTCTAGGGTTTATGCGGCATCAATCAAGGATTTAACACCATAACATGGTGTTTACGACCAAAGATTGGGAGTTTGGGCCGTAAACTCCCGTATGGCCGTGAACTCATGCTTAAAGCATGATTTTACACCCTTTTCCTCATTACTTCCATTTTCAAGTTAAGAATCCTTCATTTCTCTCTCAAGTATCATCACACCTTCCTTGCAATCTTCCAAAAATGTAAGTATTTCTTCTCTTGATCTTGTAACGCCCGTGTTTCTGGGCTAAAGCATTAATAATGGTGTAATAGTCCAGGTTAACCTTTGTAACTCATTTTGAAGTAATAAAGAGGAATTATGTGAATATTATGTGAATTATGTGCTTATTTACTTAATTATTATGATTTAATATAATTAATAATAAAAATAAGTGTTGAAAATAAATATTAGATAAAGCCGATACCTTTTAAGAATGTTGTAGTGGTCGAAACATGGATTCCGGAGATATAAAGAACGCCGAAATCCGAGTTATAATGAATAAGTTATGACTTATCGAAGTTTCGTGACGGAACCAACACGACACCGGGAAGCGTAAAAAGTGAATTTACAATAAAGTGCTTTTTAGACTTAGCAACCTAAATGAAATTCGTAGTGTTCGTTAAACCGAGAGCGTAGATAAAAACAACGCCCAAATCTGACTTTATATGATGAAGTTATGATTTTTTTCTATGTTTCAGCTTAGCAGTAGACAGCTAAAAACTCGAATTTTAGATCGAGTGATTTTTAGCCGACACAACCAAAATAAGAATCGAAGGCCTCGTCAATATTAGTATAACAGTAAAAATACTGACGAAAACGGACATCGGATAAAGAAGTTATGAATTTTTAACGGATTTTCCTGTCCCGGTCTCTTAAAAATAATAAAATTAAAAATTAATTCAAAATTAGCCAACGAAGTCTAAATAAAAGTGGTAGAATATATTCCCGCCTACGCGTGCATATAAAGAACGTCAAAAACGGAGCCCGTATGAGAAAGTTAGGGATTTTAGACGGTTTGGGTGCAATTTCCGTGAATTTCACATGGACTGGAGCCGGCCACATTACCCTCGCCTCGCTATTGACCCATGTTCGAAGCAGCTGCGTCATTCGAGTCGTGGCCCAGTCTGAGACCGACATGTATCGCATGTGTGGCGTGTCCGAAGCGATCCATGTCTCGCCTACCAGCCTCCGATCCGCCTTCGCATCCGAGCCACATCTCCCCTCCGATCTGAGCCTCGCAGTTGCTACGTGGCGTCTTCTTAGCCATTCGAACTTCGGTCTCGCACCCTATAAATGGGGGGGGGGGGGGGGTTGTGAGACTTGCCAGCTAGAATTAGAAATTTGCCACTTTTCACCCCTAAACTTATATTTTGACTTCCCCCAAAGCTCCGGAATCATTTCCAACACCCGAAACACGTCCCGAAGTGTCCGAAGACCCGGAAAAATTTATCTTTTCAGTTTCGAAGCTCCAACCTCATAGAGCCCAATTTTTCATTAAAGCCCCCGGTTTTATCATAATCGATCATTTTAAGAAACGAAGTGCTTCCCGATTATCATAAATCATGTGAGTGTATAGTCACTTTCATCTTACACATAGATATGAAGTATTTTATATAAGTACATGCTATGTGTATATATATTGATTGTTTATTTGATATGGTTGTTGAATGAATGTTTTATACAAGTTTTAAAATGATTTAATATATATATATATATATATATATATATATATATATATATATTATCTACAAATATGTTGGGTATAACATGGGTAGATAAAATAGTTGGTGTGTGATAAAATAATGAGAGGCCTCGATGTTGTTGTTGTTCCAGTCATCTAGCAGAGTATGGATGACGAACACAAACTTTTCTAGGCAGTCCAGTGGAACGCTAGCAGGCTCGCAACCTGTAGGTGTTTGTGGGCTTGATGTTCACCGGTGTACTCCATCCCCCTCATGGTTGCCTTATGAACATATATCGCTGATGAATCCCCTTAGCAGTAAAGTCCATCCTGATGATAAAATCCTTAGACTAGGTTCCTTGTATAGGTGTTTAGGGACGTAAAGTGAGGATAACGGGAATGGGTAATCAAGGTTATTGTTGGTTTGATGAAATTAATAACTTTATTGTTGATCGATGTAATTAATAAATTTATTACTATTTGTGGGTTGAAAACCCTATATGCTCACGAGGCTCCTAAGCCTGACCCATTCAGCTTTCTATTTTACAGGTAGTGGATCAAGAGGATAATTTGGATGATGATGAGGGATTTTTGGATTATAGGCCAGTAGTTGTAAATAACCATTGTAAGGCTTATAATGCACTGTTTATGCTTTTGATCTGTATCGAACATGACATCCCGAGTCTTTTTAATGAAATACAACTCTATGGAAATGCTTTGATGAATCTTTATCATATTTATTTTGGGAACAAATTTCGCAACACTTTTATGTAAAATGTTACTCTGATTTTCAAACAAGCATAAACAAAATCGGTCTTTTGTAGCCGTAAAAATGGGGATGTCACAGTTGGTATCAGAGCATTAGTTTAAGAGAACTAGGAATTTGTAGGATTTCTAGACTTAAACTTAGAATGCTAAGTGATGATTGTGAAATGAGTGTCTACCATATTTATGACACGAGCACTAGTATATTTTAGGAAATTTGCCTAAAATGATTTTATGTACTAATTGCTATATGTTTACCATATATGCCATTAATTGTTCGGATCTATGGTCTGTTGCCGACTGGATCTGGAAACCTTATGTGTGTAGGATTCTAAGCGTATGACTACGATATTAGAACTAGCATGTAAATGTTTCGGAGTCTATAGTGAATAAAGATCTAAATTCACCCTATTCGGTGTATAGATCAAGATGGCAAGAACCCGCAGTGGAGCTGAGAATGCAAATGGGAATAGGAATCAACCCCAAGTACTTGAGCAAGTACCAGTTGCAGGAGCTGCACCTGAGCCAATGACGATGGTTGGAGTACAAGCGATGATATAGATGATGTTGGATCGCCAAATGGAGGAGACAAGGCGATTACTGTAACATAATAGGGAAGAAACTACGATACCTGTTGAACAGCCCGAATTGAATGAAGGGCAATCAGAAGGAGGGAACTAGAGTGGGACTGTTGGTCAAGCCAACCCACTGATAGTTAGATGAAACAACCAGGATGGAGGAGGTGATGGATGTGGATGCAAATACAAAGATTTCATGGCATCCAAACCACCGTGTCTATCCAGAAGTCCAACACCGGTGGAAGTTATAAATTGGATCTCCGAAATGGAGACAATGTTTGAAAGTTGTAAGTGCAACAACAAACAGAAGACTGCACTTGCAATTCCTCTGTTAAAATCTGGTGTATTGAGCTGGTGGAAGTTACTAGCTAATTCGATGCCCAAGGGAGAATCTAGCAAGATGTCTTGGGAAGAATTTGTGGTATAACTGAAATTGCAATACTGATCTGAGCTGGATCTTCTGGAAATCAATAACGAGCTTCAGAATTTGAAGAAAGGAAAAATGAGCGTTACTGAATACGCTGCTAGTTTCACAGAAAAGATGAAGCTTATTCCATACTTAGTTCCAACTGAACTCTCTAAGGTCAATAAGTTTGCACATGGTTTACCAGTGGATTTTGGTCCAATGGTTAAGGATGAAACCGCATTGAAAGCTGCCATTTGGGCTGCTAAGAATGTTGAGACCCAAATCAGGGAGAAGGGTCTGGAGAGGATAGATGTTGGTGAGAAGAGGAAGTTTGAGGGACCTTCGAGGTCCAACAAGAAAAGTAAATTCTCGAAGTCTGGTTCGAGAGGAGAAGGAGGAAAAGCAAAATGGTGCGACAAGTGTAAGAAGAAGCATGATGGGAAATGTGGTGAGGAGGTTACATGCTTTAAATGTGGAAAGCCTAGGCACTATGCCAATGAATGCACCCTCATCAAGAAATTTTTCTATGGGTGTGGTGAGGAAGGGCACGTCTCGAGGGACTGCCCAAAGAAGAAAGGGGAATCAAGGCCTAATCTCCCACCAAAGCCAAAAGCCAGAGCCTTCCAAATGAGACTTGAAGCTGTGAAAGAGGAAGTGGATGTCGCTTCAGGTACTTTTCTCGTAAACGAATTTCCTGCCTAAATTTTGTTTGATTCCAGAGCCAACTACTCCTTTATTTCGCATGAATTTGGTAGAAAATTGCTTGGCCTGTTGATAGACCAGATAATGCTTTAATAGCCAAGGTTGCTAGTGGCAAGTTTATACCTGTTAGCTATCGCATGAAAAACATCTTCATAGACTTGAATGGGAATAAGTTCCACGAGGAATTATTTCCTATTGAATTAAATGGTTTTGACATCGTGCTAGGAATGGATTGGCTTAGTGCCAATGATGCCGAAATATTGTGTAGGAAGAAGATAGTAAAAGTAAAGCCGCTAAGGAAAGAGTCATTTATGGTGTATGGGGACAACCACAAAGTGAGTTCTGGAATCATTTCCACAATGAAATATAGAAAGTGTTTGACCAAGAGATGTACATCATATATAGCGTTTGTGATTGATGCTAAAAAGGAAAAGAAGGAGGTGCAGGAGATACCAGTGGTGTGTGACTTTCCGGAAGTCTTTCCCGAAGATCTTCCCGGATTACCCCCTGATAGAGACCTGTTACCAGGAACAACACCGATAGAAAAAGCACCATACCAATTAGCACCAATGGAGATGAAGGAGCTTATGACGCAACTTCAGGAGTTATTGGACAAAGGTTTCATTAGTCCTAGTTCAACGCCCTGGGGAGCTCCGGTGTTATTCGTAAAGAAGAAACATGGGAGCATGAGAATGTGTATAGATTACAGAGAGCTGAACAAGGCAACAATAAAGAACAAGTACCCGTTGCCAAGGATTGATGATCTATTTGATCAGTTGAAAGGTTCGAGTTATTTCTCAAAGATCGATCTAAGATCAGGATATCATCAGCTAAAGGTGAGAGAGCAGGATATTGAGAAGACTGCTTTCAGAACAAGATATGGACACTATGAGTTTTTGGTTATGTCATTTGGACTAACTAATGCTCCAGCATCCTTCATGGATTTGATGAATAGGATTTGTAAACCATTCCTCGATAAATCTATGATAGTGTTCATAGATGACATTCTGATTTACTCGAAAAGCCAGGAAGAGCATGGCAAACACTTGCGAGAAGTGTTTGAAGTATTGAAATAGGAGAAGCTGTATGCTAAGTTCTCCAAATGTGATTTTTGGATTCAGGAAGTCCAATTCTTGGGTCATGTGGTTAACCAAGATGGAATAATGGTTGATCCAGCAAAGATTGAAGCTGTAATGAAGTGGGAACAACCAAAAAGTCCCACGGAGATTCGAAGCTTTTTGGGATTAGCTGGATATTACCAAAGGTTTATCCAAGGGTTTTCTTTGATTGCTACTCCATTGACAGCTTTGACCCACAAAGGAGCTACTTATACCTGGAGTGATAAGCACAAAGAACCATTCGAGTTGCTAAAGAAGAAATTATGTGAAGCACCAATTCTTTCTTTGCCGGAAGGAGTTGAAGACTTTGCTGTTTATAGTGATGCATCTGGAGTTGGGTTAGGTTGTGTTCTAACCTAATGGGATAAGGTGATAGCATACACATCAAGACAACTGAAACAACACGAAAAGAACTACCCCATTGATGATTTGGAGTTGGAAGCGGTAGTATTCGCTCTAAATATATGGAGACATTATCTTTATGGCACAAAGTGCAAAATGTTCACTGATCATAAGAGTCTCCAATATCTCTTTAATCAAAAGGAATTGAATATGAGACAATGACGCTGGCTGGAACTTCTTAAGGACTACGACTGTGCGATAGTTTACCACCCCGGTAAAGCCAATGTTGTCGTAAATGCTCTCGTTCGGAAGGTAAACCTTGAAAAGAAAAGGCCAAGAGCATAGAGAATTGAAGTTGTCTCAACAATTGTGGAGAGTATAAAGAAAGCTCAGGAAGAAGCTTCAAAGAATAATGACCGAATAGGAGAACGTTCGGGCAAAATGTTAGTGTTCGGTTTAAACAGTCAAGGAATGAAGGTATTCCAAGATCAAATTTGGATACCTAAGACATGATGAATAAGAGATCTTCTGATGGAAGAAGCTCACAAGACCATGTACTCGATTCATCCTGGTAGCACTACAATGTATAGGGATATGAAACCCTACTATTGGTGGCCGACGATGAAGCTCGATGTTGCAAAGTATGTGGCCGAGTGTGTGACATGTGCAAGAGTTAAAACATAACATCAGAAACCGTATGAGAGTTTAGAACCTTTACCTGTACCCATGGGTAAATGGGAAGACATCACTATGGATTTTGTGACTAAACTACCCAGAATGAAGAATGGTCACGACATGATTTGGGTGGTCATTGATTGGTTTACGAAAAGTGCACACTTCATAGAAGCCAATGAGAAATGGTCTATGGATAAACTTGATAATGCTTACATGAAGGAGATAGTAAGACTTCACGGTGTGCCTTTAACTATTGTATCAGATCGTGATAGTCATTTCACGTTGAGGTTTTGAAGAAGTCTACAAGAGGAATTGGGTATAAAATTGTGTCTAAGTACATCTTACCATCCGCAAATCGATGGTAAGAGCGAACAAACAATTCAAACGTTGGAGGATATGCTACGAGCATGTACCCTGGAATTCCAAGGTAATTGGGATGAACATTTACGTTTGGTAGAATTTTCCTGTAATAATAGTTTCCACTCAAGCATCAAGATGGCACCTTACCAAGCTTTGTATGGATAAAAATGTCGAACGCCATCGTTGTCACACCCCAAAACCATGAACGGCGGAAACGTTCTGGGGCGGAGGACGTCATGTACAGTATCACAAAAATGAAAAGTAGTAAACAAGCAACAACATCATCCATTGCATTAATAATATAATTTTAATACAAGTGTGTTCTGTCAAATTATAATAGACACTAAATCATAAATCAAAATGAAAGATGAGTCTTGAACAAACTCCATCTTCTCTAAACCTTGCATCGATACCTGTCTATTGATGACCTGAGGATATAAGTAATTTTGAAAGCGAGTATCATCTTTGAAGCTGGTGAGATCATAAGTATTTTAGTGTCTTAATTTGTATGTAAGAATTTGTATGTATATGAATTGTAAGTATTGAAAATGTATGTAAAACAACTGTAAACGTTTGAAAAATTCTAGGAATCCCTATGATTCCTACTATTATAATAGGGAGTCTTCTACCAAGACTTAACTGATCTATATGTAGCCTTCTACCAAGGCATCTAGTGTCTGTGTGTGTCTCTTGTAAGAGTGTGTATTTTCCCGAGTATAACTATCATTAACCAAAAATAAAGTTTCTACATTTCCGTGCGTCGTGTGTATGTTCACGAAGTGAATGTAAAAGGGAAAATGAAATAGTACTATGGTGTAGTGCCGAACTATAAACATACCAATTACCTTAAGTCTAGGGTAATTCTTCTAAGTACTGTAGCATTTGTAATAAATAGCTACATCGGTACTCAACTGCCTTATTTGAGGCATAAGGTATAATGTGATGTCTAGATACTAGACTATACGCTCCCCTGTCAAAGGGATTTTGAGACCTACCCACGACCCCTGCATGTATGCAAGCCATGAGCATCCACATTACTATGATCATGTATACTCGATATAACTATCACAATTGCGTTGTGATTCATCGGTATAGTTAGATCCTAAACTGGTTCCATGCTATAGCACCTACTGACGTCTGTTATATGTATATGTAAGTGTACTCATGTAAGTGTGATCATGTAAACATATCTATGTAATAGTATAGTAATGTATTGTAATGTGCTAGCCGTAATGTATGCTCTTTCTATCTAGCAAGTATAGTAATGTACTGTAGTGTTCTAGCTGTAATGTATGCTCTCTTTATCTAGCAAGTATAGTAATTTACTGTAATGTTCTAGCTGTAATGTATGCTCTCTCTATCTAGCAAGTATAGTAATGTACTGTAATGTTATAGAAAGTATTGAATCATGAATGAACTGACTCATTGTATGATATCGCGTTCTAGTAATAGTTATAGAATCTTCCTAAACTACCCATATGGTAGTTTACTAGTAATCTAACTGGTACGTATGGACATGGATGTATACCCTTGCTACCCAAGGGCATTGGAATGAACTTGAAGGAACTTTATGACTATATATGTACACATGATATATAACTAATATTTAAACGACCTTCGGACGGGTACCCGATATCCCACCAGACCACATCCAAATCGAGGAAAAGGAAATAAGGTGGATAGCCTTCCTAAGTAGTTTAAACATTTCTTATATAATTATACATATAGAGGCATGAAATTTATAAGATAAAAACATAAAATAAGTTTTGTAAAACCTTAGAACATAATTATTATCTAAGAAAAGATCGACATGATGTCAATCTATAAAACGGTCTGAAGGCATGGGTTTGATAAAACAGTTTAGTATAAAGAAAAATTTGTTTGAAACATAATTGTAAATAAGTTTGAAATGTAACATACAGAGTAAAATGTACAGTGTAATAAGGAGTTTCAAACACATGAAGTGTTTATGAAAAACATTTGAAGGAAACTGTTTGGTAAAACGGCTAATGATTAGTAAATCATTTGAATGCTGCTTATTAATCACATGTGATTGATATAATAAGTAGCATGATTCTACTTGTATCCCCCCCATAAAGTATTTAAAAACACTTAAAACATTGATTAAGGGGTATGAACTCACATGTAGCAAGTGGATCGGAAGGAAGTGTCGGATAAGTGCTTGGTGTCAAGTGAAGACTTAGACACGCACAAAGATCCTAATAACACATAAGGATGTATGTATATAAAAAATTAGTCTTTAAACAACTAATAAACAAATTCACGACACTATAAGGGATGACAAACACTTTGTATAAGTGTTATAAGTGCTAAGGAGTGCATGTAAGTGTTGTAGGGAAAGGCTAGTATGATTGGGGTTCAAGGAACACTCTTAAAATGAGTTTACTCCCTAAGGACCAACACCCGTTGAGTTTACAGTCATAAACTCTTAAGTTTACGGTCGTAAACTCCTAACCTTTTGACCATTTGTTGGTTTGAAGTCTTCTAAGCTATTCCAAGTATTCCTACTTCATGATTTGGCCTTTAGAAGGGACTAGGGCATCAAAAACACTCTTTGGAGGAGTTTATGGCCTCATCGACTTTCCCTTTGGGTTTACTACCGTAAACCCTCATGGAGAAGGGTATTTCCATGTTTTCAAGTGCTTGACACAATTAGGTAAATGTATAACTAGTTTCTACTCCTAAGTAAGGAAAATGACCAACTTAATCACACTTTAGGGTGTTTACGGTTTTGGGAGATCCCCAAACCGTAAACACCTATAATTGTTGGTCTTTGATGTTTTTCAAGGCTTAAGAACAATAAGGAAGGGTTTAAACTTGTCAGGGATGGTTTATACATCAACTAGGACTTAGATTAGGGACCTAGGCATACTTTGGTGCCATTTATGGTGTTTACGGCCCAAGAACATTCTTGGACCGTGAACACCTCTAATCTTGTGTTCTTGACATATCTTCTTGATGTTTAAATGTAATACTAGCTGAATAACACTCAAGGATGGAAGTACTTACTATTAGAAGGCTTGATTTGAGCTAAAAGGCCAAGAACACTTAGTGTGTGTTCTTGGTGTTTTGGAAAAACTAGTCAAAACACATAAATGAATGGATTAAAGGATGTAAAATCACTAGATTAAGTGATATACTAACATGAAAGGCTAGAAACACTTACTAGATTGAAGATTTTGAATAAAAACTTGGATGATACTTGAGAGGATATGTTGGAGTTTACTCTTTTGACATTTGGGGAGTAAACACAAATGACTAACTTTTTGGGGAGTAAACTCATACATAGGTATGAGTTCACGGTTTTGGGTGATTTCTCAACCCAAAACATAAAAGTTTGGTCAGGTGTTTCTAATACGCGAAGTGTTTGCAGTTTTTAAAATTCAAAACCCGAGACGGCACTTTCTTTCGCCTGTTCGTTTAAAAATAATATTAAAATAATCAAACAAACTTTATATTTCTTAAAAATAAGAAATAATGACATTGACTTATGACACGAAGTGGTTGACTTTTAGGGTTTGACGGAATGGAAATTTCGGGTTGTCACATCATCCCCCTGTTAAAGGGAATTTCATCCTGAAATTAGAATTTAGATAAGGAAGTAGGTATGAATGATCGAGTCGTGAGGTGGAAACTTCCTAATCGATGGGTTCTAGCGCTCCTAAGTGAAATCGGGTTCTCGGTTGGTATCCTAACGAACCTTCACTAAGTGGCACCGGCGTTGCTTTGTCTGCTTGACCTCTCGGCCGAGGGTCACTACAGTTCTAATACGAAGGCGAGGATCTCGACAAGTGAACTTACAAGAGTCCTACCGGAATGGTATGGTTTCACGATCGAGACGCGAAGAGTAGAACGTACGTTACTGAGTTCGTGGAGTAGATCTAGTCTGCGAGGTACAGGACCGATTCTTGGTAAGAATCTCAGAGGTCCTATCTATATTGGATTTAGCTTTCCACGCTTTACGAAGCGTAATAAGCCATTCCCATAGTGAGATTCCCTAAAGAATTTGGTCTCTCACTTGGAATTCCAAAGGTTCTTTCTCTTGCTAAACTTCCCAGTCAAGGGCCACCCCTTGTTGGGTCAAAGTCGAAAGGGTTTCTGTAATTTGCGAGGAGTTCTGAATGAACTATGAAAGTAGGTCTGTAAGACCTAGAATTTGGCGAATGTCTGTCGGCATCTCTGGTGTCGACAAATTCTCAACGGTTTTGACAAATTGTAAGAGTACTCAAAATTTCCCACATCACTTACAGTGTGTCATAGAAATTTGACTCTTAAATTTCAAAACTCTTTCTTAGAGAACTTCGCGAAAAGTACATCTGAAGGTAATGTTTCCATGGGTTTCTTCTTACTACGAGGGTAGATAAGTAAGTCATTACATGGAGAAATGACAAACTGATCCAAGTAAGAAAGACGAACCCTATTCATTAAACTCATGAATACTATGGGCGTATTGGTCCTATCCGAAGGGTATCACTACGGACTCGAAGTGTCCGCATCGAGTTTGGAAGATAGTCTTCCTGACATCCTTCCTTAACACTCAAACTGGTGATATTCGGATATCAAATCCATTTCTGAAAGTAATTCTTTCCTTGCGTTGCTCAACCATTTCATTTATGCGAGGCAGAGATAACGATTTCTAATGAAAAATCTTGACGGAGTCCTCGATATCTGAGGTACATACGATGCAATCCGTCGATCTCTAGAAGAATAAGACCGGAGTTCTCCAGGGTGAGAAGCCTAGTCTTCTAATTTTATTTTTTTAGTTCGTTAAGTTGTTTGTATTGTTCTTGTATCTACGTAGGTGTTTAGACTGTAGGGAAATCTGTTTATAGAAGTCGTACTGGGTTCTAAGTTTGTTCACATGACGATGTGATTACTCGTAGGCTTGGGCAGTCTCCGTCCTAAAGTTCATATTTAGAATCCATAATTGGTTCAACGATCACAATTTCGTGTATACGAGTCGTATATAATTAATATTGAAAACGTAGTCGAATAACTAATTCTTCTTTAAGCTCATATCCCATTGAGGAAAAGAAGTTAAAGTGGAATCATCAATTCTAAACCTGTAGAACCTTGATTATATATCACCCTATGTATACATTCTTCAGCGATAGATTAACTGTATGGATCTTTGGATTGAACTTGACGTACTGTACGAGTGGTACTTTGTGGATTTCTTATGAAAACGAAAAGAACTATGAGGTACTCCCTGCATGAGTACTTCGGTGTTCTGATATGACGGCTTCGCTAGAAAGACGATTTCGAAGAAGGAGACGTACGTATGAAGCTAGTATGGTGTGGATCACATTGAATCTAGTTGTATGATAATGTCAGAATCATACGGAAACTTAAAGACATTAGATTTGAACATAAGACGTTTATAGACAAAACACAACCGTGCAACCATGAACAGAGTTACAGTACTTTAGATTTACTACAAGACTATTGTTGCGAATAGGGTATACTACAAAAGACAAGTATACGCAGCACGAGCATCCTTATACAGACAGGATCTCGCAAAAGGTAAGACTCTAGTTGCACTAGTTCTGGATAGTTTATAAGTCTGTTACAGCGAAACGCCTAAATTACATTAACATGGGTTCCGGAGCAGGTTCTCCCGCAGCTGTGATCCTTAGAATCTTCTCATCTGCACCCGAGTTCTTTGCTATAGGGCAATCCTTCTTGAAGTGCCCTATCTCATCGCATTGGTGGCAT
The DNA here is from genome assembly GCF_052625555.1 of Lactuca saligna. Lineage (NCBI taxonomy): Eukaryota > Viridiplantae > Streptophyta > Magnoliopsida > Asterales > Asteraceae > Lactuca > Lactuca saligna. The sequence continues at coordinate 205,034,531 of NC_136424.1, read as the reverse complement.
GACTGGCTAGTACTTGCATTGGTGGCAGGAGTGATGTGTTGAGCTAGAGTGATGTGGAAACGAGTGTTCTCCTTGTTCATCTACTTTGAAATTTTCCTTTCATAGGGTCTAGTTTTAACACCACCATCATAAGCCTGGTTGACTCTAATGTCAGGGGCTTGAGTGATGGGTCGTGCCGGTGCTCCACAGATACGAGCATGGTGCCCTATTTTTAGGCAATTGCAACATTGCATCTCATGGAAAGCCCCATGATGATGGAAACTACACTTATCACACTTCGGGTGTTTTCCCTCGTATGGTTTGCTCGGTACGGGGATGGCAGGGGTTTCACTTGTTGTTATTGCATGGCAAGTTTTTGGGATTTCTTGCGTTCTTTCTAGGCTCGGCGCTTTCGTTTCTTGTTCTCTGTTTTTCGGCTTTGCGAGCCTGTGACTGTTACTGTTTGGCGACTTCCTGGATGGATACCACGATTTGAAACTTCAATTCCATCATCAGCATTGATTGTGCTGATAGCGCTACGGTGCGCAAGGACAGCTGTCACGACAACCATCACGGTAGTTGTAACTGTGGTTTGAAAGGTAGCGGCGTCCATAGGAAAGGTAGAGGTTTTGTTGTTTGTCTGATTGCTTCCGGATGACGACATGATTCTGTAATACGAAAGATAAGGATTTTGTGAGCGATTCTGGTTGACCCTTGATGTACTTAGATTGTTCAAGTAAAGAGTAAGAGCATGATCTCGGAAATTTTAACCTACATCCCTATGATGCAGTCCTAGTACGGGTTAGACTTATGTTCTCGAAGTTTTGACCTACATCCCTATGATGCAGTCCTAGTATGGAATGGAAGTGAGTTTGTAGAATGGTCTCAAGACGTTTGTCGTTCAAGCCGAGGTATCGTTGGTTGGTGAATAACATGATCCAACCACTAAAAGAGACTTAGAAATGTCTCCGGAGTTAAATTACTATAGTCCAATGACTTAACTGATACATGTTTCAGATAGACTCTAATGAAAGTACGATAAGAGTACTTGAATGAAGAATGACATAGAAGTTAGCTGGCTGTCAATAACTTTGGTATTCATGACGTAAAGATTCGGGAAAATGACCTTGTAAAGGTCTTACATCATATCCAGAGAAGATAGTTCTTGACAACATATAGGCCTAACCTAAAGTACTTACAAGACATGATAATTTCATAGAAAATGCCACATCGGGCATAGACAGAAAAAGGATTCCTTTTAATAAGGAAAATAAAGTAAAGCGTCTACTACTGGCGACGTTCATCCCTCTGGTGAACTCTCAGTTCAGCCAGTTGGTGTTCCATATCAAGCAGGTATCTTTCGTATACCCTCTAACGTACTCAGAGCTCAATGACTCCAGCTCGGGTTTCAGCTAGTGCTTGCATCAGGGTTTCGTGGTTTCTCTCAGATCTCTCACGAACATGTTCAAGGCTGTTGGTGCGAAGGATATGCATCCCTCCATTGGTGTCAACTTCCGCGATACAATGTAGAGCTGTCCTACCCTGAATTTCGTTTCGGGAAACCCTACGGATCAGGATTGGTAGAACTCTATCTACTGTGCTCCCTTCATTTACGTTGTAGAAGCTTCGGTCTCCATTAAATGGCATGGCCTGATCTTGTCCATGGCTCCATGTTTCCAAGCATTCCACTCACTCAGGCATCGGGCCATGAAAAGCCGGACGAGGGTTAGGAATTGGAAAGGGAGATGCTTTCAGTAGGTTCTCAACCTCTGGTTCAGTGTTAGCATCGTCCGAAAGGTTTTCATCATGGTGATCACTCAAAGGGATAGAATGATCATTATCTGGTTCTTCTCCAAACCAACTAGCAATGACTTCGTTCGGAAGATACTGGTTGCCGTGGGGATGGAGTCCAACCATGTTGTCTACGTGAGAATTGGGGTAAGAAAATAATTATTAGATGAAACTATCTAGATAATTATTTATAAAATCTTCATTAGTTACATCGCTATTTGTGAAGTGCATACCAGTTATATGTAATCGAAATAGGATAGGCCTTCGAATAAGTGACAATAACTCCAAATTCACACAGAATAGGGGTAAAGTAAATTTTTTCACAGATTCTAAGTCTATAACATCCTAATTACATATAGCCTTAGTGTGTCCACTTAGCAAATATCAACTTAGTAATGAAGATTCCGTTTTAGTTCTCAAGTATAAAGTACTTATAGTAACACCAAATACTCCTATAGTATTTTGAGTTTAATGTTATGTTCTACTGTTCTCATTGTGGTAGGGTTGGTAAGATTTTATACTTGTTGCAACCACACAATTAAACTTAGGCACATGCTAGTCAACCCTCGGATAATATAGGTGATCAGGCTATATCTTCCCAGTTTTGACCATATGTCTCTAAGCCCACCTTTGTTGCCCAACAATCATAATTCTTTTGTACTATCCTAGTGACACTGATTTTAGTATGAATGCAGGCACGTATACTTAATTAAATATTTTATTATTTAACAGTATAAACTCTTGGTCAGAGTATTTTTAATCCCTTATGTATTTACAGTTAGTATATCTTTTATGGGTTGATATACTTAATTCACTATAAACAATGCTCTGATACCAATCTATCACACCCCAAAACCATGAACGGCGGAAACGTTCTGGGGCGGAGGACGTCATGTACAGTATCACAACAATGAAAAGTAGTAAAAAAGCAACAACATCATCCATTGCATTAATAATATAATTTTAATACAAGTGTGTTCTATCAAATTATAATAGACACTAAAGCATAAATCAAAATGAAAGATGAGTCTTGAACAAGCTCCATCTTCTCTAAACCTTGCATCGGTACCTATCTATTGATGACCTGAGGATACAAGTAATTTTGAAAGCGAGTATCAGCTTTGAAGCTGGTGAGATCATAAGTATTTTAGTGTCTTAATTTGTATGTAAGAATTTGTATGTATATGAATTGTAAGTATTGAAAATGTATGTAAAACAACTGTAACGTTTGAAAAACTCTAGGAATCCCTATGATTCCTACTATTATAACAGGGAGTCTTCTACCAAGACTTAACTGATCTATATGTAGCCTTCTACCAAGGCATCTAGTGTCTCTGTGTGTCTCTTGTAAGAGTGTGTATTTTCCCGAGTATAACTATCATTAACCAATAATATAGTTTCTACATTTCCGTGCGTCATGTGTATGTTCACGAAGTGAATGTAAAAGGGAAAATGAAATAGTACTATGGTGTAGTGCCGAACTACAACCGTACCAATTACCTTAAGTCTAGGGTAATTCTTCTAAGTACTGTAGCATTTGTAATAAATAACTACATCGGTACTCAACTGCCTTATTTGAGGGATAAGGTATAATGTAATGTCTAGATCCCAGACTATACACTCCCCTGTCAAAGGGATTTTGAGACCTACCCACGACCCTTGCATGTATGCAAGCCATGAGCATCCACATTACTATGATCATGTATACTCGATATAACTATCATAATTGCATTGTGATTCATCGGTATAGTTAGATCCTGAACTGGTTCCATGCTATAGCACCTAGTGATGTCTGTTATATGTATATGTAAGTGTACTCATGTAAGTGTGATCATGTAAACATATCTATGTATACTATAGTAATGTACTGTAATGTTCTAGCTGTAATGTATGCTCTCTCTATCTAGCAAGTATAGTAATGTACTGTAATGTTCTAGCTGTAATGTACGCTCTTTCTATCTAGCAAGTATAGTAATGTACTGTAATGTTCTAGCTGTAATGTATGCTCTCTCTATCTAGAAAGTATAGTAATGTATTGTAATGTTATATAAAGTATTGACTCATGAATGAACTGACTCATTGTATGATATCACGTTCTAGTAATAGTTATAGAATCTTCCTAAACTACCCATATGGTAGTTTACTAGTAATCTAACTGGTACGTATGGACATGGATGTATACCCTTGATACCCAAGGGCATTGGAATGAACTGGAAGGAACTTTATGACTATATATGTACACATGATATATAACTAATATTTAAACGACCTTCGGACGGGTACCCGATATCCCACCAGACCACATCCAAATCGAGGAAAAGGAAATAAAGTGGATAGCCTTCCTAAGTCTTTTAAACATTTCTTATATAATTATACATATAGAGGCATGCAATTTATAAGATAAAAGCATAAAATAATTTTTGTAAAACCTTAGAACATAATTATTATCCAAGAAAAGATCGACATGAGGTCAATCTATAAAACAGTTTGAAGGCATGGGTTTGATAAAACAGTTTAGTATAAAGAAACATTTGTTTGAAACACAATTGTAAATAAGTTTGAAATATAACATGCAGAGTAAAATGTACAATGTAATAAGGAGTTTTAAACACATGAAGTGTTTATGAAAAACATTTGAAGGAAACTGTTTGGTAAGACGGCTAATGATTAGTAAATCATTTGAATGCTGCTTATTAATCACATGTGATTGATATAATAAGTAGCATGATTCTACTAGTATCCGCCCATAAAGTATTTAAAAACATTTAAAACGTTGATTAATGGGTATGAACTCACCTGTAGCAAGTGGATCGGAAGGAAGTGTCGGATAAGTGCTTGGTGTCAAGTGAAGACTTAGACACGCACAAAGATACTAATAACATATAAGGATATATGTATATAAAAAATTAGTCTTTAAATAACTAATAAACAAAGTCAAGACACTCTAAGGCATGACAAACACTTTGTATAAGTCTTATAAGTGCTAAGGAGTGCATGTAAGTGTTGTAGGGAAAGGCTAGTATGATTGGGGTCAAGGAACACTCTTAAAATGAGTTTACTCCCTAAGGAACAACACCCCTTGAGTTTACGGTCATAAAATCTTGAGTTTATGGTCGTAAACTCCTAATCTTTTGACCATTTGTTGGTTTAAAGTCTTCTAAGCTATTCCAAGCATTCCTACTTCATGATTTGGCCTTTGGAAGGGACTAGGGCATCAAAAACACTCCTTGGAGGAGTTTACGGCCTCATGGACTTTCCCTTTGGGTTTACTACCGTAAACCCTCACGGAGAAGGGTATTTCCATGTTTTCAAGTCCTTGACACAATTAGGTAAGTGTATAACTAGTTTCTAAGCCTAAGGAAGGAAAATGACCAACTTAATCACACTTTAGGGTGTTTACGGTTTTGGGAGATCCCCAAACCGTAAACACCTATAATTGTTGATATTTGATGTTTTTCAAGGCTTAAGCACAATAAGGAAGGGTTTAAACATGTCAAGGATGGTTTATACATCAAGTAGGACTTATATTAGGGACTTAGGCACACTTTGGTGCCATTTATGTTGTTTACGGCCCAAGAACATTCTTGGACTGTGAACACCTCTAATCTTGTGTTCTTGAGATATTTTCTTGATGTTTAAATGTAATACTAGCTGAATAACACTCAAGGATGGAAGTACTTACAATTAGAAGGCTTGATTTGAGCTAAAAGGCCAAGAACACTTAGTGTGTGCTCTTGGTGTTTTGGAAAAACTAGTCAAAACACATAAATGAATGGATTAAAGGATGTAAAATCACTAGATTAAGTGATATACTAACTTGAAAGGCTAGAAACACTTACTAGATTGAAGATTTTGAATAAAAACTTGGATGATACTTGAGAGGATATTTTGGAGTTTACTCTTTTGACATTTGGGGAGTAAACACAAATGACTAACTTTTTGGTGAGTAAACTCATACATAGGTATGAGTTCATGGTTTTGGTGGTTTCTTACCCCAAAACATAAAAATTTGGTCGGGTGTTTGTAATACACGAAGTGTTTGCGGTTTTTAAAATTCAAAACCCGAGACGACACTTTCCTTCACCCGTTCGTTTAAAAATAATATTAAAATAATCAAACGAACTTTATATTTCTTAAAAATAAGAAATAATGACATTGACTTATGATACGAAGTGGTTGACTTTTAGGGTTTGACGGAATGGAAATTTCGGGTTGTCACAGTCGTGTTGGCTTGAAGCTGGCGAAAAGCAGTTTATGGGATCTGATATAGTCCATCAGACTGCTGAAAAGTTGAAAGTGATTAGGGAAAGGATGTTAGCAGCTCAAGATCATCAAAATAGCTATGCTGACAAGAAAAGACAACCAATATCATTCGAAGTTGGTGATTCGGTTTTACTTAAAGTTCCATCGTGGAAGAGACTTATAAGATTTGGTAAAAGGGGAAAGTTGAGTCCAAGGTTTATTGGACAGTTTAAAGTTCTTCAGAGGATTGGGAACCAAGCTTACAAGCTAGAATTACCAAAAGAACTAGATGGTATTCATAACACTTTCCATGTGTGTTATTTGAGGAAGTTCACGGGATATGTTCCCGACATAATTCCAATTTCTGAGTTAAGGATGGATTAAAGTAAGAGGCTAATCGAAGAAGCAGAGGCAATCATTGACCGTAAGACTAAAAAGTTGCGACGCAAGATGGTCGATTTAGTGCTTGTGCAATGGAAACATACGAATGAGCCAAATCTCACCTAGGAAACGGAGAGTGACATGATGAGTCGCTACCCACATTTGTTTGCTGATGTGTGATTCTAGGGACAAAATCATCCTAAGGGGGAGAGAATTGTAACGCCCGTGTTTCTGGGCAGAAGCATTAATAATGGTGTAATAGTCTAGGGCAACCTTTGTAACTCATTTAGAAGTAATAAAGAGGAATTATGTGAATATTATGTGAAGTATGTGCTTATTTGCTTACTTTTTATGATTTAATTAAGACAAAATTGCAAAAATGGTCCTTGTGGTATGCAAAATTTTGGGGTTTTAGTCCAAACAATGATTTTTTTGGTTTCGTAGTCCTTTTGGAGTGGTTTGTATGTGAAAATGGTCCTTTCGAAAATTGAAATGACTATAATACCCTTGGGGTATTTAATTTTCATTTTTCTTTCATTATTCTTAAAATTTAATATTTATTTATTTATTTTAACAATTAAAAAAAATAAAAAAGGTCCCACCTCTCTCTCTCTCTCTCTCTCTCTCAACACAAAAGAACACCTTCATCATCTCAAGAACACATCTTCGTAAACTCAAGAACATATTCATGAACTTAAGAATATCTTCCACAACCACCACCCTTTGACCACCGTTCACCACCACCACCACCCCTTGACCACCATCTTCCACCACCTTAGTCTGCCACTACCACCGTCTGCTACCTCCATATATGGTTCCACCATTACCCAAAATCCCCTTCCCCTCCACCGTTCACCTCCTCCAACAACCTTTTTCAACCATCTCCGGCAACCGTTCGCCTCTGAACAGGACCATTCTTCACCTCCAACAAACACCACAGTTCACCTTCGCCAACACCAACCAATCACAACATCCACCACCATTGTTGAAATCTATGTCTAACCTCAAATCAAAACCAAGAGATTTAACTTCAAATCTAACCTACAACTCAAATTCTAACTCAAATCTAAGCATCATTACTGAAATTAAAAAGAATCTACCACATGACTTCAAATCCCACCTCGATTTACATGATTAAAACAAGAATAGGCTTGTTGAATCGATTAGAATTTTGAAACCTAGATGATGAAGGTTCAGACCCATATAATTTGAAGGTTGAACCATGAAGTTGATCAAGGAAACACCGTTCCAGGGATACACGACTGAGACCAAATCAATGACTCTTTATCTCCTTACGTAATGTTGTATCATATGAGTTAGGCCTTAGAGATCAATGACTTCGATATTAACCTTATTTGACTCCTCCACCACCGATGGTTTAGAGAGCCAATTGACAGAGGAATTGGACCAAAGACTAAGCTAGACATAACGTCGAGCACCTGGAGTGCATCTAAAGGATTTCGAACTCTGTAAGTGGCTAGGGACGCACCCGTCTTCATCCTCACAAACATCATCATCATCATTTGTCCCTTCTAATACAACTATGCATAAATCTGTGGGAACCAATGCTTTACCCATTGTTGGCACTTTGCTTTACCCCTTCAGAATGGTTGAAAGAGACCAGATCTCCGATAGCTTCTTCAATCTGAAAAGAGGTTGATGGTGGTCGGAGTTTCCATTTCAGTCGATAATTTTTAATCTTTAGGTAGGACCTTCGATTTCAGGGCTACCGTTTAACATTATGAAGATGATGAAGGAGATGAAAAGAGGGAAAGAGATTAATTGAAACCTGTGTGAGAGTGAGAGGAGAAGGTTTCCTGAGGAGTTGAAGAACAACATCGACTTTTTTTTTTCTTGATCTGTGTTTGGTGGAGAGAGAGAGAGAGAGAGAGAGAGGTGGGACCTTTTTTATTTTTTTAATTATTAAAATAAATAAATAAATAAATATTAAATTTTAAGAATAATGAAAGAAAAATGAAAAATAAATACCCCAAGGGTATTATAGTCATTTCAATTTTCGGAGAGACCATTTTCACATACAAACCACTCCAAAAGGACTACAAAACCAAAAAAGTCACTGTTTGGACTAAAACCCCAAAATTTTGCATACCACAGGGACCATTTTTGCAATTTTGTATTTAATTAATTAATAATAAAAATAAGCATTGAAAATAAATATTAGATAAAGTCGATATCTTTTAATAAAGTTGTAGTGGCCGAAACAAGGATTTTGGAGATATAAAGAACGCCGAAATCCGAGTTATAACAAAGAAGTTATGACCTTTTGAAGTTTCGCGACGGAAACCGGCACGACATCGGGAAGCGTAAAAAGTGAATTTACGATAAAGCCCTTTTTTAGCCTTAGCAATCAAAACGAAAGTCGTAGTGTTCGTTAAACCGAGAGAGTACATAAAAAGAGCGCCCAAATCTGACTTCATATGACGAAGTTATGATTTTTTCTATGTTTCAGCTTAGCAGTAGACAGCTAAAAACTTGTAACATCCGGATTTTACCAGGTATCTTGTAAATCTAATTTTGTTATATTGTGAGAGGGACTCAGCGAGTTGGAGCTCAGACTCGCCGAGTAGGGACGCGGAATTGAACATTGGTGCGCGCCTGGACTCGGCGAGTCCAGGATATGGACTCGGCGAGTCTGCGCTGTGTAATGAAACCCTAAATCTCCGAGTTTGAGGCCTATTTAAAGGGCCTTATGGCCGTCATTTGTGCTCACCCAACCCTCAGTGAGTGACCCTTGTGTTCTTGAGCTATTTGTGAAGAGAAAGGAGCCATTCTTGATCTTGTGTGTGTTATTTAGCAAGAAGAAGGAGACCCTAGGCAAGAGGAAGCAAGGAGGTTGCTATTTCATGGATTTGGAGCTTAGATCATCACTCTAGAGGTATTATCTCGGACCATTTTCTGTTTAGTGAAGCATGATGCAATTTAGGGCTTGTGGTGGTCATTTATGGGATGATTTGATGCCCATTGGTTCCCCCTTTGAGTTGAGGCCATGGATCTGGATCCATAGAGGTCCAGAGAGACTCAATCATCAAGCTTTATGGGTGACAATAGAGTCCTTGACCTTGTGTTGTAGTATTTGAGTCATAAACATCATATATGGTCATATAGAGGTTGTATGTGCATCAAGATTGTAACTTTACGTGCTAAATGAGCTTGGAGGGACTGGATCTATGGATTAATGAACTGGATCTGACCTTTAGAGCAAGATTGAGTCAGTGCATGGCACGGACTCGCCGAGTCCGAAGAACAGAATCGACGAGTAGCATGAATGTTACCCGACCACGCAGTGAGTGGCCTCGCCGAGTTGGGAAGGGTGGACTCAGTGAGTCAAGGGGGAGTCAGAACGGACAGGTGGACTGAGTCAAACTGGACTTGCCGAGTTGTTCTTGAGACTCGACGAGTTGAGTCGTGGTGGCCCCACAACTCGTGCCAGGTGGAACTCGTCGAGTTGAGGGAATGCTCGACGTGTCAAGGGAGGATTCCAGGGAAATTGGTGTACACGCCCAGACTCGCCGAGTCGCATGGGTACTCGCCGAGTCCGGTCAGAGTTGACCGTTGACCGTTGACCAGAGTTGACCAGTGTTGACTCCTTATTGATAGTCAACCTTAGAGATATAAAGTGTTAATTAGAAGCATATAATGTTATAGGAGGATTAGAGCTCGGAGGATCGAGCACGAGGGATTTCCAGGATTCGTGAGATACCGAGATACGCAAGGTGAGTCTTCTCACTATACTTTACCTTGAGTAGGTAACCAGAGTTATGTGATAGAGTATTTGTATGCTATGTATGTTATGTGTTGTACTGCATGATTTCTATGTGATTTATGTGGTGCATGTTTATCAGAGCTAGAACCTGAGGGTTCACAGAGTTTGGGTGCACGGACCCACAGAGTTATAGCCTAGAGTGGCTAATATGTGTTATATGTGGTATTTTGGGGAACTCACTAAGCCTTGTGCTTACAGTGTTGATGTTATTTGTTTCAGTTACTAGTGACGACCGCGGGAAGGCGCCGGCTTGATCCGTATACACACACGTTCGGAGCTTGATATTATGATCTTGGGATTTTGTACTGTTTTGTTGGATAATTAAAATGGTTGTTTTTATGAATATCGATAGAATTATGTTTTATAAAAATTGAAAAATTTGTTTGAAATTTTCGGTGTTACAAATTGGTATCAGAGCCTTGGTTTGAGGGATTCGGGTACACCTTCGGGGGTATTTGAACTCAAACTGAGGAATTGAAGAGATATTTCAAAATAAAACCAAAGTTTTCTAAGAGTAAAAGATTTTCCAGGAAGAAACGTGTGTACGATCAGCCAGCGCCCGAACGGTGAATTCCCAAAATACCTTTATATTATGTGATAATTATTATTAATGTGATGTATTTGCATGCTAGAGTAGGCTAGGTATTGCTAATAGGACTAGAGTGGCCTTTTTTGTGATGCCTTAGCCTAGGGAGGGGTGAGCTGCTATGAGATGTTGAGAGTAATTAGGTAGCAGCTAGGGCTTTGTGTGAGACCTGTTACAGAGTGATTTAAGTATAATAGAGTACTTGGGGATTGGGATCCGAAGAGGAAGATTTGGGGTGTGTACTGAGACGGTGCGGACAGTAGTATTGGGCCCGTACTACTGAAAGCACCGGTGCGGTACACAGTCCAAATAAGAATCTTGGGATGCCAAGAATCAAGGAGGGGTGGATTGTCGAATGTAAGAGTGTTCGAGTGAAGTCTAATTATCGCATATTGTATTTCAGAGGTTGATCATGGTGAGGACACGTCATATGCCAGAGGATGCCGGAGCTAGTGATGAGGAGATTCGACAGATCATTCATGAGGAGGTGGCTGCGGTCATCAGAGCTGAGATACCAGAGATGTTCGGGTCTATTAAGACCGCGTTGATTGAGACATTTGACGAGCGCTATGCCGCTCTTTCTGAGGCTGCGGTTGCAGCGGCTACCGCAGCGATTGCTGCGGCAAGACCCCAGGGAGGTGATGCGACATTGTTTAGGGAGTTTAGCAACACCAAGCCACCAGAGTTTGAGGGTACGCAGGATCCGGTGGCAGCTATGAGGTGGATATCTGATATGGAGGGATGCTTCTTCACTTGCTCGTCCCCTAAGCATTTGAAGGTTCGGTTCGCGCTGAACCAGCTTCGCTTGGGAGCGAAGGACTGGTGGAAGTTTGTGACGGCACACTTCACACCGACTGAGCTTTCGGCAGTGACCTGGGAGAGGTTCACTACCATGTTCCAAGATGAGTACGTTCCTCAGGTGGAGAGGGAACGTCTGACACAGGAGTTTCTGACCCTCAAGCAGGGTACCGAGTCAGTCACAGCTATTACGAAGATGTTTCATGAGAGGGCGATGTTCTGCCCTGAGCACGTGTCCACCGAGCAGGCACGTATGAGCCGTTACCTGAGCATTATGAGATGGGATATTCGGGAGTTCGCTGCGAACTCCTCGTATCGGACATTTGCCGAGCTTCAGGAAAATGCTTGGAAGAGGGAGATTGAGCTTGAGACTCAGGCCAGGGAGGAGGCGGAGACTCTAGGGAGGGATCGGCGGCCGGCACAGTCCCAGCCGGCAGCCAAGCGGGCCAAGCCCGATGATCCCAGACCCGGGAGCCAGATGGGCCGCACTTGTGGAAAGTGTGGCAAGGGTCACGATGGAGTCTGTCGAGCAGGATCTTGCTACAAATGTGGCAAGGAGGGGCATATGGCCAAGGACTGCCCCAAGGGATTTGCAGTGTGCTTCCACTGCAACCAGACCGGACACCGGAAGGCAGAGTGTCCGCTGCTGCGCGGAGCATCTCAGGGGTCTGCTCCCGCCGCCATCAGAGCTATTGCTACAGAGAGTCGGCCCGTGAAGGCCGAGGCACCGAGGGCTCGGGGGAGAGCCTTTCAGCTGACTGCGGAAGAGGTCCGCGCTGCACCCGATGTTGTGGCTGGTATGCTTTCTTTTTATTATTTATTTATGGTGTTGAGATATTATGCTTATATTATGCTATGCATAGGTACCTTCCTTGTGAATTCTGTACCTTCTTTAGTGTTATTTGACTCGGGTGCGAGTCGATCTTTTGTATCTTTGACATTTAGTCAGCATATCAGTGTTAGTCGTGGGGCACTGAGTCGGCCCCTGCGGGTTTCCATAGCCGCCGACAGAGTGATTTGTGCCACGGAGGTCCTCCGGGGATGTGTATTGGAGATTTTTGGGGTTAAGTTCCCGATCGACCTGATTCCTATTGCGATGGGTGATGTCTGTGTTATAGTGGGCATGGACTGGTTGAGCCGATTCGGTGCGGTTATCAATTGCGAGCGTCAGCTGGTGACTATACGAGATCCTAGTGGGGGAGTTCTTTCGGTTTACGGCGAGGGTACACGTTCTGGATCAGCCTTTTGTTCGGCTGCTAGGGCGAGGCAGTGTTTACAGCAGGGCTGTAAGGGTTTTGTGGCGTATGCGATGGATACGCGAGTGATCTCCGAGAGACCGAGTTCGGTGGATGAAGTTCCGGTGGTGCGTGAGTTTCCAGATGTCTTTCCCGAAGAGTTACCAGGTGTGCCTCCCGTGAGGCAAATGGAGTTTGGTATCGATTTGGTTCCGGGAGCCGCGCCTATCGCTAAGGTGCCGTATCGCCTTGCGCCTCCAGAAATGCAAGAGTTATCCTCGCAACTTCAGGAGTTGTTGGGGAAGGGGTTTATTCGGCCGAGTAGCTTGCCGTGGGGAGCACCCATCCTGTTTGTGAAAAAGAAAGATGGCTCGCATCGCATGTGTATTGATTACCAGGAATTGAATAAGATGACGGTCAAGAACCGTTACCCGTTGCCGAGGATCGACGATTTATTCGATCAGTTACAGGGAGCATCTTGGTTCTCCAAGATTGATTTGAGGTCGGGCTATCATCAGGTGAGAGTGCGGGACGAGGACGTCCAGAAGACAGCATTCAGGACGCGTTATGGGCATTATGAGTTTGTGGTGATGCCTTTTGGGCTCACCAATGCCCCGACTGTGTTCATGGACCTCATGAACAGGGTATGTCGGCCGATGTTGGATCGGTCGGTGATTGTGTTCATTGATGATATTATGGTATATTCGAGATCTAGAGAGCAACACGAGGAGCATTTGAGGGAGGTTCTTGGAGTTTTGAGATCGGAGAAACTTTATGCAAAGTTTTCCAAGTGCGATTTCTGGTTGCGGGAGGTCCAGTTTCTGGGACATCTCATTAACCAGAAGGGGATATTGGTCGATCCGGCCAAGGTTGACGCAATGATGAGGTGGGAGGTGCCAAGGTCACCTTCTGAGATCCGGAGTTTCCTTGGGTTGGCAGGGTATTATCGGAGGTTTATTAAGGATTTCTCCAAGATTGCAGTTCCACTCACCAGATTGACCCGGAAGGGTGTTACATTTTTATGGGGTCCCGAGCAGCAGGCCTCCTTTGAGACGCTTCGCCAGAGGTTGTGTGAAGCTCCGGTATTAGCTCTTCCGGAAGGGATGGAAGGTTTTGTGGTATTCTGTGATGCATCGATTTTAGGACTGGGAGCGGTGCTGATGCAGAAGGGACATGTGATAGCATATGCATCGAGGCAGTTGAAGCCTCACGAGACGAGGTACCCCACACATGATTTAGAGTTGGGGGCAGTGGTGTTCGCCCTCAAGATTTGGCGGCACTAACGGACCATAAGAGCTTGAAGTACTTGATGGATCAGCCTAACCTTAATATGCGGCAAAGGAGGTGGTTAGATGTGGTCAAGGATTATGATTGCGAGATCTTGTACCACCCGGGCAAGGCTAATGTGGTAGCCGACGCGTTGAGTCGCAGGGCGGAGAGTACTCCACTGCGAAATGTATGTTTGAGATTAACCGTGATAGCTCCAGTTCTGGACGCCATTCGTGGGGCACAGGCCGAGGCTGTGCGTACGGAGATGTAGAAGAGAGAGCGGGTCGTTGGGTTGGTTTCTGAGTTTGTATCGGATAGTCGAGGGCTTATGACTTATCAGGGCCGGATCTGGGTACCGTTTGTGGGCGGTACGCGTACTACATTGATGGAGGAGGCTCATAGATTGAAATTCTCGATCCATCCCGGGGCTACAAAGATGTATTTGGACTTAAGAAAGGAGTATTGGTGGCCTTGTATGAAGAGGGATGTCGCATGGTTTGTCGAGAGGTGTTTGACCTATCGAAGGGTAAAGGCCGAACACCAGAGACCGCATGGCAAGTTGCAGCCATTGGAGGTTCCCGAGTGGAAGTGGGAACAAATCACTATAGATTTCATCACCAAATTGCCGAGGACTGCCAGAGGAGTCGATGCAATTTGGGTGATTGTGGATAGGTTGACAAAGAGTGCTCACTTTCTTGCCATCAGTGAGAGTTCTTCGGCGGAGAAGTTGGCGGAGATTTACGTGAGGGAGGTTGTATCTCGGCATGGGGTGCCGATCTCGATTGTTTCAGACCGCGATGTGCGTTTCACTTCCCGTTTCTGGAAGAAATTTCATGAGGAGTTGGGTACTAAGCTGCATTTTAGTACCGCATACCACCCCCAGACCGACGGTCAGAGTGAGCGGACGATCCAGACACTCGAGGACATGCTTCGAGCATGTGTATTGGACTTTGGGGGTAGTTGGGACACGTATTTGCCCTTGGCAGAGTTTTCCTACAATAACAGCCATCATTCGAGCATCGGTATGCCGTCCTTTGAGCTGTTGTATGGTAGGAGATGTCGGACTCCGATATGTTAGGGAGAGGTTGGGCAAAGGGTAATGGGTAGTACAGAGATCGTGAATCAGATGACAGAGCAGATACAGCTGGTCAGACAGAGGTTATTGACCGCTTAGAGCCGACAAAAGAGTTACGCGGATAGACGCCGGTCCGAGCTGGAATTTCAGGTCGGCGACTTTGTTCTCCTGAAGGTTTCTCCTTGGAAAGGAGTGATCCGGTTCAGGAAGAGGGGCAAATTGGGGCCCCAGTTTATAGGTCCGTTTCGTGTGATTGCCAGGGTAGGCCGGGTAGCCTATCGGCTGGCGTTACCAGCAAAGTTGGGGCAGATTCACAACACTTTTCATGTATCGCAGTTGAGGAAATGTATAGCCGACGAGTCGGTAGTGGTTCCATTAGAGGATATTCAGGTAGATGCAAGCCTGAATTATGCTGAGAGACCAGTGGCTATTAGGGATCGGAAGATCAAGATTTTGAGGAACAAGGAGGTACCTCTGGTATTGGTACAGTGGCAACATCGGAAGGGATCAGAAATGACCTGGGAGCCGGAGGGTATGATGCGGGAGCAGCATCCGGAGCTATTTTAGAGCGAGACTTCAAGGGCGAAGTCTAGTTCTAGTGGGGGAGAGTTGTAACATCCGGATTTTACCAGGTATCTTGTAAATCTAATTTTGTTATATTGTGAGAGGGACTCGGCGAGTTGGAGCTCAGACTCGCCGAGTAGGGACGCGGAATTGAACATTGGTGCGCGCCTGGACTCGGCGAGTCCAGGATATGGACTCGGCGAGTCTGCGCTGTGTAATGAAACCCTAAATCTCCGGGTTTGAGGCCTATTTAAAGGGCCTTATGGCCGTCATTTGTGCTCACCCAACCCTCAGTGAGTGACCCTTGTGTTCTTGAGCTATTTGTGAAGAGAAAGGAGCCATTCTTGATCTTGTGTGTGTTATTTAGCAAGAAGAAGGAGACCCTAGGCAAGAGGAAGCAAGGAGGTTGCTATTTCATGGATTTGGAGCTTAGATCATCACTCTAGAGGTATTATCTCAGACCATTTTCTGTTTAGTGAAGCATGATGCAATTTAGGGCTTGTGGTGGTCATTTATGGGATGATTTGATGCCCATTGGTTCCCCCTTTGAGTTGAGGCCATGGATCTGGATCCATAGAGGTCCAGAGAGCCTCACTCATCAAGCTTTATGGGTGACAATAGAGTCCTTGACCTTGTGTTGTAGTATTTGAGTCATAAACATCATATATGGTCATATAGAGGTTGTATGTGCATCAAGATTGTAACTTTACGTGCTAAATGAGCTTGGAGGGACTGGATCTATGGATTAATGAACTGGATCTGACCTTTAGAGCAAGATTGAGTCAGTGCATGGCACGGACTCGCCGAGTCCGAAGAACAGACTCGGCGAGTAGCATGAATGTTACCCGACCACGCAGTGAGTGGCCTCGTCGAGTTGGGAAGGGTGGACTCAATGAGTCAAGGGGGAGTCAGAATGGACAGGTGGACTGAGTCAAACTGGACTCGCCGAGTTGTTCTTGAGACTCGGCGAGTTGAGTCGTGGTGGCCCTACAACTCGTGCCAGGTGGAACTCGTCGAGTTGAGGGAATGCTCGACGTGTCAAGGGAGGATTCCAGGGAAATTGGTGTACACGCCCAGACTCGCCGAGTCGCCTGGGTACTTGCCGAGTCCGGTCAGAGTTGACCGTTGACCATTGACCAGAGTTGACCAGTGTTGACTCCTTATTGATAGTCAACCTTAGAGATATAAAGTGTTAATTAGAAGCATATAATGTTATAGGAGGATTAGAGCTCGGAGGATCGAGCACGAGGGATTTCCAGGATTCGTGAGATACCGAGATACGCGAGGTGAGTCTTCTCACTATACTTTACCTTGAGTAGGTAACCAGAGTTATGTGATAGAGAATTTGTATGCTATGTATGTTATGTGTTGTACTGCATGATTTCTATGTGATTTATGTGGTGCATGTTTATCAGAGCTAGAACCTGAGGGTTCACAGAGTTTGGGTGCACGGACCCACAGAGTTATAGCCTAAAGTGGCTAATATGTGTTATATGTGGTATTTTGGGGAACTCACTAAGCCTTGTGCTTACAGTGTTGATGTTATTTGTTTCAGGTACTAGTGACGACCGCGGGAAGGCGCCGGCTTGATCCGTATACACACACGTTCGGAGCTTGATATTATGATCTTGGGATTTTGTACTGTTTTGTTGGATAATTAAAATGGTTGTTTTTATGAATATCGATGGAATTATGTTTTATAAAAATTGAAAAATTTGTTTGAAATTTTCGGTGTTACAAAACTCGAATTTTAGATCGAGTATTTTTAGCCGACACAACCTAAACGAGAACCGAAGGTCTCGTCAATATTAGTATAACGGTAAAAATACTGACGAAAACCGACGTCGGATAAAGAAGTTATGAATTTTTAACGGTTTTTCCTGTCCCGGTCTGTTAAAAATAATAATATTAAAAATTAATTCAAAATTAGCCAACGAAGTCTAAACAAAAGTTGTAGAATATATTCCCGCCTACGCTTGCATATAAAGAACGTCAAAAACGGAGTCCGTATGAGAAAGTTATGGACTTTAGAAGGTTTGGGTGCAATTTTCGAGAAATTCGCATGGATTAAAGCCGACCACGTCACCCTCGCCTCGCTGCTGACCCATGTCCGAAGCAGCTGCATCATCCGAGTCATGGCCCCATCCGAGACCAACGGGTATCGCATGTGTAGCCTGTACGAAGCGAGCCACGTCTCGCCTACCAGCCTCCGACGCGCCTTCGCATCCGAGCCACGTCTCCCCTCCGATCCGAGCCTCGTAGCTGCTACATGGAGTCTTCTTAGCCATTCAAACTTCGGTGTCGCACCCATTAAATTGGGGGGTTGCAAGACTTGCCGGTTATAATTAGAAATTTGCCACTTTTCACACCTAAACTTATATTTTCACTATTTTGACTTCCCCCGAAACTCTGAAATCGTTTCCAACACCCGAAACACGTCCCGAAGTGTCCGAAGACCCGGAAAACTTTATCTTTTCAGTTTCGAAGCTCCAACCTCACAGAGCCCGGTTTTCATTAAAGCCCCCGGTTTTATCCTAAACGATCATTTTAAGAAACGAAGGGCTTCCCGATTATCATAAATCAATGTGAGTGTATAGTCACTTTCATCTTACACATAGATATGAAGTATTTTATATAAGTACATGCTATGTGTATATATATTTATTGTTTATTTGATATGGTTGTTGAATGAATGTTTTATACAAGTTTTAAAATGATTTAATATATATATATATATATATATATATATATATATATATATGTATATATATATATATATATGTATGTATATATATATGTATGTGTATATATATGTATGTGTATATATATATATGTATGTGTATATATATATATATATATATATATATATATATATATATCTTTTATCTACAAATATGTTGGGTATAACATGGGTAGATGAAATAGTTGGTGTGTGATAAAATGATGAGAGGCCTCGATGTTGTTGTTGTTCCAGTCATCTAGCAGAGTATGGATGACAACCACAGACTTTTCTATGCAGTCCAGTGGAACGCTAGCAGGCTCGCAACCTGTAGGTGTTTGTGGGCTTGATGTTCACCGGTGTACTCCATCCCCCTCATGGTTGCCTTATGGACATATATGGCTGAGGAATCCCCTTAGCAGTAAAGTCCATCCCGATGATAAAATCCTTAGACTAGGTCCCTTGTATAGGTGTTTAGGGACGTAAAGTGAGGATAACAGGAATGGGTAATCAGGGTTATTGTTGGTTTGATGAAATTAATAAATTTATTGTTGATCGATGTAATCAATAAATTTATTATTATTTGTGGGTTGAAAACCCTATATGCTCACCAGGCTCCCAAGCCTGACCCACTCAGCTTTCTGTTTTACAGGTAGTGGACCCAGAGCATAATTTGGATGATGATGAGGGATTTTTGGATTATAGGCCAGTATTTGTAAATCACTATTGTAAGGCTTATAATGCACTGTTTATGCTTTTGATCTGTATCGAACATGACATCCCGAGTCTTTTTAAAGAAATACATTTCTACAGAAGTGCTTTAATAAATCTTTATCATATTTTTATTTTAGGAACAAATTTCGCAACACTTTTATGTAAAATGTTTCTCTGATTTTCAAACAAGCATAAACAAAATCGGTCTTTTCTGGCTATAAAAATAGGGATGTCATAGATTTGTTGTTATAACACATCATCCAGTGGTTATACATGATTTCATCCATGAAATTTTCTCTCTTTCATAGATATTCAAGTGTTTTCAAAACACTAAGAACACCAAGAACACACACTAGTGTTCTTGGACCTTAAACACCTTTAGAAGCTTCTATATTGTAAGTACACTTGTCTTAGCTTGTTTTATACTTGAATCAACTAGTTTAAACCTAGAAAACATTAAGAAAACAAGATCAACAAGGTGTTTACGGCCAAGGAACTTCCTTGGGCCGTAAACCCTAGTTAAGGGTGCAAATGAACCCTAATCCCTTCCAAAGCCTTGGGATCAAGTCTAGAACACTTCCAACATGAGCTATAGATCTTAAAACTTGACTTGGTACAAAATACCATGAGTTTATGGCCGTAAACTCATGGAGAAATGGTCATTGGGCCGTAAACTCATGTAGTTATTACCATATGGGCCATAAACTCCAAAGAGAGGCCCTACACCCCTTATATGCAACCCTATGTGGTTTAACACATCATTACAAGTGTTTCCTAGTCCCAAAGGTTGTTCCATTACATAATTAGTTGTTATAAACAGTAATTGTAAGCATATATGTGTCATTATATGTTAAATACGATCCGTGTGTGCTCAAGTCTTCACTTGACACTTCGTATCCTTTACCGATCTTACATTCGCATCACTTACTTCAGGTGAGTTCATACCCCTTAACTTATCTTTTAAATGATTTTAAATGCTTTTATAAGGGGGGGGGGGGGATACAGGTAGAAAACATGCTAGTTATATAATAAATCACATGCGATTTATAACTGTGTTTCAAACAAGGATTTCATATACTTCAAACTGTGTTTCAAAACAAACTACTTTTAAATCGTTTTATAAACTAACATCAAGTCATTAGTTATTTATTGTTCAAAACTCTTTAAATGTATTACAAAACCTCTTTTTAACTTATATACTATCAGAATGCATGCTTATATATGTATAGTTATATACATAATGTTTAAAGGACTTAGGACTGCTAGCTCGCTTTATTTCCTTTTCCTTGTTTGGATGTGGACTTAGGGTATCGGCCCGTTGTCCGAAGGTCGTCTAAATATTAGATATATATTATGTATATATATGTTGACATAAAAGTTCTATTCAACAGTTCAGTACCTTTGGCTAGCAAAGGTATACATTCATCTATTCATATACATAACTTACTAGTAAACTATAATAGGTATAGTTTAGGAGAATTGTATCATATACAAGTACTATAACAGAGAATACTATAACAAAGAATACTACAACAGAGAATACTAGAAGACAGAGAATACTAGATAGAGAATACTATAACAGAGAATACTATACATAGAATACTACTACTACTATAACAAGTATACTATAACAAGATTCAGAGATAATATAATGTCAGATACTGCTTCATGACACATCAACCATTTCGTTATGTCACGTTTTGTAACCAGAATCTCCTGGAGGGAGAGCATGAGTTTGCGTATAGATCTATACTGGATTGACTATCCTACACCTTTGTTGTTCGCTACAGTGGGATTTGCAAGTCTACAGGTGCCAAATGTCATTTCTTTCGACGTCTTTCATCTTCGTGTTATAGTCAGATTAGTATGGTAACAATCATATCACATTTTGCCTTAATTAAACCATTGGTTCTAAGGTAGTTATTACTTCAGTGATTAACTATAAATAATACTGCAGTGCATATTTACATTTTCCCACTATATTCAAATTGTTATCTTCTCACATAAAGTGTAATATAAAACTATATTTTGGTAATGATAGTCATACTTAGGAAAGCCATTCACTTTTACAAAGGAACAAACATATAAAATAGTCGGGTCTTGGTAGAAGACTATTTTTTATACTAGTAGAAAATATAGGATTTTGTAGGAGTTTCAAACATATACAAACATTTACATTGTTCAATTACAAACATTTTCATCAAACTTATAGAAACATTGACACTAAATACTTATGAACTCACCAGCTTAAATGCTGATCTATGATTTCAAAATAACTAGTATTCTCAGGTCACCAGTAGATAGGTACCGATGATCAGGTTTTGAGAAGATGGAGCATCTTCAAAACTAGTCTTTTATTTTGATTATTCATTTTTGGTGTCTTATTACTATTAAGGAACACTCTTGTATGAAATTATACTATTAATGCAATAGATGATGTTGTTACTTATTTACTACTTTGCATTGGTATCATAATGTACATGACGTCCTCCGCCCAAAAATGTATCGAGTTCCTATGTTTTCCAACAGAATCAGGGTAACCTCAACCCAACTCGTCAAGTTCTGTTGTGAACTCGTCGAGTTCTTTAGTCAGTCAAATAGCTTAATTCATTAAGCCCTTTTTCTCAAATCCAAAGGTTCCAAACTACAGATTCCTAACCATAGAGACATGTAGAAGGGTAAAGTTTCCAACTTTACCCCCAAAGATAATCTAATAAGCCTTAGACCCAAACCATAGTTCCTTTGAGGAGGATCTTGACCCATTAAGCACTAAAATCTCATCCCATTGTCCCAAAACACAAATATGTTGTCCAAAAGTGGACAAATCACGTAAAGTTTCTTACTTTACATCCATGCATGCTTGAAGCACGCTCCAAGGTCCATTTTAGGCTTCATAGTGGACATATTACGTGAATGAGACATGGAGACTATAAAGCTTGCAACTTTAATCCTTTAGAGGTCTTATAGAGGCTAGATCTACACTCTCAACCTCTGGAAACCTCTTTCCTTTGGACATCCAAACGAAAGTCCCCAAACCAAACCCTAAACTACAAAAGATGAGATCGGATAAACTACATGTCATGGTTGTGACTTTATACCTCCAAGATGCAGCCTTTGATGTAGAGTTTTTAGATCCAAGTTCACTCTTCCAAGCTTGATACTTCTCTATTCAAAACCTCCTTCAAAGATTTCAAATAACCACTCAACCACTTCACAAAACTCAATGAGCAAGGAGGAAAGTAATTCTAGGGTTTTCTCTGGGAAAAGGGGCTGGTAAGGATGCCAACCCTAGGAGTTAATGCTCTTTATATAGGGTGCAATGCCCGAAAATTAGGGTTTTCATCCCCAGTGTCCACTCATCGAGTTGGGGAATCCCAACTCGTCGAGTAGATCCTCTGATCTACACGACTGGAAGGCTTCCTACTCGTCGAGTTCCTTTCTATACTAAAAAGAAATTCAGAATTAATTCATACCTGGAGCAAGCGTTACAAATCTCCCCCAGTTGAACTAGAATTCATCCTTGAAGTCTGTTGATGTGAAAAGGTCCAGATAATGCTCCCTCATCTCCTCCTCCAGCTTCCAGGTCCATTTGGATCCTCTTCGGTGCTACCATTACACCTTAAATAGCCTTACTTTCTTGATCCAAAGAACCTTAGTCTTCCTATCCAAAACTGTAACATGTTTCTCAATGTAGTTCAGGCTCTCATCTACCTGAATGTTGTCCAAAGATATAATTGTAGCCTTGCCAGTGACACACTTCTGCAGCTGGGACACATGGAAGGTGTTATGAATCTAACTCAACTCATCCGGAAGGTCTAGTCGATAAGCAACCCTACCGACTCGGCAGAAATCCTGAATAGACCAATAAATTGGGGCCCAACTTCCCCCTTTTCCGAAACTTAATGACACCCTTCCATGGTGGCACTTTCAGCAAGACGAAATCTCCCACCTGAAACTCAAGGTTCTATCGGTGTTGGCCAGCATAACTCTTTTGACGGCTCTACACGACTCGCACCCTTTCGTGTACCTGTTGAATCATCTCGGTGGTCTTGAGTACCACCTCAGTGCTTCCCATGACTCGATGTCCTACCTCGGCCCAAGACACGGGAGTCTTGCACCTCCGACCATACAACATCTCAAACAGAGGTCGGTCAATACTAGCATGACAACTATTATTTTATGAAAACTCTGTTAGTGGGAGGTATGTATCCCAACTCCCTACGAAATCCAATACACATGCCCGAAGCATATACTCGAGCGTCTGGATCATCTGGTCGCTCTGGCCATCCGTCTGGGGGTGGTAAGCGGTGCTGAAATGTAACTGGGTGCCCAATTCTTCATGGAATTTCCTCTAAAACTTGGAGGTGAATCAGACATCACAGTCCGAGACCATGGATACCAGTACTCTGTGCCTAACCACCACCTCTCGCACATAGATATCTGCCAATTTCTTAGCAGAGATACTCTCAAGGATCATAATAAAATGGGCACTCTTTGTCAACCTGTATACAATGACCCTAATGGAATCCACACCCCTCGCTGTCCGTGGTAACTTCGTAATGAATTCCATGGTGATCTCTTCCTATTTCCACATGGGAATGGGTAGCGGCTGAACTTTGTCGTGGGGCCTCTGATGTTCGGTCTTGACCTTCCTGTAGGTCAAGCACCGCTCCAGAAACCATACGATCTCCTGCTTCATGTAGGGCCACTTGTAACCCAACCTCAGATCTCTGTACATTTTTTTGGCCCCCAGTTGAATAGTGAACTTGGACTTATGTGCCTCCTCCAAGATTTTCTGTCTCACACCTCCGGATACCGGTACCTACACCTGACCACACTGTGTCAAAAGACCCCGACCATCCCGAACAAACAAAGGAATCTGCCCACAAATCCATTATATCTTCCAGTTTTCTTTCTTCAAACCCTCCACCTGATCCTCCTTGATCATATCCAATAAGGGGGACATCACTGTCATCATCAAATAGACATCTCCAATCGGAGCACAAAGTGTAAAGCCCTATTTATTTATTAAATCAATAAATAAAAAATAAGCGAATAGTAGCCCTAAAATAAATAATTATATATGCGGGGTGTTGGGTTCGAGGAGTAATTGCTATATTTTTTAGAAGTTTGGGGCTAAAAATGTGAGTTTGGGACTCATTTTATTATATTTATGAAGAGAGGGGCTCCGTGGTAATTATTTGAACTTAATTTGAAAGGAGATTGGAGGGACCAATCCTGCCATTATGACAAAATGTTTGTGGGTGATGGGTATATAAACACGTTATGAAACCCTAGACCCAAGGGGCAGTGCAGCCGCCATCATCGGGCTCTTCGGCCTACACCCTCTCATCGACACCTCCATCCAGCCGCCCCCTCTCCTCCGATATTTGGTGCCATTTCCCTTTGCTGTTCAAGTCGCAACCATCCCCGATGAAGTCGCCAATCGCCGGAGACCGCCAATGATGCTTACCATGTCCTGAGATATCGAAGTCTGTTGGGTGTATCGGAAGTGATGGACGATGTGGTCATTTCTGGTGGAGGTGCGACCACCATAGTAGAGAATCTAGATCGCCGAGTGTGTTGTGCTTCGTCATCGTGGCGTCTGGGAACCCGATGGTGGCTATAGGTGGAATGGGAAGTGTTGATGTGTGGGAGGTGATCGATGGGGTTCTTCTCGCTACTTCACTGCAGCCGTTGAAGATTAAGCCGATGGTGAGTGACCTCGGTTCTATGTTGCTGTTGCGACGGTATTCCGACGAGATGTACCGGTTCCAATCGCTGCTCCTCGGGGTTTGTTCAGACCGTCATCACTGCCGCCACTTCAAGGCATCGTTGCTACGGCCGCCGACCTTGCTACCGTCAATCACTGATGTTGGGCGATGCTTGGTGTGCGTATTTCATGTGTGACTTAACTTCAGTCAATTATTTGGTGTTCATATGTATTGTGGGTTATTTGTCTAGTCGGAAATCGCAAGGCTGCCGCCTTGCACCACCGCCGGCCACCATTTGGGTGGCTATGCGTGTGTATGTGTATGCTAGTGAGTGTGTGCGTGATTTTGGATTTGTGTTGTAATCTGTAATAGTATCGGAATAATGAAAGAACTCGAAAACCACCACCTTAGGGTGGTGGTTGCCGCCTCTTTCCGCCACCGACCTCCGTGTCGGGTGGCGGTGTGCTTGTCTTGTGAGTTGACTCGATTGGGGATGCTAGAAACCCTAATGGGCTCAAAGGAGCTCTAATGGGCCCAATGAAGCTTAATGGACTCTAATGGACCCAATTAAACCCATATGGGCCTAATAAGATTTTAGTGGCTTAATAGGCCCAATAAAGCCCTAATTTACATAAAAGGCCAACAAATTGAGAAATGAGCTAATATTTGGATTGGAAAACCCTAATGCTAATGAAACCCTAACTTTAAGAATCAATCGGGTCACACACACGAGAATTATTTAATAACTTAAGATATTAAATAATAATCATTGGCAAACTAACATAAAACATAATGGAGTTAATGGATTTAGTCCTTAATGGGTTAAGAAAGAAGCACCGAACCCTAATCATCATTTCATGTGAAAACTCTAATTTCGGATTATGGGCTTGGACTTATCGAGACCCACATTTGGGCCATTGGAATGGAATTGTGTGATTAACCCCAATCACACCATATGACTTATTTAAAAGAATGATGGACTTAATGGATTAAGTCCTTAGAGGAATAATTCCTTAATGGGTTAAGTAGGAAACTTAATCCTAATCGGCATTTTATGTGAAACCCTGACTTCACTTGGGTTTATTGTTGGGCCTTTCTATTGCTTAATAATTGGATTATTAATGGGCCATCCAAGAATAATTATATGGACTAAAATGATTTAATGGGCCTAGGGTAAGTCCCATGTAAGGGGTTGGGCCCAATTTGGAAATTTGGGCCATAGATGGACCATAGTTGGGCCTTAATGATTGTATGATGTTGGGCCTTAGAATAAGACCATGTATAGGCCTGGGCCCAATTTGGAAAATTGGGCCATATGTTGGGCTTTGATTCCTAGTTCGCTTTGGGCCTATGGTTTGGGCCTTGGGCTTGAATAAAGCCAATCTTAGGGTAATGTAGTAATTATCCAAGTATGTATTTATGGTTATGTGTTGGGACCCAATTATTAATTGGGTGTTATTTTGGTGTTGACAGTTCGGGAATTTGTCATCCGGCAGCTGTGGTTGAGTCTGCAGGACTTCAGCAGTGTGGGGTTGTGACTACGGGACTTCAACAGTATGAGGTGAGTTACCTTCCAGTAGCGGTGGGTCTAAGGCCACAATGTCGACCCACCAGTAGGAGATGTATGATAGATGATTGTGTTTGTGATATCATCTAGGTTTGCTACTACCTGATATGTTATATGCTAGCATGAGATGTTGTATGTAATAGTAGTGGAGTTCGGTTATTAGGACCGAAGGGTAGTCAGACACCCCAGATACGTCTGACAGTATGTGATGATATGTTGCATGCTGGCTTGTTATGTTTTATGCGATAGAGGTAGTAGGAGGGGACTAGTCCCCGAGGTTCGGTTGTTAAGACCGAAGGGTAGTTCAGACATCCCAGATATGTCTGATAATATGTTTATGTTATGTTATATATGATAGTAGTAGTAGGGGTGAAATAGTCCCCGAGGTTCGGTTGTTAGGACCGAAGGGTAGTCAGCACCCCAGAATGGCTCGACATGGGTAGTTAACACCCCAGAATAGCTTGACGTGGGTAGTCAGCACCCCAGAATGGCTTGACACGGGTAGGTCGGCACCCCAGAAAGGCCGTACCGGGTAAGTCGGGCACCCCATGAATGCCTGACAATATATGTATGTTATGTGATTATATGGTATGTGGTATGATGGGGGAACTCACTAAGCTTTGTGCTTATGGTTTTTCAGTTTTGGTTTCAGGTACTTTGTGTCTAAAGGAAAGGAGCCGACTTGATCGCAACGCATCACACTATGGTTTTCCGCACATGAGATCTTTGGGATTACACTCTGATATTATTTTATGATAACATGTTTGATTATTTCTACTTTGGTTTTGACATGACATGATGTTACGGATGTTTTATCACACTATTGGTTTTATAATGACATATTTTAAAATGAAATTTTTGGCCTGTATTTTTGGGATGTTACACAAAGATATGGAGACATTACCTCTACGGAACCAAGTGCACTGTCTTCACCGACCACAAAAACCTACAACACATTTTCGATCAGAAGGAGCTGAACATGAGGCAACGACAATAGGTAGAGCTACTCAATGATTATGAGTGTGAAATATGCTATCATACTGGTAAAGCCAATGTGGTAGCGGATGCCCTTAGCTGGAAAGAGTCTTCAGGTCACAAGGTGAAGGCACTAACAATGGCCATCCATTCCCATCTATCCGCTCAAATCAGAGAGGCTCAGCTAGAAGCCTTGAAACCAGAGAACATGCCAGATGAAGCTTTCAGGGGAATGGAAAAGAACTTAGAGATCAAGGGAGACGAAGTTTACTATTTCATGAACCGGATCTGGACCCCAAAGTTTGGTGGTTATAGGGAGGTTTTCATGAACGAAGCTCATAGGACTCGTTACTCCGTTCACCCAGGTTCATATAATATGTATCTGGATCTCAAAAAGCTCTATTGTTGGCCAAACATCAAAGCAGAAATTTCTACCTTCGTGGTCAAGGTGAAGGTGGAATATCGAAAGCCCTCAGGTCTACTTTAACAACTAGAAATACCTGAGTGGAAGTGGGAACGAATTACGATGGACTTCATCACCAAATTGCCCAAGACTCTGAATGGCTATGACACTATCTAGGTAATCGTTGACAAATTGACTAAGTCCGCCCACTTCCTGCCAATCAAAGAAACATTCAAGATGGAGATACTGACCTGAACCTACATCCAAGAGATAGTTTGACTACACGGTGTGCCTGTGTCCATTATCTCGGATAGATATAACAGATTCACCTCAAGATTTTGGTAGTTACTACAGAAGGCTCTTGGAACTAAGTTGGATATAAGCACAGCTTACCATTTGCAAACTGATAGGCATAGTGAGAGAAGAATTAAAATATTGGAAGACATGTTGAGAGCATGTGTTATCGATTTTGGTAAGTCATGGGACACCCATTTTCCCCTAGTCGAGTTTTCCTACAACAACAACTATCATACAGGTATCAAGGGTGCTCCATTTGAAGCCCTCTATGGCCATAAGTGCAGATCCCCTTTGTGTTGGGCTGAAGTAGGTGACAGGCAGCTAGCTAAGGGACAAATCCATGACAACACTCTCACTGGTCGGGAAATCATTCGAGAAACCACTGAAAAGATCGTGCAAATCTGAGAATAACTAAAAGCCTCTAGAGATTGACAAAAGAGCTATGCCGACAGAAGATGAAAACCCTTGGAGTTCCACGTAGGTGATCGTGTTCCATTGAAGGTATCACCATGGAACAGAATGATACGCTTCGGGAAGCATGGTAAGCTAAATCCGAGATACATTGGACCATTCGAGATCCTCGCTAGGATCGGTCCCGTAGCTTACAAACTCCGATTGCCCCAAGAGCTTAGCAACATTCATCCCGTCTTTCATGTGTCGAATCTTAAGAATTGTCTATCCGAAAAAACCTTTGTGATACCACTCGATGAAATCGAGATCAACAGGAATCTAAACTTCATGGAAGAAGCAGTAGAAATCATGGATCGGGAAGTTAAACGAACAAAACAAAGTCACATACCGATATTGATGGTTCGCTGGAATGCCAAGGACCTTAATTCACTTGGGAGCGAGAAGATCAAATGCAACAAAAGTACCCGCACCTTTTTCCAAGTCCATGATTGTATTCTATAAGTAGAATTTTGGGACGAAATTCCATCTATCGGGGGGATGATGTGACAACCCGAATCTTTTTTAGTCAACGAAAGTCCAATCCCGTTAAATAAAATTTTGAATTTTATTTGTTCTGTTAAATTTTTGTGGGTTAGAAAATCATTTAAAATTATATAAATAAAATTTATATAAGAGTCGGAACCAAAAACACGTGAAAACCGAGTTTTCCTTTAAAAATAAGCGAAATTCCGTCCAGCCATGCTTTTACGGCCGTAAACCCTGGGCGGTAAACCCGTTTACGTTTAAGAACTCATTTCTCAACCTTAAACCTAACCGGTATAAAGGTTTTTCCCAGAGAGATTTCTCATTTTTCATCTTTTTCACCCAAAAACTCTGCCAAGTGCTCCCAAGGACCTCCCAAGGACCTGCCAAGAACATTCATATCATCAAGATCAAACCTTCAAATCTTCAAGTTTTTCACCAAGAACACCAAGAACTGCCTTCAAATCTTCAAAGGCTGCAAACCATTCACAGGCAAAATCAGTTCACGGCCGCAAACTTGTTCACGACCGTAAACCCAAGATTCCAACCGTAAACAACATTGGACCGTGAACCTTGGCTGAAAATCCACTTTTTCCATTTCAAACAAGCCGCGGTAACATTCCTAAACCAAAATCAAGTGTTTTCCAACTCTATAATTATGGTTTCACTAATTAAAATACAATTATGTGTTTATTTATCATTAGGAAACCATTAATACCGTGTACTACAACTCGAGGGTCATACTTCCGATTTTTGGTTCCGAGCACGTTTACATAATCAACTGTGAGTTCATACCCCTACGCTTTTACTGTTTTTAATGTTTTCATGGGGGGGGGGGGGGTTGATACAAGCCAAATATAAATAATTTTTGTTCTTATAGAAGGGATTTCAACAGAATTAAAACCTATGCAATTGATACAACCAAGCAATCACTACACTTTATAAAATATTTAGACATTTTATCCCTTTTGTAACATGCTGAGCATAAGGGAAGTTTTCAACTTACAACCATAATTTCAAGGTTTTACAGAACAACACATGAATCGAGTACATAACATACAAACAAACTATAATAGGTATAGTTTGGGATTTCATTACACAGTTTTACTAATTCATAGCTTATACATTAACAAAGATATAAACTATGATAGATACTATGGTATACATCACTACTTTCTAAACACAAGAGTATAACACTAAATAATTATTTAAGTATAATTATTTATACTCTACAAGTATACATACGGTTTCAAGTACAAGAAAACAATACAATACTACACGTAAACTAGTTAATACAGGGTTATGAGACATTGCTTCAATTGTAACCTTCGGGGTGCGGGCTAAATCCTACCACTATATAACCAGAGTCTCATGGAGGGAGAGTGTGAGATTTATGAATAGATCTATTCAGGATTGACAATCCCACACCTAAACTGCTAGCTACAGTTAGGCAGGCATGCCTGGGGTGACAAATATCATACCATTTCGACGCCTGAAGAACGTCACAGAGGTCACTAGTCATATCAAGCATGGTTATACCAAAATCACAACATTATAAGCACTACTAAAAAACAGCACTTTAATGACGCGCAAACAATGACACTCGCTCATAGAGGACACGTATTTGTGAGCGCCCTAAAAAATAACGTCAGTTTTGCAAAATTTGAAGGATAGAGGACACGCATTTTTGCGTGCCCGAAAATTAGTGTCAGAAAAGAAAAAAATGCGGAGGGCGCCTTTCATAAAATGTGCGTCGTCTAAATGTGTCACTTTATAACATTTTATAACATTTTAATGAAACACGCGTTTTTAAGGCGGGATTTCACCCGCCCATTGAATCCCAAAAATTAAACCCCCCGCCTCTTCCAATTAGCAAGAAAAAGCCCTACCCTTCATCTTCATAGCAGCATCGCACCTCCACCCAACCTCCGATCTCGCACCGCCAAGTGTCTCCGACCATCTTCTCCAACCATTCTTTCATGTCACACTACACCAATAACAAAACACCGATCACTATTTTAGGTCACCATTCACCAATAGCCTCACTATTCCGAGACTTTAAATCAAGTGTTCATTTGACCATAAAGTCAAAATTGAATCGAATGTTCATTGGACACAAAATCATTGATACGGCCAGCGACGCCCCCGCTCCCCCTTCTTTCAAGTTGTTTACAGGTACGATCCATCAGCCATGAGACCACAAATCAACAAGAAAGGTGCGTATAGTTTTAGTTTGTGTTTCTATTACGGGATTTTTTATATTCCTCATTTCACCTTTTATTTTCAAGAAAATCGTATTCATGAAAATTGTAATTATAGATCGTTGGAAGCATAGGAGTTGTGGCTGTAGGTCTGGATTTAGGGAATGAAGGGCCGCTGGTTCAAAAGAATGTTCATTCCTTTTAAGCCATCGTTATATGACTTCTGTTGGAATTCGTTTCTTGTAGGAAATGTCTGTTGATTTCTTTGTTTATAATTTTAGTTTAAAGAAGTTGTACAAAGTTGAGATTAACTGTCTTCAAAGAAAACGATTGAAGAATTCCATACAGCTTTTCTATTTAGAGAAACTGTTTTTCATACAAACTTTTCGTTTCTTCAGCAGATATCAAGCTCTTAATCTCATGGCGACAGTAACAATGGCAACAACAGCTTGTGCAGCTGCTCTGTTATATTATACTTTAAACAAAAAACTACAATCCAACACAACACCCGATGATGAAGAAGAAAGTGATAGCCTTGTACAGAGTCATGGTCCTTCAGGAGTTGAACGAGTATCCAGTAGACTAATCCAGGCTTCTGCAACATGGCTGGAAACCATTTCAACTTTGTCAGAAACTCTTCGATTTACATATTCAGAAACTTTAGGTAAATGGCCAATTGGAGATATAGCTTTGGGCATTAGCTATTTGTTAAAAAGATAGGTTAGCATGTATCATGATGTCCATTTCACCATGATTTGAGGCTTCATTCGATTGATGGAATCTTATAACCTTGATGTACAGGGGAATTTGCATATTAGTAGTGTATATAGAGGTGAAGAAAGCCTGCAACTTACAGGTCCTGAAATAGTTTCTGAGCTTAAATATCCCTTGGATTTGTGGACTCCTTTTGGCATTTCTCCAAAAAAACATTTCCCATGTTTCTAGAGGAGACATGCTTTTCACCTGAAGATGTTCTTATTCAGGAACCCAAAGCTGGAGTAAGTATTCTCTCTCTCTCTCTCTCTCTCTATATATATATATATATATATATATATATATATATATATATATATATATATATATATATATATATATATATAAGCTGGATTAAGGACTGTTTCTTTTTTTGGTGAGGCTGATTTGCTAATTGACTAAATGACCATTTTACCCTTACATCTGATGTCAAAAGATTGGTTGATTTATATCAGATTTTGAAGCCGGCTAAAACAATACTAATAAACCACAAGACAAAAACATTCCTTCTATTAATTTGTGGGACCCACAACATCAAGGACACTCTAACAGCTGCAACAGGGGCAGTTGTATCATTTCATCATACAGTTGTGCATGAAGGAGGAGTTACGAATTTTGTATTATTAGGTTATGCTCATTGTGGAATGGTTGCAGCTGCTGGATGGATTGCAAAGCTTTCAACTCCTCTTCTTCTTAAAGCATTCCAAGATTACCCTGATTATAAGCTTCAAGTATCACTTTTTTACTTTTTATCTTTTCTTTTTTTATATTCCAACTTTTAACATATATATTTAAAAAAAGATTTTCCATTGGATTCAGATTGTTGGACATTCTTTGGCTGGATGTTTTTTTATATTTCAACTTTTTATCTTTTCTTTTTTTATATTCCAACTTTTTATCTTTTCTTTTTTTATATTCCAACTTTTTTTATATTCCAACTGCTGCACTTTTAACTTATGTCTTAAGGGAACAGAAAGAACTCTCTGCAACTATTTGTGTCACATTTGCTCCAGGTAAATCTATCAAGCTATAGCATTCTACTTTATTTATTTATTCTCATTTTACTTTTGAAAAATCTAAATTGCTATAATTAAACATTGTTGATATGATAACAGCCTTCATCCATCAAAAATATCATTTGAAGAGAATCTTGTTTCTTCGTAAACGGAAACGTAAAATCCCGGTTCCTGGTGAAATTGCAAAGTGTAACAAGCCCGAAACTTCAAATCCTTCAAAAGTGAATCTTGTTTTTGATGATATTCAACTGTTGATATCTGATGAAGATGTTCATGAGAGAACCAAGAGTACATCCCCACCATATCTACCTACCTCTTTCCATCACCATACATAACGATTATGGAAACTACTCGGGTAGAACATCGATGGGTGGTTCAGTTGGTGTCTTGAATGGAGATCAAGAAAAAGAAGAAGTCAAATATTTAAGTCAACAAAATGGCATAAAGGTTGATGAAGATGATATAGAGAAAGAAAAACGACAGACATCCGAGTATCTTGTTTATTATTACGCAGATAAAGGTAAAAATGTGAAGATTTGATAGCACAGTAGTTATTAGAAGTTCTTTTTTTAATTCAAGTTGCAGAAAATGCACCATACAAATTCACTTTTGACTGTAATCTTATATACCCTTGAATTTGTTTGTTTCATGAAACCAAAGGTATACACCCCTCAATTCACGACAAAGGTCTGAAAGTTGCCATCTTTACAAATAAAAGTTCCCATAGTAAATTGGGAAGTTTCATTAGCAATTTAGCATACTTGTTGTGTTAATGGATGTGTATAAAGATTTTAGAATAAGATATTAATTAGTTTCCTATGAATTGTGTAAATATTTACGGTTAATTACATTTTATGTAAATTTTTAGATAATTAATTAGTTTCCTATGAATTGTGTTTTACAAGATAATAACCTATAATTTATAATTTAGATATTTATAAAATTAAAGTTGAATTATTTTCAGGTTGGAGCAAGAAATAATGGAATGATTAATGGAGGGCGATAGAGTCATTCCGACATTGAAGCCAAAACATTTGTTCTCTGGGAAACAGTCAAACGGGAAGACTACTAGACGTTAAAGAGGTAAATTATATTTTTTATTTAATTTTAATGTGTTATTTTTTTTGTGTTTAGGTTGCAGAAAGTACTGCTTGCTAAAAAAGAGGAGGTACGACAAGATAAAGGTTGGCTAGTTTCTCTGTGTTTAGTATGTAAAATATTATTGTGTAAGTACTTCTACTTCCATTGATTTGTTAAGTATAGCATCCTATTACAAAATAAATCTTTGATCAATGTTCACAAAGGGGTTCAAAGATCTTATCATCATGGTTTGTATTCATTACAGATAGAGGATTTACCTCCAAAAACTGTTTTTATAATTGTTGTGAAGCTTTTTCCTATGCAAAGGGTACTCTACAAAAAATTCCTTGATGTTCATGGACTCATAGAAGAGAAGGCTTCTAAAGAAAAAACCAGGAAGAGTTTTTTTTTCCAATTATCAGGCATTGGCTCAGGTATTCTTTTTAACTTAATGGACTTAAAAGCAACATGACTTAATCTATTAAGTTATTGGATAAATAATGTACATTTATTGTCTGTATGTTTTACTCTGTGGCTTTTTGTTTTTGTTCAATAATTGTAATATGGTTTCCACTTGCTAGATATGGAATCATCCTGGAATATTGCAACTAATGAAAGATAGAAACTTTAGGAACGTGAAAATGTTGTTGAAAATTTCCTTGAAGACAGTTTTAGTGATGAGAACTTGGACTATACCATGACTAATGGAGTTAAAGTTTCATTTTCTTTCCCGTGTGCTAGAGTATCCGTTTGGAGGATGTATATCAAATAAATATGGAAAATTCTTATCTATTTGATCTAATCCATGTTACCTTTTAAATGTAGCACCATATTATTCAAACATCAAATCAGGGCATTTGACTTTACCATCTTCTTTTATGTTATATTAATTTGATTTTTTTATTTGTTTTATGAAAAGCTTTAAGAGCTACAGCTTTAGTTGTTAAACGTAAGGATGATCGAGTAATGCGAAAACAAAGAAGAGAAGTCAGTGACAAATGGGTATATATTACATTGTTCCAAGACCATCTACTACAGCAAGGTTGGTGTAAGAGTTGATGACGAGAACATTGTTACGAGACCTTCAGTGAGTTATGATGATGTCCCTTAATAGCAATGTAGTATTAGGTTATATAGTTAGGGATGATTATTTGTATTTGACATGTTAGTGCAATGAATTATCTTTCTTATTTATTGTATTTTATTTTGTATGACATTAACTTTTGTGCAATGGATTGTATTTTTTGTATATGGTATTTTATTTTCTATTATGATATATGAAATGCAAATTTAATTTGAAAATTAGTAAATCTATAAATAATTTTTTAAAAATAAAAATAAAAATTACGATACGCAAAAATGTGTGTCATCTTCATTTATGACATGGCCTTTCTTGACAATGGCTTTAATGATACGCATTGCGTGTCGTAAATGCGCGTCGTCTCTAGACGACGCGCAAAAGCACGTCTTCTATCGTTATGACAGGGCCTTCCTTGACGCGCATTTGCGCGTTGTCTGAGCGTTTTACGACGCGCAATGAACGTCGTAAAAGGCTGTTTTTCTAGTAGTGAACTAACCTTTGTTTACGGGATTTCATTCTTCGTTAGTTTTATTTTAAGTAATAGAACTAACATACACTACACTGGAGGATTCCAGGGGATACAATACATAGTTTTATTTTAAGTAACAATACATCACTGGTGGCAGCCAGGGTTTTCATAAATAGTTTTTCATACAAGATAACGTTATACAATACAACTGGTGGTAACCATGCATACAAACAATTATATTCATGTACTACTATAGAACATAGTCACTAACATTACAACTTAGTCTTAGTGTTTAAGACTACTTTTTATTACTAAAGAAAATATTGGATTTTCTTGAGAAACATACAAACATTTTTACAGAGTCAATGGCAGGTTTCCATTACTAAAACATTCTTATGAACTCACCAACTTAAAAGTTGATACACTTTCAAAATCGCTTGTATTCTCAGGAAATCAGTAGACAGGTATTCCCGCGAGCTTTTGAGAAGAAAGAGTACATAAAGTCACGTCTTTTACTATTTTATTATATTTTGCTATATACAAACTATGTATCAAACATATGTATATACCTTATATATTCAATGTAATGGTTATGTTTACTTTGATTACTATGATGCAATTGTTGTGTTACTACACATGACGTCTTCCACCCCCTAACGTTTTTGTCGTTTCGGTTTGGGGGTGTGACATCTTACATCTTCTCATTACCTTTTCCGTGGATATAAAGATCATCAAAAATGTTTGGGGGTGTGACATCTTATATATAGGATTAGGTTTATGTGAGACCACTATATTTTGTGAGACGGGGAGACGCAATTCTAACAATTCATTTTGTAGATAAAAAAACATTTTTAAAATGCAAAATAATTGAAAATTTTCAATTATTTTTAATATTATTTTCATCACTTTTTTTATCCAAAATAAAAAAATTACCGTTTTTTAAAATACCTGTAAAATATTCTAGTAGAATATCAAAATATTCTAATAGAATATTAGAATATTTTATATATTTCACAAATCTAGTAGAATACTATAATATTCTAACATTTTAAAAATCACGTTGGAATACTAATAGTGTAATATTCTATTAGAATATTTCACGTATTTAAAAAAAAACGGTAATTATTTTTTTCTTTATTTAATTTTTTTAGGTATAGAAAATGACGAAAATAATAATTAAATAAAGAATTTTCGGATTTTTACTTTTATTTTCCATTTTAAAACTATTTTTAGATTGCATCTTACGGTCTCACAAAATTAACATGCTCTTAAATGAATATATATATATATATATATATATATATATATATATATATATATATATATATATATATATATATAGAGAGAGAGAGAGAGAGAAGTTTAATTTAGAAAATAAAAAATATTGAGCACTGGGGAATCATTCTCAGTCTCTCATTTATTTTTGCCGTAAAATCCTCCGTCGTACCAGCGAAAATGGAAAATGAATACACATGTGTTTTCCAACAAAACATGTGTAACATCCAAAATTCCAGGTATCCTATTTTATTTAATTATTTTGTGTCAAGGAGAGGAACTTGACGAGTTGGCGCTTAAACTCATTGAGTAGGATCGATTGTTGACTGGATTTAATGAATAGACTCGACGAGTCGACTAATAGACTCGACGAGTCCGCAATGTGGACAGAAACCCTAAATCTTCGGGCCTGTGCCCTATTTAAGGGACCTTATGGCCCTCATTTGCAGCCACCTTCACCCTTGAGAGCACTAGAGGACCTGAGAGCGTTGTGATAGAGAGAAGAAGATGTTTTCATCATTTTAAGTGTGATTTTGCAAGAAAGAAGGAAGGAGGGCAAGATAGGAAGATTGAGGAGATCAGATCTACCACCATTTGATCAGAAGAGGCTGCTAGAGGTATAGATCTATGCTCAATCTCGTGTTTATGGTGATCCACTTGAATCTAGGGTTTTCTTATGCCTTCTTTAGCTTGGATTCGAAGTATATGAGGTCCCAAGGTGGAGTTCTTCTTAGATCTAGACCTTAAGAGGTCCAGAGAGTCCTATCTATCCTGCTTTATGCTATTCCATTAGAGATATGAACCTAAGTTGCCATTTTAGAAGCTATTTCACCAAAAAGAGTCCTATGTGTGTTGCATGTGTGTAAAGATTGGACCTTTACATAGTTATTGAGGATTGGGAAGTCAGATCTATAGGTTAGAGGAACAGATCTGACCTCAGAAGGGCATTTGAGTGTTGCCATGGAAGGAACTCATCGACTCCATAAGGGGACTCGACGAGTCGAGTCGGGGTTGCCCTGCGATTCATGACCAGTGGTAACCCATCGAGTGGAAGGTTCACTCGATGAGTCGAGTGAGACCTAAGAAGGATTTATGGGACACGCTTGGACTCGCTGAGTCACCCATGTGCACTCGACGAGTTTGGTCAAAGTTTGACCGTTGACTAGAGTTGACTTCCGTTGACCTTGGGGTTTTGGTCAAGCTGATTTAAGAGAGGTCATAGAGGGGTAGAATGGTCTTCTACCCATTATTAGAGATGAGAACATGAGAGGATTTTGATTAGAGACGTTATCCTATTGATAGGAGGAGGCTAGGTGGGGATATTCGAGCACGAGAGTTTATCCGGCTTCATACGAGGTGAGTCTTTTCACTATACATTACCTAGAGTGGTATCTATGTGCAGACCGGAGGGTCTTATGTGTTATGTGTATGATTGAGATTATGTGACTTGTGATATATGTATGCTATATGTTACATAGATCGGACTGGAGAGTCCAACGATATAGACCGGACCGAAGGGTTTGACGATTCAGACCGGACCAGAGGGTCCAACGAGCTACGGGACTGGAGGGTCCCGCTGAGACACCTAGACCAGACGGTCGTACTGTGTTATAGCCTTGAGTGGCATATGTGTTGTATGTGGTGTTTTGGGGAACTCACTAAGCATTTATGCTTAAAGTGTTATGTGTTATGTGTTTCAGGTACTAGCGAGGATCGCATGAAGGCGCCAGCATGATCCGTACACACTGACAGAGGATCGTATTTTGTGATCTTGGGATATCTTTTATTATGATGATATTTGACGAACATGAGATTTGAAAATATTGTATGAGTTTTATGTTGTTTTGACAAATGAAAAATTGTTTTAGAATTTCACGTTGTTACAAGTTGGTATCAAAGCCTTGGTTTGAGGGATTCGAATGCACCTTCGGGCATATCTGAACTCAAACTAAGGATTTAAGAAAGTTTTTCATAAAAAGAAACAATTTTTCTAAAAGTAAAAGACTTTGAGAAAAATAGAAGGGAGCAGTGTGTACGATCAGCCAGCACCTGAATGGTGATTTCCCAAAATACCTGTAACACTGATTTTTCAAACAAAATTTTCGATTTTTATAAAAACATAATTCCATCAATATTCGTAGAAACAACCCCTTTTAATTGTTCAACAAGATATTACAAAATCCCAAGATCAAAATGTCAAGCTCCAAACGTGTGTGTACAGATCAAGTCAGCGCCTTCCCACGGTCGTCACTAGTACCTGAAACAAATAACATCAACACTGTAAGCACAAGGCTTAGTGAGTTTCCCAAAATACTACATATAACACATATTAGCCACTCGAGGCTATAACTCTGTGGGTCCGTGCACCGAAACTCTGTGAACCCTCAGGTTCTAACTCTGTGAACCTTCCGGTTCTAACTCTGTAAACATGCACAGCATCAAACATATAAAGTAATGCAGTACAACACATAACATACATAGCATACAATTACTCTATCACATAACTCTGGTTACCTACTCAAGGTAAAGTATAGTGAGAAGACTCACCTCGTGTGTCTTAGTAAACCGTAACCCTGAAATCGCTAAACACTCGATCTGCCGAGCTGAAGTCCCCCTATAGCACAATATATCTCTAATTAACACTTTCCCAACTAGGGTTGACCATACCATAACAGGACAATCTAGGTCAACGCTGGTCAACGGTCAACTTGACCGGACTCGGCGAGTGCACTATAGCGACTCGGCGAGTCTGAGCGCATTCACCAATTTCCCTGAAATCCTCTCTTGACACGTCGAGCATCCCCTCCCAACTCGACGAGCTCCACCTGGCACGAGTTGTGGGGCCACCACGACTCAACTCGCCGAGTCTCAAGAACGACTCGGCGAGTCCGGTTTGACTCGGTCCACCTGTCCATCCTGACTCCCCCTTGACCCACTGAGTTCCCTCATCCCAACTCGGCGAGGCCACTCGCTGAGTGGTCGTGCAGCATTCAAGCTACTCGCCGAGTCTGTTCTTCGGACTCGGCGAGTCAGAGCCATGCACTGACTCAATCTTGCTCTAAAGGCCAGATCCAGTCCACTAATCCATAGATCCGGTCCCCCCATGCTTATTTATCACGTAAAGTCACAATCTTGATGCATAAATAACCTCTACATGATCACAAATGATGTTTTTGACTCTACGACTTCAACACAAGGCCAAGGACTCCATTTCCACCCATAAAGCTTGATGAGTGAGGCCCTCTGGACCTCTATGGATCCAGATCTATGGTCTCAACTCAAAGAGGGAACAAAAGGGCACCAAATCACCCCATAAATGATCATATTAAGCCCTAACTTGCATCAAGTTTCACCAAACAAAAAATGGTCCGAAAATATTACCTCTAGAGTGATGATCCAAGCTCCAATCCACGAAATAACAACCTCCTTTGCTTCCTCTTGCCTAGGGCCTCCTTCTTCTTGCTAAACAACACACACAAGATCAAGATTGGCTCTCTTTCCTTCACAAAACGCTCAAGAACTCTAGGGACACTCTCTGGGGGTTGGGTGAGCGCAAATGACGGCCATAAGGCCCCTTAAATAGGCCACAAACCCGGAGATTTAGGGTTTCATAACACAGCGCAGACTCGCCGAGTCCATACCCTGGACTCGCCGAGTCCAAGTCCGCACCCTCGATCAATCCCGCGTCCCTACTCGGCGAGTCTGAGCCCCGACTCGCCGAGTCCCTCTCACAATATAACACAATTAAACTTACATTATACCTGGTAAAATCCGGATGTTACAACTCTCCCCCACTAGAACTGGACTTCGCCCTCGAAGCCCCGCTCTAAAACAGCTCCGGATGCTGCTCCCGCATCATATCCTCCGTCTCCCAGGTCATCTTTGATCCCTTCCGATGTTGCCACTGAACCAATACCAGAGGTACCTCCTTGTTCCTCAAAACTTTGATCTTCTGATCCCTAATAGCCACTGGTCTCTCCGCATAATTCAGGCTCGCATCAACCTGAATATCCTCAAGTGGAACCACTGCCGACTCATCGGCTATACATTTCCTCAACTGCGATACATGAAAAGTGTTGTGAATCTGTCCCAACTCTGCTGGTAACTCCAGCCGATAGGCTACCCGGCCCACCCTGGCGATCACATGAAACGGGCCAATAAACCGGGGTCCCAATTTGCCCCTCTTCCTTAACCGGATCACTCCTTTCCAAGGAGAGACCTTCAGGAGAACAAAGTCGCCGACCTGAAATTCCAACTCGGACCGGCGCCTATCTGCGTAACTCTTCTGCCGGCTCTGAGCGGTCAATAACCTCTGCCTGACCAGCTGTATCTGCTCTGCCGTCTGATTCACGATCTCTGTACTGCCCATTACCCTTTGCCCAACCTCTCCCCAACATATGGGAGTCCGACACCTCCTACCATATAACAGCTCAAAGGGCGGCATACCAATGCTCGAATGATAGCTGTTATTGTAGGAAAACTCCGCTAGAGGCAAATACGAGTCCCAACTACCCCCAAAATCCAATACACAAGCTCGAAGCATGTCCTCGAGTGTCTGTATCGTCCGCTCACTCTGGCCGTCGGTCTGGGGGTGGTATGCGGTA
This sequence comes from Lactuca saligna, assembly GCF_052625555.1. Lineage (NCBI taxonomy): Eukaryota > Viridiplantae > Streptophyta > Magnoliopsida > Asterales > Asteraceae > Lactuca > Lactuca saligna. The sequence continues at coordinate 204,993,026 of NC_136424.1, read as the reverse complement.
CTAAAATGCAACTTAGTACCCAACTCCTCATGATATTTCTTCCAAAAACGGGAAGTGAAACGCACATCGCGGTCTGAAATAATCGAGATCGGCACCCCATGCCGAGATACAACCTCCCTCACGTAAACCTCCGCCAACTTCTCTGCTGAAGAACTCTCACTGATGGCAAGAAAGTGAGCGCTCTTTGTCAATCTATCCACAATCACCCAAATTGCATCAACTCCTCTGGCAGTCCTCGGCAATTTGGTGATAAAGTCCATAGTGATCTGTTCCCACTTCCACTCGGGAACCTCCAATGGCTGCAACTTGCCATGCGGTCTCTGGTGTTCGGCCTTTACCCTTCGATAGGTCAAACACCTCTCGACAAACCATGCTACATCCCTCTTCATACAGGGCCACCAATACTCCTTCCTTAGATCCAAATACATCTTCGTGGCCCCGGGGTGGATCGAAAATTTCGATCTATGAGCCTCCTCCATCAATGTAGCACGGGTACCGCCCACAAACGGTACCCAGATCCTGCCCTGATAAGTCATAAGGCCTCGACTATCCGATATAAACTCAGAAACCATCCCAACAACCCGCTCTCTCTTCTGCATCTCCGGACGCACGGCCTCGGCCTGAGCCCCACGAATGGCGTCCAGAACTGGAGCTATCACGGTCAATCTCAAACATACATCTCGCAGGGGAGTACTCTCCGCCCTGCGACTCAACGCGTCGGCTACCACATTAGCCTTGCCCGGGTGGTACAAGATCTCACAATCATAATCCTTGACCACGTCTAACCATCTCCTCTGCCGCATATTTAGGTTAGGCTGATCCATCAAGTACTTCAAACTCTTATGGTCCGTGTATATCGTACAACGAACTCCATACAAGTAGTGCCGCCAAATCTTGAGGGCGAACACCACTGCCCCCAACTCCAAATCATGTGTGGGGTACCTCGACTCGTGAGGCTTCAACTCCCTCGATGCATAAGCTATCACATGACCCCTTTGCATCAATACCGCTCCCAATCCTAGGATCGATGCATCACAGAATACCACAAAACCTTCCATACCTTCCGGAAGGGCTAATACTGGAGCTTCACACAATCTCTGGCGAAGCGTCTCAAAGGAGGTCTGCTGCTCGGGACCCCATGCAAATGCCACACCCTTCCGGGTCAATCTGGTGAGTGGAACCGCAATCTTGGAGAAATCCTTAATAAATCTCCGATAATACCCTGCCAACCCGAGGAAACTCCGTATCTCAGAAGGTGACCTCGGCACCTCCCACCTCATCACTGCGTCAACCTTGGCCGGATCGACCAATATCCCCTTCTGGTTAACGAGATGTCCCAGAAACTGGACCTCCCGTAACCAGAAATCACACTTGGAGAACTTTGCGTAAAGTTTCTCCGCTCTCAAAACCCCAAGCACCTCCCTCAAATGCTCCTCGTGCTGCTCACTAGATCTCGAATATACCAGAATATCATCAATGAAAACAATCACCGACCGATCCAACATCGGCCGACATACCCTGTTCATGAGGTCCATGAACACAGCCGGGGCATTAGTGAGCCCAAAAGGCATCACCACAAACTCATAATGCCCATAACGCGTCCTGAATGCTGTCTTCTGGACGTCCTCGTCCCGCACTCTCACCTGATGATAGCCCGACCTCAAATCAATCTTGGAGAACCAAGATGCTCCCTGAAGCTGATCGAATAAATCGTCGATCCTCGGCAGCGGGTAACGGTTCTTGACCGTCAGCTTATTCAATTCCCGGTAATCAATACACATGCGATGTGAGCCATCCTTCTTCTTCACAAACAAGATGGGTGCTCCCCACGGCGAGCTACTCGGCCGAATAAACCCCTTCCCCAGCAACTCCTGAAGTTGCGAGGACAACTCCTGCATCTCTGGAGGCGCAAGGCGATACGGCACCTTAGCAATAGGCGCGGCCCCCGGAACCAAATCGATGCCAAACTCCACTTGCCTCGCGGGAGGCACACCTGGTAACTCTTCGGGAAATACATCTGGAAACTCCTGCACCACCGGAACTTCCTCCACAGAGCTCGGTCTCTCGGAGATCACTCGCGTATCCATCACATACGCTACATAACCCTTACAGCCCTGCTGTAAACACTGCCTCGCCCTAGCAGCCGAACAAAAGGCTGATCCAGAACGTGTACCCTCGCCGTATACTGAAAGAACTCCCCCACTAGGATCCCGTATAGTCACCAGCTGTTGCTCGCAATCGATAACCGCACCGAACCGGCTCAACCAATCCATGCCCACTATAACACAGACATCACCCATCGCAATCGGAATCAGGTCGATCGGAAACTCGACCCCGAATATCTCCAATACACATCCCCGGAAGACCTCTGTAGCACAAATCACTCTGTCGGCGGCTATGGAAACCCGCAGGGGCCGACTCAATACTCCACGACTAACACTGATACGCTGACTAAATGCCAAGGACACAAAAGATCGACTCGCACCCGAGTCAAATAACACTAAAGCAGGTACAGAATTCACAAAGAAGGTACCAGCCACAACGTCGGGTGCGGCGCGGACCTCTTCCGCAGTCAGCTGGAAGGCTCTCCCCCGAGCCCTTGGTGCCTCGGCCTTCACGGGCCGACTCTCTGCAGCAGCAGCTCTGATGGCGGCGGGAGCAGACCCCTGAGATGCCCCGCGCAGCAGCGGACATTCCGCCTTCCGGTGTCCAGTCTGGTTGCAGTGGAAGCACACTGCAAATCCCCTGGGGCAGTCCTTAGCCATATGCCCCTCCTTGCCACATTTGTAGCAAGACCCTGCCCGACAGGCGCCATCGTGACCCTTGCCGCACTTCCCACAAGTGCGGCCCTTCTGGCTCCCGGGTCTGGGATCAGCGGGCTTGGCCCGCTTGGCTGCCGGCTGGGACTGTGCCGGCCGCCGATCCCTCCCCATAGATTCCGCCTCCTCCCTGGCCTGAGTCTCAAGATCAATCTCCCTCTTCCGAGCATTTGCCTGAAGCTCGGCAAATGTCCGGTACGAGGAGTTCGCAGCGAACTCCCGAATATCCCGCCTCAAAATGCTCAGATAACGGCTCATACGTGCCTGCTCGGTGGACACGTGCTCAGGGCAAAACATCGCCCTCTCCTGAAACATCCTCGTAATCGCTATAACTGACTCGGTACCCTGCTTGAGGGTCAGAAACTCCTGTGCCAGACGTTCCCTCTCCACCTGAGGAACATACTCATCTCGGAACAGGGAAGTGAACCTCTCCCAGGTCACTGCCGAAAGCTCAGTCGGTGTGAAATGCGCAGTCACAAACTTCCACCAGTCCTTCGCTCCCAAGCGAAGCTGGTTCAGCGCGAACCGAACCTTCAAATGCTCAGGGGACGAGCAAGTGAAGAAGCATCCCTCCATATCAGATATCCACCTCATAGCTGCCACCGGGTCCTGCGTACCATCAAACTCTGGTGGCTTGGTGTTGCTGAACTCCCTGAACAACATCGCATCACCTCCCTAGGGTCTTGCCGCAGCAATCGCTGCGGTAGCTGCTGCAACCGCAGCCTCAGAAAGAGCGGCATAGCGCTCGTCAAACGTCTCAATCAAAGCGGTCTTAATGGACCCGAACATCTCTGGTATCTCGGCTCTGATGACCGCAGCCACCTCCTCATGAATGATCTGTCGAATGTCCTCATCACTAGATCCGGCATCCTCCGGCATGTGTCGTGTCCTCATCATGATCACCCTCTGAAATACAACATGCGATAATTAGAATTCACTCGAACACCCTTACATTCAACAATCCACCCCTCCTTGATTCTTGGCATCCCCAGATTCTTATTTGAACTGTGTACCGCTCCGGTGCTTTTAGTAGTACGGGCCCAATACTACTGTCCGCACCGTCTCGGTACACACCCCAAATCGTCCTCTTCGGATCCCAGTCCCCAAGTACTCTATTATACTTAAATCTCTCTGAACAGATCTCACACAAAACCCTAGCTGCTACCTAATTACTCTCAGCGTCTCATAGCAGCTCACCATTCCCTCAGCTAAGGCATCACAAAACAGGCCACTCTAGCCCTATCAGCAATACCTAGCCTACTCTAGCATGCACACACATCACAATAATAGTTATTACATAACAAAAGATATTTTGGGAATTCACCGTTCGGGCGCTGACTGATTGTACACACGTTTCTTCCTGGAAAACCCCTTTACTCTTAGAAAATTTTGGTTTTTATTTTGAAAATATCTCTTCATTTCCTCAGTTTGAGTTCAAATACCCCCGAAGGTGTACCCGAATCCCTCAAACCAAGGCTCTGATACCAATTTGTAACACTGATTTTTCAAACAAAATTTTCGATTTTTATAAAAACATAATTCCATCAATATTCATAGAAACAACCCCTTTTAATTGTTCAACAAGATATTACAAAATCCCAAGATCAAAATGTCAAGCTCCAAACGTGTGTGTACAGATCAAGTCGGCGCCTTCCCACGGTCGTCACTAGTACCTGAAACAAATAACATCAACACTGTAAGCACAAGGCTTAGTGAGTTTCCCAAAATACTACATATAACACATATTAGCCACTCGAGGCTATAACTCTGTGGGTCCGTGCACCGAAACTCTGTGAACCCTCAGGTTCTAACTCTGTGAACCTTCCGGTTCTAACTCTGTAAACATGCACAGCATCAAACATATAAAGTAATGCAGTACAACACATAACATACATAGCATACAATTACTCTATCACATAACTCTGGTTACCTACTCAAGGTAAAGTATAGTGAGAAGACTCACCTCGTGTGTCTCGGTAAACCGTTACCCTGAAATCGCTAAACACTCGATCTGCCGAGCTGAAGTCCCCTTATAGCACAATATATCTCTAATTAACACTTTCCCAACTAGGGTTGACCATACCATAACAGGACAATCTAGGTCAACGCTGGTCAACGGTCAACTTGACCGGACTCGGCGAGTGCACTATAGCGACTCGGCGAGTCTGAGCGCATTCACCAATTTCCCTGAAATCCTCTCTTGACACGTCGAGCATCCCCTCCCAACTCGACGAGCTCCACCTGGCACGAGTTGTGGGGCCACCACGACTCAACTCGCCGAGTCTCAAGAACGACTCGGTGAGTCCGGTTTGACTCGGTCCACCTGTCCATCCTGACTCCCCCTTGACCCACTGAGTTCCCTCATCCCAACTCGGCGAGGCCACTCGCTGAGTGGTCGTGCAGCATTCAAGCTACTCGCCGAGTCTGTTCTTCGGACTCGGCGAGTCAGAGCCATGCACTGACTCAATCTTGCTCTAAAGGCCAGATCCAGTCCACTAATCCATAGATCCGGTCCCCCCATGCTTATTTAGCACGTAAAGTCACAATCTTGATGCATAAATAACCTCTACATGATCACAAATGATGTTTTTGACTCTACTACTTCAACACAAGGCCAAGGACTCCATTTCCACCCATAAAGCTTGATGAGTGAGGCCCTCTGGACCTCTATGGATCCAGATCTATGGTCTCAATTCAAAGAGGGAACAAAAGGGCACCAAATCACCCCATAAATGATCATATTAAGCCCTAACTTGCATCAAGTTTCACCAAACAGAAAATGGTCCGAAAATATTACCTCTAGAGTGATGATCCAAGCTCCAATCCACGAAATAGCAACCTCCTTTGCTTCCTCTTGCCTAGGGCCTCCTTCTTCTTGCTAAACAACACACACAAGATCAAGATTGGCTCTCTTTCCTTCACAAAACGCTCAAGAACTCTAGGGACACTCTCTGGGGGTTGGGTGAGCGCAAATGACGGCCATAAGGCCCCTTAAATAGGCCACAAACCCGGAGATTTAGAGTTTCATAACACAGCGCAGACTCGCCGAGTCCATACCCTGGACTCGCCGAGTCCAAGTGCGCACCCTCGATCAATCCCGCGTCCCTACTCGGCGAGTCTGAGCCCCGACTCGCCGAGTCCCTCTCACAATATAACACAATTAAACTTACATTATACCTTGTAAAATCCGGATGTTACAATACCCTTACATTATGTGTTACTAGATATATTATGATATTTGATGCACGCTAGAGTAGGCTAGGTATTCATATCTAGGACTAGAATGACCTAATTTGTAATGCCTTAGCCTAGGAGATTATTGTTACTATGAGATGCTTTGAGAGTGAGTAGGTAGCAGCGAGGAGCTTATGAGAGGTCTACTGGAAAGTAGCCTATGTATATCGAGATTAGAGCATTTGTGATCTGGGATCCTAGGAGGAGGACTTGGGTTGAATATTGATGCGGTGTGGACGATAGTATTAGGCCCGTACTACGGAAGACACCGGATCAGTACGAAGTCCAAGTAAGAATCCTTAGGGTACTAAGGAGCAAGTATGGTTGAGTTATCGAGTGTCAGTATAATCGAGTGAGTCTCTGATATTTTTATGTTGTATTTCAGAGACATCATGGTTGTGACACGCCACTAACCACAGACCAGCAGCGTGAGTGACGAGGAGCTTCGTCAGATGATCCACGATGAGGTGGTTGCGGCTATCCGCGCAGAGATATCGGAGATGTTTGGGTGTATCAAGACCACCCTGATTGAGATGTTCGATGAGAGATACACAACAGTTACTGAGGCTACGGCTGCTGCAGGTACTGCAACTATGGCTGCTGCTAGACCTCAAGGGGGTGACTCGTTGCTATTCCGGGAGTTCAGCAACACGAAGCAACTGAAGTTTGATGGGACGCAGGACCCGATTGATGCGATGAGATGGATTTCTGATATTGAGGGATGCTACTACACCTGTTCGTGTTCAGAGCATATGAGGGATCAGTTTGCACTGAACCAGCTTCGCTTGGGAGCGAAGGATTGGTGGAAGTTTGTGATGGCGGATTTCACTACTGCGGAGATTTCGGCGGTGACCTGGGAGAGGTTCACCACCATGTTCAAGGATTAGTATGTCCCCCCAGTGGAGAGGAAACGGTTGGCACAGGAGTTATTGTCCCTCAAGCAGGGGAAGAAGTCCGTGACGGTGCTCACACGGATGTTTCACGAGAGGACGTTGTTTTGACCTGAGCACATGTCGTCTGAGCAGGCACGTAAGAGCCGATACTTGAGCACACTGAGGAGGGACATTCATGAGTTCGTGGCAAACTCGTCATACCGAACGTTTGCTGAGCTCTAGGAAAATGCCTGGAAGAGAGAGATTGGGTTGGAGACTTAGGTCAAGGAGGAGGTCGAGTCTCAGAAGAGGGACAAACGACCGACGCAGGCTCAACCGGCCGCCAAGCGGGTAAAGCCCGCTGATTCGAGATCTGGAGGTCCTAAGGGCCGCACTTGTGGGAAGTGCGGCAAGAGTCACGAGGGGTGTGCAGAGCTGGGGTGTGTTACAAGTGTGGGAAGGAGGGGCACTATGCGAGGGATTTCCCCAAGGGATTCTCGATTTGCTTTCATTACAACCAGACCGGCCATCGGAAGGCTGAGTGCCCACAACTGCTGTAAGGATCGACACCTGCTGCCCGAGCTACTGAGATCCGGCCAGCAAAGGCCGAGGCACCGAAGGGTCGCGGGAGAGCCTTCCAGTTGACAGCGGAGGAGGTCCGCGCAGCGCCCGACGTCGTGGCTGATATGTATCCTTTTATTTCTTATTGTTGAGTTTGAGACTTTGTGCTTATATTGTGGTATGCTTAGGTACTTTTCGTGTGAATTCTGTACCTGCTTTGGTGTTATTTGACTCGGGTGTGAGTCGATCTTTCGTATCATTAGCGTTTAGTCAGCATATCAGTATCCGACGAGATGTGTTGAGTCGACCTTTGCGAGTTTCTATAGCCGAGAAGCGAGTGGTATATGCATCTGTTGTGATTCGAGGATGTGTACTTGAGATCTTTGGTGTTGAGTTCCCGATAGATCTAGTCCCGATTGCGATGGGGGGTGTTAGTGTCATTGTGGGCATGGACTGGTTGAGCCGATTTGGAGCTGTTATAGACTATGAGTGCCAACTGGTGATAATACGAGACCCTAGTGGGGGAGTACTGACGGTGTACGGTGAGGGCACCTGATCCGGGTCAGCATTTTCTTCAACTGCCAGAGCGAGACAGAGTTTACAACAGGGGTGTAAAGGGTTCATAGCCTATGTGATGGACACGCGAATTGCTGCTGAGAGGCCGAGTTCTGTCGAGGAGGTTCCGATAGTACGCGAGTTCCCGGATAGCCGCAGCCACCTCATCGTGTTAAATATAACATCTAATAAACTCTTTACTGCTTACATCATTCATATATAAATATAACATATAATAAACTCTTTACTGGTTACATCAACTTTCGTCACATGTTATATTCACATATGAATAAAACATGTATCGACTTTCCTCATAAGTTATATTCATATACGAAGAACACATTTATCATAATTTTGTTACAGTTCATTTATTATTCTTATATGAATAAGTAGTTCAAATTCTCAAAACACTTCATCTTTTTTTAACATAGTATTTATTTATATATGAATAACAAATAAACTATAACAAAAATCTTATAAATGTTTTATTAATATATGAATATTACATATAACGACAACTAATACCCGTTTTATTCATATATAAATATAACATGTGATGAAAGATGATGTAAAAAATATATTTTAGGTAAGAAAACTTTATATCGTGTTATATTCATATATAAACGATACTTAAACTATAAAAAAGTTAAGCATATGTTTTATTTATAAGTGAATAATGAATTACTGTAATAAAAATCTGATGCGTTTTTATTCACTTATGAATAAAAAAATATTTTTTTTTTATTTTATCTTAAAACTATATAATATAGATGTCTATTTATAGAGAATAAAAAATTATGAATTTTTGTATATTTAAAACAAATTTTCGATAAATATAACATTCTAAAAATAAAAAAAACAATTTTTTTTTTTTTTTTTTTTTGCATATATTAAGTTAATGATTAGCATAATTTAAGGAAATATGTTTGGTTGTAAAACACATGTATATCGGTTACCCATTCCGCCGGTACACCTAAGTGTTTTGCGGCAAAATAAGTGTGTAACTGAGAATGATGACTTTATTTTCAACTTTTCTTTTTCTCAACTGAACCTCTCCTATCTATCTCTCTCTCTCTCTCTCTATATATATATATATATATATATATATATATATATATATATATATATATATATATATATATATATATATATATATATATATATATTGTGTGTGTGTGCAAATTTTTGTCAAAAGAAAACAACTATAAAAGATAAGGTGGATTTCGTTGTTGGTGACGTGATGATTTTTAACACTTGTCTCCAACATGCCATGTGGGCGGTACAAAATAATTTCTCTGGTAATTAAGCATATAATTTAATATTCTTGAACTATGAATCATTATGTTTAATAGATTACTTTTATTGTTTTTTATAAATTAGATGTAAAATCCGTATATTATACGGGTTGATTAAAAAAATAAAATATTAAAATATGAATAATAAATATTTTTTAAATAAAATTTTGAAAAAAAGAATGAAATAACATATTAATTGTAATTTATTATAATATGTATTACATTTGATATTTTACATATATATAAGTATAATATATAAGTATAAGTATTATATGATTTTTTAATTTTTAAATTGAAAAAAAACATAAATTAACACGTGGTTATTATTTATTTAAAAAATATTACAAAATGATAAGTATCAAAATTAACACGTGGTTATTATTTATTTAAAAAATATTACAAAATGATATGTAGTAAAATTATCTCAATTTATTATAGTAGATATGGTAAACATCTGAATATTTCATTTGTAACATTAGGATGTAAATTACGTTTTGTCACGTTTTTCCTTTCTATGAAGAAATAAAGAAAATGATGAACATGTATGCACGGAAAAAAATTACCAATTGTTAGGTCTTAAGGGTATGACTAGCATGTTAAACTAGGCAACCCCGATGGTGTGCCAAAGAAAGGGGAAGTAAACGGTAAGGCATCGCAGGAGAGAGAGAGAGAGAGAGAGAGAGAGAGAGAGAGAGAGAGAGAGAGAGAGAGAGAGAGAGAGAGAGAGAGAGAGAGAGAGAGAGAGAGAGAGAGAGAGAGAGAGAGAGAGAGAGAGAGAGCTATTAAATTCAATTTTTTTCACTTTCTCTTCTTCATTTATTTGTCACCACTTTCTCTCTTGTTTTTGCCATGATAAAGTTTCTATGAAAAATTTAGGTGGAACTTATTTTGAACCTAGGTGACCATGACATGCCATGGTAAAGTTTATATGAAAAACTTAGATGGAGCTTATATTGAACATAGGTGACCATGACAAGCATGACACCGATCAAAGGGAGATTAGATCAAAGGGAGATATAATCATAAGAACAATATAATGCAGCTTTTAGATACGTTTATTTCAAGCAACAAAAACATAAAACATGATAAAACTTGTTTGAAACACCCATGTGTTAAATGAAACTGTTGGACTATACATCCATATAAATACATGAAACTACAAGGTGGAAAATGAAACTTGCCCTATTTATTTAGATCTGAAAGTGTTATTATAAAAGTTATTTCATAAAATGCTATATTTCAAAGGAATTTTCTATTAATAGACATTTTTTAGGAGAAATTTAAAATTTTAATCACAAAAAATCGGATTTCCACAGAGACATGTTTTCCGCGGACATAAGCTCCAAGGGCTCCACCGAGTCCACTGTAGTTTCGCTGAATGACAAAATCATAATTAATCAGGGGTATTTATTAAAAAAAAAAAAACTTGATGAAAAGTTTTGTGGAGCTGTTAGCAAGGTCCGCAGAGGCATCTCTACGGAACTGTTCATCGAGGTTTTTTTTTTTTTTTTTTTTTTTCCATAAAATAATCTGATTTAATTAAGATTTTATCATTCCGCGAAGCTACAATGAATTCCATGAAACCCTCATAACTCACCTCCACGTAATTATAGATGCACACAAAAATCGGTTTCACTATTCACCTCCACGTAATTCATATGAAATCCTTTTTTTTTTTTTTATCTATTTTTTAAAATTGAACCCCATAAAATGTTAATATTCTGACAAAATCTCACATTTTAATGCATCCAAAGTTTAAAAATTATCAATAAAGCTTCTAACTTTGGAACGAGGAAGGGCCAAAGTGCAATGTAAATGTATAATCATGTCATTAAGCTTCTAATTTACTTTCTAACAGTAGCAACTAATTTTTTTCAATATTAGCTCAAAGTATGAGAAATTTGGTTTTCATTATATAGTTTCATATGGTTTGTAAGATCAGAATTATATTTGTACTTTTTTTTTTTTTTTTTTTTTTTTTGGATAAATGGATAATGTAGTGATTTTGTACACAAAATACTTAAATTGTATAAAAGCCCAAGATAGAGAGATGTTCCATGTGCATAAAATTAAGGTACCAAATAATACTACCTTAAATTTTGAGGGACCAAAACCATAAGATGAAAAGAACAAAAAGGGTCGGCTGTTAAATTTTAGGGTAAAGAATAAAGATGAAGGTAGCCAAGTTGGTGATGACGTTAGGGTATGAGGTGGAAGATGGGATTAGATATAAATTTTGAATGATACACGTGTTTCTTGTCGTTTGCTGACGTCAGCGTTGCTCTCAGCACCTTCCTGTGCCAGCTCAGACGCATTCTAATGGTCTCCTTGATGTTTATCTACACTGTTTTTTACGTGCGCATTATAATTTTTGATCGATATTTTTATAAAGCATTTTATTCAACAAATCTAATTTATTTCTAAAAATGTAATCAATAAATGATTTTTGTATGTTTACATGTTATGTTATCATACGTTGAATAAGTTATTTTTTGTAATTTTATATTTTTAGTATAAATTTTAAATTTTATATCGATTTGATCTGAATACTAAATTTTAGTACCAATTATTAAAAACGTTGATGTGGTTAGTCAAAATTTCATATTTGGTTCTTACTATTTTTTTTCATTCGAAGCATCCTTATAGTTTGTTTTTGTTACAATTTGGTTCTTTATCGATATAAAAAGACTGTTATACCCTTATTATGCACACGTGCTAGCAAAGTGCGGCAGTGGCCACACCCCACTCCCTCTGGTCTAATTTCCTTCAATAGCCACGATCGATCTGCTCAAAGCATCTCTCCATCTTCATAAACAAAAACCCGAAGCCACTGATCACCACCTCAACTCCCAAGTCGTCGCCGTCGCCACAAAACTGTAAGTCTAAACTCATCACCGCCCCAGGGTCTCTATATTTCCGATATATGTTGATTTGCCGACATATGCAAGGTCAAGACTTCTTTGATCTTTGTTGTTCTGTTCTGCCTCCTTACTTTGCCCATTAGAAGCTCCATCCAAGTGAACTTCAATTTGCGCGATCATTTTGGGGGTAGGGTACAATTTAGCTAACACCACCACTGCCACCAACTTTCTTTGCTTTTCTCCATTCAAAATAAACCAACCATGGTACACCTAGATGCAGACTCCAATTTAGCGTTTGTGTTTTTCTAATTATATTTAGGCAATTATGAGTAGATTTAGGGTGTTGGTTTGTAACGACCCAAAAAGCAAGGGTAAAAACTTCATTTTTCAATACAGTCAAAACACATATATATTTAAATCCAAACGTTCCAAAAACATTGCTAATTCAAAACATTTATCATAGTTCATCCCAAAATCACATAATGCGGAAAACACAGGTGTGTTTGTGTGTTGCGATCAAGATGAGCCCTTCCTTTACAAAACAATGATACCTGAAACCATAAACAAAAATATAAGCACGAAGCTTAGTGAGTTTCCCAGAGCATACCCCACATAATCACATAAACCATATCAATTGCATAACCATACATGTACACATATAACGATGCCATGGAAACCCTCCAAGGTCTTATACACATAATCACATAAATCATATCAACTACATAAGTTATGCATATAACATATAGGGATGCCCTGGAAACCCTCTAGGGTCTTACTCCGGGTGCCCTGGAAACAATCCAGGGTCTTAGCCCAATGCCATGGGAACCCCCACATGGTCATAACTAAGTACCAATCAAATCATACATACACACATATGCGTTAAACATGCAAACATATAAGCATGCCCTGGAAACCCTCCAGGGTCTTACACCGGGTGCCATGAGAACCCCCACATGGTCTTAGCCCAATGCCATGGGAACCCCCACATGGTCTTAACTTGTAACATCCCGGAATAGCAAGAGTAGAGTTAAAGGGCTAAAAGTGTAAGTTTTGGGGGGCAACTCGGCGAGTCCATGGATGGACTCGGCGAGTAGGGTCGTGACTTTGGTCGCGTGTCAAGTGGCCTACTCGGCGAGTCCAAAGATGGACTCGGCGAGTAGGTGCTGAGTGGAGAAAACCCTAATTCTCGGGGTTGAGCTCTATATAAAGAATATCATGTTTCCTCCCCAGCCTCTTTGATTCCCCTTGAGCCCCAGAAACCCTAATTTCATGGAGGAACACCATTGTTGGGCAAATTGGAGCTTGGAGAAGTGCTAGTTGAAGAAATCTTGAAGGAGAAAAGGCTTGGATCAAAGGGTTTTGCTTGGATTCGAGTTTCATTGCTGTTGGGGCATTCTTTGAAGGTAATATCTCGTTCTTGAGCTGCTATTGTCTAGATTCTTCATTTTTGGGGGTGTTGAGATCACATCTATTGGTGTTTTGGAGTCTAGAGGTTAGATCTGAGGTTGCTACCTTAGATCTGGAATAGAGAAGGGTTGGAATGCCTGAAAGTCCCTGTAATTGAGTATGTAGTGAATCTATCTTGTCCCAAACCTTAGTCCTAATGTGTATAATGCCTAGATCTTCATGGATTCACGTAAAGTTTGCCACTTTACGTGATGGATGGGTTGTAGGAGGCTAGATCTATGTTTTGGATCAATTTCATGGCCTGGAATGCTTCTGTATGGATTCAGATCGGTGGTACTCGGCGAGTCACAAGGGTGGACTCGTCGAGTTGCTTGAAGATGAGCTGGAACTCGACGAGTTGGATGAACAACTCGGCGAGTAGGTTGAAGATAGCCTTAGACTCGGCGAGTCTTGTCGAAGAGTCCCAATATTTTATGGTTGAGTCGAGAATCGGTGAGTCAAGGGATGACTCAGTGAGTTGGGTGCGAGTGGAATAAGAGTGGTTGGACTCGGCGAGTCTCGGGGTGACTCGGCGAGTCAAGTCACGGATTGAGGGAAGTTCTGAGCTTGGGGACTCGGCGAGTCATCGGGTTGACTCAGCGAGTAGAGTCAGTCAGGGGTTGACTTTGACCTTGTCCAAGGGTTGACCAGTTGTCTTCCAGGGGTATTTTGGTAAATAAGGATATATATTGAGTTGAGTGTTTTGGTGTTCAGTGGAGGAGTTCGTGTCGGAGTCTGGAGCAGCGGGATCTTATCCTTTCAGCCGGCAGTTTCGAGGTGAGTTATCTTCACTATATCAACAGGGTCTAAGGCACCAAGGCCGACCCTTTTATCGGATTGAGATCCGGGTATCTATTGTTATGCTATTGTTTTGATATGTTTGCATCCTGGTAGTTAGGATGGTACTCGTTAGAGACCTGGTTAAGGTCAATATCCTGGTATATAGGACGATGCTATGCTAGTGACCGGTTAGGTCGCTATCCTGTTAGAGTATGTTATGTGATCTGCTAGATCGGTTTGCCTGAATATGAATTGTTATGTGATTGTATGTCTATGTGCACATAGTTGTTTGGACTGGAGTTGGGTTGAGGCGGGTCCTGCTTTGTGCTGTAGGCCAAGATACCCAGGGCGGACCGGTTATTCCGAAGGCCCAGTGAGCGGTCCGGATAGGCTGTTGGCCCCACGAGGGCGGACCAGACGTGCCGAGGCTCGGAGAGTGGACCAGGCCGACTGAAGGCTCGATGCGGGCGGACCAGTCATACTGTAGACTCAGAGAGTGGACCAGGTGAGTTAAAGGCCCAGTGCGGGCGGACCAACCATACTGCAGACTCGAGGGATATGATTGGACACGGAGGGTGGACCAGGTGGACTGAAGGCCCTGCAAGGCGGACCAGTCCCACAGTAGACCCGATATGCATGGCTGTTCTATGATTCGTTATGAGATAGAGTGATATGTGTATGGTATACATGGTTGGTATTTTGGGGGTATCTCACTAAGCTTTCGGGCTTACAGTTGTGGTTTAATGTTTTTTTTCAGGTTCTTCAGGAGACTGTGGCAAGGCAAAGGCATGATCGTACCGCTCCTCATGATTTTGTAGTAATGTGATTCTGGGAATACACTAAATGAATTGCATTGAAAACCTTTTTGTAATAATTTAATGTAATCGGGTTGTTTTTGAAAAATTTAAATTTGTTGGATTTTTCGGTTGTTACAAGTTGGTATCAGAGCCTTGGTTTGAGCGAATTGGAGGAACACTTGTGTGACTCCAGTCTCAAATCGAGGAGGGTCTTCAAAAGAAAATTTAAAATGGTTTTCAAAATAAGTAAAGGAGGACACGGAGGTACGATCAATCGGAGCCAGAAAGTATCCCCTCCAAGTATCATACCTTGTATTTGTTTTATTGAGCTTTGATAGAACAGCATGCTAGAGTTAGGTTAGGGATCTTCAGGATTTCTTGATGTGTTGCCTGATTTATGATGCCTGCTAGCCTAGAGTTTTCTTGTGAGAGATTTCTAGTGTTCCTCTAGTTGCGAGGATAGAGCGTTGTTATGTATGTTTCGCTAGGGTGTTGTGGAAGTACTTCATACAAATATGGGTAGGTGTGGAAGGTAGTATGGGCCCGTACTACTGAAAGCACAGGACCCATACGCGTATCAGGGAAACCATGACCTCTAGGGTTGGGATGAGAGCTGGTTCCTGGGATAGTGGGAAGTGTCTGAGATTTTGGTGTTTTATTTTCAGTATGGAGATTTCAGGGCATGCTGGGAGTGGATCTGGGTCAGGATCAGGAGCAGGAGAGGGAGTTCCGGGTGGGTCCGTACAGCCTGAGGTTGTCAGTCAGATGAGTACGCGCGAGTTAGATGCGAGGATTCGTAAGATCCTGCATGATGAGGTTGCTTCATTGTTTCGGGCTGAGCTGCCGCAGTTGTTTGGGTCGATCAAGACTGCCATGGTGGAGTATTTTCATGAGCGCTATGCGGTTCTCACGAAGACGGCTGCCGCAGCGGCTACGACGGCTGTAGCAGCGGCATGGGGAGGAGCTAGTAGAGGTTTTCAGTATCAGGACTTCGATAATATGAAGCCTCCCACCTTTGATGGAGTTCAGGATCTGATTGTTGCTATGAGATGGTTATCAGATGTGGAGGGATGTTTCTTCACGTGTTCATGCCCTGCTGATAAGAGTGTGAGGTGCGCTCTGAACCTGTTAAGGCTTGGGGCAAAGGATTGGTGGAGATTGACCACGGGATCATACTCGGATGTGCAGAGGGCTGCGATTTCATGGGATCAGTTCAGAGAGATGTTCAGTACTCGTTATGTTCCGCAGGTCGAGAGGGAGAGGTTGGCTCAGGAGTTCCTCGAGCTGAAGTAGGATTCAGAGTCGGTGACGGAAATCACCAGGATGTTTACTGAGAGGGCGATGTTTTGCCCTGAGTTCACTCCGGAGCAGGCTCAGATGTCCCGATATCTGAGTATGCTAAAGAGAGACATCAGACAGTTTGTGTCCGCGCAGAGGTGCGAGACATTGTTGGAGTTGCAGGAGGCCGCCAGGCGGCGTGAGTTAGAGATTGAGTTGCTGTTGCGTGAGCTGAGGCAAGCTCCGGTTCAGTTGGAGCCGACGACGAAACGGTCTAGGACCGTTGATTCTAGGATGGGAGATCAGGGCAGCCATGTTTGTGGAAAGTGTGGGAGGGCTCACGCTGGAGTTTGTCGGTCCGGTGGAACATGCCGCAAGTGCGGAAAGGAGGGACACTATGCGAGGGATTGTCGGCAGTCAGTGCCGGTTCGGGATTTGAGGATATGTTATCATTGTTATCAGGTTGGACACTTGAGGGTCAACTGTCCACAGCTTGCTGCAGGACCGGTGCAGGCTCCAGCACCGACCACGTTGAGGATCACAGGTGGAGGTAAGGGTGGAGCGGAGCCCCCAAGGGCTTAGGGTCGTGCTTTTCAGCTTGCTGCTGCGGGTATGTTTCTTTCCTGTTGTCTTGATTATTTATGATTATTATGGAGTATCGTTTATCTGCTAGTCTCGTTGGATGGTTATGGAATTGCGTTTCAGGTTTTCGTGTGGTATCCGTTGTTCCTTGAGGGTTTGACGAGTTGTGTTTGGGATTTTGTTTTGGTATCCTTTGTTCCCTAAAGGATCGATATGGTTATGGATTAGTGCTTCAAGCTATCGTTGATTATCTTTATGAGGATTAGTGGCGGATGCGGCGTTGGTTTGAATGTCGGGTAGCCTCTGCAGTCTGAGGAATGGATATTTGAAGATTGGGTTCCTTTTGAGCGGGTTGTTCAGTGTGGAAATATGATTTTTATGAAAGTTGTTAGTGCTGGTGAGAAACAATTTGCGTGTAAGTGTTGGTTTTTCTGCAAGGTTGTTTTGGGAGATCGGTGATGGCGACCGGTGGTTAATTGTCAGTGTCTTAAGTGGGGGAGAATTGGAAATTCTCCGGATGGTCGTTAGGCTTAAGAGGTTGGTTAGCTGCTTGGGGAATTCTGTGGTATTTCTAACAGCCGAGAGCAGGCTTGTATGGGTGAGTAACAGGCGTGCGGGGCGGAATACAGACCTAGGGCATTTGATTGTGGAAGGCCTGGGAGCAGGCCGGGATCGAGTATGTATGATGGAGATAGAGTTCGGAACCCCTAGAGGGCTAGAACGGTATGCACGGGAGGATTTCCCGAAGAGATAGCTCGGAATGATGAATGCTAGTTGAGCGGTCCGGATAGACTGAAGGCCGGTAGGCGTACCAGTCAGGCCGAAGGCTCGGAGGACGGTCCAGCCAGAATGAAGGCACTGAGAGCGGTCCAGATTAGCTGAAGGTTCTGGGAGTGGTCCAGATTGGCTGAAGGCCTGGTGAGACGGTCCAGTCATGCTGAAGACTCTGCGAGTATTGTTGGATCGGTTCGAGGTTATGAATTGCGTATGTTGCAGTGTGATTGCATTGGAAGGTCTGGCCCCGGGTAGTGATCTTGATCAGTGAAGATAGTGCATGGGCTTGAGAGTCCCTGCGATGAGAGTTAGAGTAGTTGTGTTGAATGGATATCGGGTGCGCTTTAAAGAGGTGGTGTAATGTGGGGTGAGCACCGTAGTACTTGTCGTGGTGACAAGGCGGTCGAGTGGTTTCCTTGGTAAGGAAAGAGGGAGGAATGAAATTCCAAAAGGGAGTGAAAATTTACGGAAGTGAAAGCGGTAGTGTAGAGTTATTATCGGAGTGGTCCGACGGTGGTCATTGAGCAGCGTGTGCGGCGGTGGTTTGGGATGACATCATGAGGGGATGCCTGCCGGGGTTGAAGAAGGGATTTCTGAGGCTGTAATGTCAAGAGGCTCGTAAGGGATGCAGATATTGGGTTTTGGGTTCCCAGTTTGATTTCGGGAAAGGATTTGTGTATCAGTGGTTCATCCTGAGGGATGTTTTGAATATCGTCAGAGTGATGGATTTCCTGACCCGAGGGTGCTAGAGCTAGTTCAGCATGTGCATGCGATTGCAAGAAGAGAGCTCATGGGAGTTGCTCTGAAAAGTGTGTCTTTCTATCAGCCTAGAATGGATAGAGTTAGACTCGGATCGGGAATCGGGTGGTGCAAAGTTAATTATAGCTCATATGGGTCGAGTATTGGTTGTGATTTGGAGCAGTAATGGATTATGGGTAATTCTCGGTTGTTGAGTGCGGGTATCGGAGGGTACAGACGGTGCTCGGTTTAAGACGGTGGTCAGGACACCGTATGGAAAGAGAAAGTGAGTTTGAGATGCGTTGGGTATGCCTTGAGGGACCTGGTCCGGTTAAGGTCAGGTGGCACGTCGTGGGAAGTATTTTGAAGTTGAGTTGCCGTAAGCTTCGAGGACGAAGCCTAATTTAAGTGGGGGAGAATTGTAACATCCCGGAATAGCAAGAGTAGAGTTAAAGGGCTAAAAGTGTAAGTTTTGGGGGGCAACTTGGCGAGTCCATGGATGGACTCGGCGAGTAGGGTCACGACTTTGGTCGCGTGTCAAGTGGCCTACTCGGCGAGTCCAAAGATGGACTCGGCGAGTAGGTGCTGAGTGGAGAAAACCCTAATTCTCGGGGTTGAGCTCTATATAAAGAATATTATGTTTCCTCCCCAGCCTCTTTGATTCTCCTTGAGCCCCAGAAACCCTAATTTCGTGGAGGAACACCATTGTTGGGCAAATAGGAGCTTGGAGAAGTGCTAGTTGAAGAAATCTTGAAGGAGAAAAGGCTTGGATCAAAGGGTTTTGCTTGGATTCGAGTTTCATTGCTGTTGGGGCATTCTTTGAAGGTAATATCTCGTTCTTGAGCTGCTATTGTCTAGATTCTTCATTTTTGGGGGTGTTGAGATCACATCTATTGGTGTTTTGGAGTTTAGAGGTTAGATATGAGGTTGCTA
Organism: Lactuca saligna; assembly: GCF_052625555.1. Classification (NCBI taxonomy): domain Eukaryota; kingdom Viridiplantae; phylum Streptophyta; class Magnoliopsida; order Asterales; family Asteraceae; genus Lactuca; species Lactuca saligna. The sequence continues at coordinate 204,973,501 of NC_136424.1, read as the reverse complement.
CCTCAGATCTGGAATAGAGAAGGGTTGGAATGCCTGAAAGTCCCTGTGATTGAGTATGTAGTGAAGCTATCTTGTCCCAAACCTTAGCCCTAATGTGTATAATGCCTAAATCTTCATGGATTCACGTAAAGTTTGCCACTTTACGTGATGGTTGGGTTGTAGGAGGCTAGATCTATGTTTTGGATCAATTGCATGGCCTGGAATGCTTCTGTATGGATTCAGACCGGTGGTACTCGGCGAGTCACAAGGGTGGACTCGTCGAGTTGCTTGAAGATGAGCTGGAACTCGACGAGTTGGATGACCAACTCGGCGAGTAGGTTGAAGATAGCCTTAGACTCGGCGAGTTTGTTCTTGGACTCGGCGAGTCTTTTCGAAGAGTCCCAATATTTTCTGGTTGAGTCGAGAATCGGTGAGTCAAGGGATGACTCGGTGAGTTGGGTGTGAGTGGACTCAGAAAGGTTGGACTCGGCTAGTCTCGGGGTGACTCGGCGAGTCAGGTCGCGGATTTAGGGAAGTTCTGAGCTTGGGGACTCGACGAGTAGAGTCACTCAGGGGTTGACTTTGACCTTGTCCACGGGTTGACCAGTTGTCTTCCAGGGGTATTTTGGTAAATAAGGATATATATTGAGTTGAGTGTTTTGGTGTTTAGTGGAGGAGTTTGTGTCGGAGTCCGGAGCAGCGGGATCTTATCCTTTCAGCCCGTAGTTTCGAGGTGAGTTATCCTCACTATATCAACAAGGTCTAAGGCACCAAGGCCGACCCTTTTACTGGATTGAGATCTGGGTATCTATTGTTATGCTATTGTTTTGATATGTTTGCATCCTGGTAGTTAGGATGGTACTCGTTAGAGACCTGGTTAAGGTCAATATCCTGGTAGATAGGACGATGCTATGCTAGTGACCGGTTAGGTCGGTATCCTGTTAGAGTATGTTATGTGATCTGCTAGATCGGTTTGCCTGAATATGAATTGTTATGTGATTGTATGTCTATGTGCACATAGTTGTTTGGACTGGAGTTGGGTTGAGGTGGGTCCTGCTTTGTGCTGTAGGCCAAGATACCCAGGGCGGACCGGTTATTCCGAAGGCCCAGTGAGCGGTCCGGATAGGCTGTAGGCCCCACGAGGGCGGACCAAACGTGCCGAAGCTCGGAGAGTGGACCAGGCCGACTGAAGGCCCGATGCGGGCGGACCAGTCATACTGTAGACTCAGAGAGTGGACCAGGTGAGTTAAAGGCCCAGTGCGGGCAGACCAACCATACTGTAGACTCGAGGGACATGATTGGACACGGAGGGTGGACCAGGTGGACTGAAGGCCCTGCAAGGCGGACCAGTCCCACAGTAGACCCGATATGCATGGCTGTTCTGTGATTCGTTATGAGATAGAGTGATATGTGTATGGTATACGTGGTTGGTATTTTGGGGGTATCTCACTAAGCTTTCGGGCTTACAGTTGTGGTTTAATGTTTTTTTCAGGTTCTTCAGGAGACTGTGGCAAGGCGAAGCCGTGATCGTACCACTCCTCATGATTTTGTAGTAATGTGATTCTGGGAATACACTAAATGAATTGCATTGAAAACCTTTTTGTAATAATTTAATGAAATCGGGTTGTTTTTGAAAAATTTAAATTTGTTGGATTTTTCGGTTGTTACATAACTAAGGATGCCATGGAAACCCTTCAACGTCTTAAACCCTAATGCCTCGGGAACCCCCTCCCCGATGTCTTTACCTAGAATGTTATGGAAACCCTCCAGGGTCTTACACCTAGGTGCCCCAGGAACCACCCGAGGTGTTCCATACAAGTATCACAAAGAAAACCAACATATCACATTCCACACAATCAATTGGCATACCATATAGCATACAAAATCAGCTAGTATATCACATAATACATAATGGTCCAGCCTTGGTGCCTTCGACCCATCGGTATGGTGAGGAGACTCATCTGGCACTGCTGAAATCCCGCGGATAAAACTCCCATTGCTGGTTGACAGATTCTCGAACTGCCAACATCAAAATGACACCCAATTAATAATTGGGTTCCAATGCATAACCATAATCAATGCTTACGGTAAAAAGACAATTTTACCCTTAGCCTAACTTGGTCCAAAACTAAGATCCAAATACACACTTTGAAGGCTCAAAAACCAATCAATGAACCAAGGCCCAACATATGGCCCAATTTTCCAAATTGGGTCCAAACCTCTATGTGGGCTTATCTTAAGGCCCAACCATTTAGTCCAGTTCAAACATGTGGCATTACAATGGTCCAATATCTCACAATCATCAAGGCCCAGTTTTGGCCCATCTATGGCCCAAAATTTCCAAATTGGGCCCAAACCCCTTACACGGGTCTTACCCTAAAGCCCATTAAATTATTCTAGTCAATATGCTTGTTTTTTAATGGCCCATCAATAGCCCAATCACCAAAGCCCAATAGGAAGGCCCAACTTATGGCCCAAGTAAGATTAGGGTTTCACATAAAATAACAATTAGGGTTAAGTGTTTCTCACTTAACCCATTAAGGACTTAATCCATTAAATCCATCAATCTATTGGGTCAATTATGTAGTGTGACCGGCTTAAGACAAAATCCCAATCCGGTCATCTAAAAATGCGGGCCCGACAGTCCAAAGCTCATATATCCAAGAACCCCAATTAGGGTTTTCTAAACCCTAATTAGGGTTTCCAACCCAATCATTGCCTAATAGGCCAAAAACTAAGTCCTTAGATCAATTAGGATTTTATTTGGCCCATTAGGGTTTCATTAGTCGGGCACCACCCACTACCATCTCAGGTAGTGATGGTCAACGGTGGCTCACAGAGATGGCCACCACCTCAAGGTGGTGGTTACGAGTTTCTTTTATTATTCTAGCATCGGTTACAATATTACCAAGCAAACCCCCAAATAACTCATATACACACTAATACAAACACACACACACACACACACAACCACCATATTGATGGCCGGCGGTTAGATATGAGGTTGCTACCTCAGATCTGGAATAGAGAAGGGTTGGAATGCCTGAAAGTCCCTGTGATTGAGTATGTAGTGAAGCTATCTTGTCCCAAACCTTAGCCCTAATGTGTATAATGCCTAAATCTTCATGGATTCACGTAAAGTTTGCCACTTTACGTGATGGTTGGGTTGTAGGAGGCTAGATCTATGTTTTGGATCAATTGCATGGCCTGGAATGCTTCTGTATGGATTCAGACCGGTGGTACTCGGCGAGTCACAAGGGTGGACTCGTCGAGTTGCTTGAAGATGAGCTGGAACTCGACGAGTTGGATGAACAACTCGGCGAGTAGGTTGAAGATAGCCTTAGACTCGGCGAGTTTGTTCTTGGACTCGGCGAGTCTTTTCGAAGAGTCCCAATATTTTCTGGTTGAGTCGAGAATCGGTGAGTCAAGGGATGACTCGGTGAGTTGGGTGTGAGTGGACTCAGAGTGGTTGGACTCGGCTAGTCTCGGGGTGACTCGGCGAGTCAGGTCGCGGATTTAGGGAAGTTCTGAGCTTGGGGACTCGACGAGTAGAGTCACTCAGGGGTTGACTTTGACCTTGTCCACGGGTTGACCAGTTGTCTTCCAGGGGTATTTTGGTAAATAAGGATATATATTGAGTTGAGTGTTTTGGTGTTCAGTGGAGGAGTTTGTGTCGGAGTCCGGAGTAGCGGGATCTTATCCTTTTAGCCGGTAGTTTTGAGGTGAGTTATCCTCACTATATCAACAAGGTCTAAGGCACCAAGGCCGACCCTTTTATTGGATTGAGATCTGGGTATCTATTGTTATGCTATTGTTTTGATATGTTTGCATCCTGGTAGTTAGGATGGTACTCGTTAGAGACCTGGTTAAGGTCAATATCCTGGTAGATAGGACGATGCTATGCTAGTGACCGGTTAGGTCGGTATCCTGTTAGAGTATGTTATGTGATCTGCTAGATCGGTTTGCCTGAATATGAATTGTTATGTGATTGTATGTCTATGTGCACATAGTTGTTTGGACTGGAGTTGGGTTGAGGCGGGTCCTGCTTTGTGCTGTAGGCCAAGATACCCAGGGCGGACCGGTTATTCCGAAGGCCCAGTGAGCGGTCCGGATAGGCTGTAGGCCCCACGAGGGCGGACCAAACGTGCCGAAGCTCGGAGAGTGGACCAGGCCGACTGAAGGCCCGATGCGGGCGGACCAGTCATACTGTAGACTCAGAGAGTGGACCAGGTGAGTTAAAGGCCCAGTGCGGGCAGACCAACCATACTGTAGACTCGAGGGACATGATTGGACACGGAGGGTGGACCAGGTGGACTGAAGGCCCTGCAAGGCGGACCAGTCCCACAGTAGACCCGATATGCATGGCTGTTCTGTGATTCGTTATGAGATAGAGTGATATGTGTATGGTATACGTGGTTGGTATTTTGGGGGTATCTCACTAAGCTTTCGGGCTTACAGTTGTGGTTTAATGTTTTTTTCAGGTTCTTCAGGAGACTGTGGCAAGGCGAAGGCGTGATCGTACCACTCCTCATGATTTTGTAGTAATGTGATTCTGGGAATACACTAAATGAGTTGCATTGAAAACCTTTTTGTAATAATTTAATGAAATTGGGTTGTTTTTGAAAAATTTAAATTTGTTGGATTTTTCGGTTGTTACATAACTAAGGATGCCATGGAAACCCTCCAACGTCTTAAACCCTAATGCCTCGGGAACCCCCTCCCCGATGTCTTTACCTAGAATGTTATGGAAACCCTCCAGGGTCTTACACCTAGGTGCCCCAGGAACCACCCGAGGTGTTCCATACAAGTATCACAAAGAAAACCAACATATCACATTCCACACAATCAATTGGCATACCATATAGCATACAAAATCAGCTAGTATATCACATAATACATAATGGTCCAGCCTTGGTGCCTTCGACCCATCGGTATGGTGAGGAGACTCATCTGGCACTGCTGAAATCCCGCGGATAAAACTCCCATTGCTGGTTGACAGATTCTCGAACTGCCAACATCAAAATGACACCCAATTAATAATTGGGTTCCAATGCATAACCATAATCAATGCTTACGGTAAAAAAACTAAGATCCAAATACACACTTTGAAGGCTCAAAAACCAATCAATGAACCAAGGCCCAACATATGGCCCAATTTTCCAAATTGGGTCCAAACCTCTATGTGGGCTTATCTTAAGGCCCAACCATTTAGTCCAGTTCAAACATGTGGCATTACAATGGTCCAATATCTCACAATCATCAAGGCCTAGTTTTGGCCCATCTATGGCCCAAAATTTCCAAATTGGGCCCAAACCCCTTACACGGGTCTTACCGTAAAGCCCATTAAATTATTCTAGTCTATATGCTTGTTTTTGAATGGCCCATCAATAGCCCAATCACCAAAGCCCAATAGGAAGGCCCAACTTATGGCCCAAGTAAGATTAGGGTTTCACATAAAATAACAATTAGGGTTAAGTGTTTCTCACTTAACCCATTAAGGACTTAATCCATTAAATCCATCAATCTATTGGGTCAATTATGTAGTGTGACCGGCTTAAGACAAAATCCCAATCCGGTCATCTAAAAATACGGGCCCGACAGTCCAAAGCTCATATATCCAAGAACCCCAATTAGGGTTTTCTAAACCCTAATTAGGGTTTCCAACCCAATCATTGCCTAATAGGCCAAAAACTAAGTCCTTAGATCAATTAGGATTTTATTTGGCCCATTAGGGTTTCATTAGTCGGGCACCACCCACTACCATCTCAGGTAGTGATGGTCAACGGTGGCTCACAGAGATGGCCACCACCTCAAGGTGGTGGTTACGAGTTTCTTTTATTATTCTAGCATCAGTTACAATATTACCAAGAAAACCCCCAAATAACTCATATACACACTAATACAAACACACACACACACACAACCACCATAGTGATGGCCGGCGGTGGTACATGGCGGCAACCACCACCTCACGGTGGTAGTGGTGGTTGTTCTTGTTTTCCGACCAAGATAATCACACACAACACACACTCAACAAAAATGTACACACACATGTTACATGTTTACAAAATGACCCCATCCACCCACATGGTGGTGCACAGAGGCGACATCGGCTGTTTCACGATGGCAGCTACCATCTCACGCTGGTGGCGGTCGTTTCTTTTGGTTCCCAATCAAGCATCAACACACACAGCAAGCACTGCTTCGCAATTCTGGATGCAACCACCAGTTGGTGGTGCATGATGACGACAATAACAGTTCTAGCGGCCACAACGGTGGCGGTTGGAGTCATCAGAACCATAACAGCGAAAGGAAGAGAAGTAGTCGCCCTCTCCGATGGAATGAATGCCATAGTAACCTCCTTATCACCCAACTCTGATTCCCGACTTCTCTTCTCATCAGAAATGACAACAGTGGCAGCAACAATGCGGCAAGGTCCGACAGCGGTGGTTGCTAATGGCGAGTGATGAAGCAGCAACGCCTGTAGGCTGTCCGCCACTCATCGGCGGTCTTCGATGTTGTCGGTGACAAGGACGGATCGATGATGCTTGGTGGCCATAGAACGAACAAGGTTAATAGTGGCGACAGCCAGAAGGGGTGGGAGGTATAAGGAAGGTGACGGCTGGAGATGGTTTAGTTAGGGTTAGGGTTTATATGGGTTATAATACCCAAGCCCAATAAAACTTAATGCCATAATGTCAAGAATGGTCCCTCAGTCTCCCTTTTCTTTAAAAAAATATCGACAATTTACCCTTTTAACCCCAACCATCCGAAAACCTTTCGAATTAAGTCCATATTTTACCAAATAGCCCGTCCCTCTACAAATTGTTTTCAAATTAGCTCCAAAATTTACTCTTTAGCCCATGCTTCCATAAATCCTTTCATATTAGGTCCAAAGGATACCAAACACTCCATGGCTTCTAAAAATATTTACAAAATAAGTCCCAAAATTACGCTTTAACCCCCGAATAATCCAAATTATAACATTCGGCTCCCTAAAACCAACACTCCGTTAAATGATATGAATTTTGGGTGACTATTTGTTCAACAATTTTATCTATTTATTTATTTAATAAATATGATGTTACAACTCTCCCTCATTTAAATTAGATTTCATCCTCGAAACGATTCCTTAGCATTCCTTACACACCCAACCACCCAAGTAACATAGCCACCATCCTAGGAACACCCTAGCCTTCTAAAGGTAACCGTGACTAACCTTTGCAAGGTTCTAAAAGCCGAAGATGAACGAATTTCCTGCAATAAGATCACATCTACTCCGTCTGAATTCTGAAGTCTCGAGAGGGTCTGTCTCCCTGACAAACCGCCCGCACTGAATCATTGTCGAACTCATTACACTTATCTCCCAACTGGCTACTCAACTTTTGATAACCTGAGGTTCCCTCTAGAAAATAGAGTCATAGACCAAATTTCCCTGCAGTACACTTATATCTGACCGAGGTCAGATAATCCTTCGGAATAACAGACATCTAACCGATTGTTGAGCAAAAAACACACTTAACAGTCCCACACGACCTCCAAAGAATACCTCTTCTGACAATAACCACCCTATCTATACCGCCACTCATGGTTCATCTAATCCTTCTGATCCATCCGATCATGATAGGCTAACAACCTGTCGCCACCGAATCCAACGCAAAAAGGTGAATGCTACCAGAATAACTGTAGTCTTACATCATACCTGGTCTCCTTCGACCTAATGTTCCCTAATTCTAATTATGTTGTGACCTACTTACAACCTTGTGAGCTGGCCCATACTGGCCTAAGTCATCCGAATGAATCCGTGAATGCCATGGCTACCATGCAGTCTTTCTACACTTCTTGCATTATCTGACCGCTTGTGAATGCTATGGCTCACCCACAGTATTACAACACTCTCCACACTGTCTGACTACTAGTGAATGTTACGACTCCATCGTAGTCTTACAACACTTTCACCCTACTGACCCTGAGTGAATGCTATGGCTAAAACATCCCAAAAATATAGTCCAAAAATTACGTTGTAAATCATTAAAGAAATACCCATAACTCATAAAACAACATAATAAAATCACATGTTGTGTATCTTAATCATCATATCAAAACACTGTATCAAAATAAGGTATCAAATATTAGAGTCTAAAATCTCCCAAGCTGAAGACTGTGGTGTGTGCCATTCGAAAATCCCAAGCCCTTCCCTTTCTAGCAGAAGTACCTAAAACCAAAACTAAAAACTGTAAGCAACAAGCTTAGTGAGCTCCCAAACTACCACATACCACACAATAACACATAATAGCACATACTGGGCCTTTCCCACTGCATTGGGCCCCACCCAACATTGGACGAATCCAACATTGGGCCCCTCCCGGCATCGGGCCGAAGTCCGACATCAGGTCCCACCCGGTAGCCGACCAAAGTCCAGAATACATATCATATCAATAAGCACATAAAACATAACATATAACATATAAACATATAAAGCTTCTTCGGGCTTGCCCCGACATCGGACCGAAATCCGGAACACATAACACATAACATATAAGCTAATTCTTCATCGGGCTTTCCCCGACATCAGACCTAAGTCTGAAGCATACAAACAAGTACATGCAAGAATCACAAAGATATCAAGTATACAAAATTCCTCGGGCTTGGCCCGACATCGGACCAGAGTCCAGAACATATAAACTACATTGAGCTATCCCCGATATCGGACATAAGTCCGGTATATGCTAACATACATGAACGGGCCAACATTGGTACCTTTGACTTGTTCCTACTGGAGGAAAACTCACCTCTCAATCTAACTACTGAAAAATCGTGCAAGGGTATCTATGACAGTTGCTACAACGAATCCCCGGCAATCATGACCAAAATAAACACTTAGTCAAAAACTAAGAATCCCTTTAAGGGTAAAATGACTATTTTACCTCCTTGATCTAAATTGGACCATGACTTAGGCCCAATCTCTTATAGTCTTTCCAAACTAACTAATGGCCCATTAAAGCCCTCTAGTAGTCCAATTTTCTAAATTGGGTCCAACTCCTCAAATGGGCTTTTCTCCCAAGCCCAAACATGTCCTTGATCCATTAACTGACTATTGGTGGCCCAGTCCGGCCCAATATCTGCTAAGCCTAAAGATTGGCCCATACCAAGGCCCAATGTTGTAAAGCCTAAAACCTGAGAGTAAGTTGAGCGTACTCTTCTGTACGCTACGCATACAACTTGTATGGCTTGTACGCTGCGTGTACGTCCAACGTACTACTCTGTTAAGCCATTTTCTTCAAAACCTCTTAACCCTTTAAGGCACTACGTCCAAACTACAAATCTGAGTCCAATAATCCGAATTAACCCATAAATTCCATCACTTGGTGGCTTGCAACCCACCAAGTGAGATCAAACTTGGAAAAAATAGCAACCAACTTCATGGAAATGGCTAGATCTCATGCATGGTAACAAATAGGCCTGAAAGATTGAAACTTTACTACTTAAGGGACACTTTTAGCTCTAAGGGTGGCAACCCTAAGCTTAAAAACAAAGTTGCATCATAAAAAAAAAATTCTTTGGACCTAAAAAGGTCAAAATCTCCATAAACCTAGATCTAAGATTTTATGAGGAAAGTTGGAAACTTTATACCTCCTTTGAGTGCCAAAAGATGAGATAATCCCAGATCCTTGAGCTCAAGATACTCAAGTTCTTCTTCTCCAATTGCTCTTCTCTTTTTCCAAGCTCTTCTTCACCAAACTCAGCTTGAAAAGGCCAAACACACACAATAATGGAGTGAGAGAGAGGATATTTAAGGTTTCTGAGGGTGAGGGGCTGGTAAGGAGGCCAGGGTTGAGCTATAATGAGGTATTTCTATGACTTAAACCCTAAAAATTAGGGTTTTGGAAATCTGCTCATGTTTGTTGCACGTACTCCTTGGTACATTGCGCGTACGTGCATGCGTCCCCCACATCTAATGCGTCTATACGCCCTACACAGACCAAGGCTACACCCATTGTATGCCTTATTGGCGGCCCAAGTCCTCGGCCCACTTGCTAAAGTCCGCTCCTTTAATCCTTCTATCTACATTTATCCCATCGAATAAATTAAGATGTATTTAATAAATAATACCTCAATAACGGTCGTTACAATTCACCCCCCACTTGAATTACACTTCGTCCTTAAAGTTCGATGCATCCGGGAACAACTCCATGTAAGGCTCCCTCATCTCTTCCTCGGGCTCCCAAGTCCACTCCAAGCCCTTACGATGCTGCCACTGCACCTTCACCAACTCCACTCTTGTTCCTCAACTCCTTCGTCATCCTATCGAGGATAGTCACTGGTCTCTCGATCTAGTTCAGTCTGTCATCAACTTGAATATCCTTTAGAGGCACAAATTCTGACTCATCTACTAAGCACTTCCACATCTGAGAAACATGGAAAGTGCTGTGGATATGGCTAAGTTCTGTGGAAAAATCCAATCGATACACTACCTTACCCACGTGGGAAATGACTCTGAAGGGCCGATATACCTGGGGCCCATCTTGCTCCGCTTCCAGAACCGGATGACACCCTTCCAGGGTGACACCTTGAGGAGAACCATGTCGCCCTCCGAAACTCCAAATCCGAATGCTGCTTGTCAGCGTAGCTCTTCTGTTGGGTCTGAGCAGTCTGGAGCTTGCTCCGGACCTGTTGGACTCGCTCTGTGGTCTTTACTACTACATTTTTACTCCCCAAGACCCTCTAACCAACCTCACCTCAATAGATTGGGGTCCTACACTTCCTCCCATAGAGCATCTCAAAGGGAGGTCGGTCGATGCTGGCATGATAACTGTTATACGAAAATTCTGCTAACGGAAGATATGTATCCCAACTGCCATCAAAATCCAAAGGACATGCATGAAGCATGTCCTCGAGAGTTTGAATCATCCTTTCGCTCTGTCCGTTGGCCTATGGGTGGAAAACGGTGCTGACGTGGAGACAAGTACCCATCTTGTCGTGAAACCACTTCCAAAATTTGGAAGTAAAACGGACATCTTGGTCTGACACCACTGAGAGAGGCACTCCATGATGTTCCACTACCTATCACACATAAATCACAGCCAGCTTCTCAGCCGATATGCTTTCCTGGATTGGGATAAAGTGAGTGCTCTTGGTTAACTGATCCACAATGACCCATATCAAATCGACCCCACGTGCGATCCTAGGAAGCGTAGTGATAAATTCGATAGTGATATCCTCCCACTTCCATACAGGAATGTGTAACAGCTGCATCTTGCCATAAGGCCTCTGGTGCTCTTCCTTGCCTTACTGTAGGTCAAGCATCTCTCTATGTATGAGGCTACATCCCACTTCATGCAGGGCCACCAATAATCGGGTCGAAAATCTCTGTACATCTTCGTCACCCCGGGATGGATGGAGAACCTGGACTTGTTGGCCTCATCCATCAATATCTATTGTACTCCACCCCACTACGGTACCCAAACCCCTCCATGCAGGGTCAACAATCCACGAACTTCATAATCAAAGGAGGCTACCTGGCCTATGATCCGCTCGCACTTATGGCGCTCCTCCTTCAGGCCCTCGACCTGCACCTCTCGAATATGCTCCAACAATGGAGTAATCACCATCATCCTCAAACAGATGTCTCAGATCCGGGCCGCAACCTCCTTGTGACTCAGGGCGTCGACCACTATATTGGCCTTTTCTCGGGTGGTAAAAGATCTCACAATCGTAATGCTTCACCACATCTAACCACCAAAGCTACCTCATGTTCATATTCGACTAATCCATGAGGTACCTCAAACTCTTGTGCTTCGTTTAAATGATACAACAGACCCCATAGAGGTAATGCCGCCACATCTTAGCCCCCAGCTCTAAAAAATACATCGTATAGTAAGCCTCGTGAGGCTTTAGTTGTCTTAAAGCATAAGCTATCACATGACCTCGATGTATCAAAAATGATCCCATGCCTGTGCTTGAAGCATCATAGTAAACTACGAAATCATCTAATCCCGTAGCAGAGTTAGAATCAGAGCCTTAGACAACCGCTGCCTGAGCGTCTTAAAGGCTGTATGCTACTTAGGTCCCTAACGAAAAACTACCAATTTCTTGGTCAGTCAAGTCAAAAGAACTGCAATCTTGGAGAAGTCCTAAATATATCTCTTGTAATACCCTGCCAGACCCAGGAAACTCCGAATCTCACTTGGAGACCTCAGAATCTCCCACTGCATCATGACCTCTATCTTGGCCGGATCGACCAGAATACACTTCTTGTTGACAAGATGCCCAAGGAACTGCACCTCGTGCAACCAAAACTCACACTTGAAGAACTTTGAAAAAACTCTCTCCCTCCTCAGTGTCTCTAGTGCCTCCCTCAGGTGCTCCTCATGTTGTTCTTGAGTGTAGGAGTAAACCAGGATGTCATCAATGAAGACTATTACAGACCGATCGAACATCGGTCTGCACACGCAATTCATGAGGTCCATGAACGTGACTAGAGCATCGGTGAGACCAAACGACATCACCACAAACTCATAATGACCATATCGAGTCCTAAAAGCTATCTTCTGCACATCATCGTCCTTGTCTCACATTTGGTGATACCCTGACCATAGATCAATCTTGGAGAATCAATATGACATATGAAGCTGATCAGACAAATCATCTATCCTTGGAAGTGGGTAACAGTTCTTCACCGTTACCTTATTCAACTCCCGGTAGTCTATGCACATACGATGTGACCCGTCCTTCTTCTTCACAAACAGGATCGGGGCTCCCCATGGTGAACTGATCGGCTTGATAAAACCCTTGTCTAGTAGCTCTTGTAGCTACGTAGACAACTCCTGCTTCTTAGGAGGAGCCAATGGATATGGTGCCTTGGCTTTTGGTGCCGCACCAGGGACCAGTGTAATCCTAAACTCAACCTGTATCTCCGGAGGTATCCCATGTAAATCCTCCGGGAATACATCCGGGTACTCTCGCACTACCGGTACATCATCAATTGCCGCCTTAACCTTATCTCGAGTATCCATGACATAGGCGACACATCCTGTGCAACCCTGATGAAAGTGGCGCCTCGCCCTCGCTGCTGAACAGAACATCGGTCCCTGCTATGGTCTCTCACCCTGGATCACTAAAACTCCCACACTAGAAGTTCGAACCCTCACTAATTGCTACTCACAATCAATCACTGCCCCATTGGGGCTCAACCAATCCATACTCACTACAACCTTATTCCCATGTAGGGGAATAGGAACTAGGTTTACTGAAAACTACAGATCGAATAACTGTAGAGTACATCCTCGGTGAACCCTATCAACTGTGACGGTCCTCTCATCTGCAATCTCTACATCAAGTAGGCAATCCAGGTCCCCCGGAGATCCTACCAATCTCTTGCTAAGTGAAAGCGACACAAAAGATCGGGTGGCACCAGAATCAAACAATACCAAAGCTAATATACCGTTCACTAAGAACGATCCTATAACAAAACATATAAACATAAGTCATACTGAATATCCAATAAGAGATAAGAGAAAGATACATACTTGTCACTACGTCAGGAGCTGCTTGTGCCTCTTCGGATGTCAAATGAAAGGCCCTGCTCTTCGCCACAGGCGTCTCACCCCAGCCCTGACGGCCATCCGTAATCCTCAATGTTGTAGGGAAGGGTGCTGCCACCCGCCCTGCAGCTGCTAAACTCAGGCACTGGGACCACTTGTGTCCCCTTTGATTACACTTAAAGCAAATTAGATATGATGATGTCGTGGTGGTTGTAGTAGCTGTAGAATCCCTGCTCATATGCCCACCTCGGCCGCACTTGAAGCAGCCTGAACTCCCTGCCTTGCACGTCTCCTCGTGTAACTTGCCGCATTTTTCATAACGGATGTGACTCTGCTGGCTCCCAGGTATGTGGTCTCATAGCTTAGGCTTCCTTCCCGAACTCCCTGACTAAACCCCCTCAGGTTTCCTATTCCTTTCCATCTCTAAATCTAACTCCCTCTCTCGAGCCCTAACAATCATGTCCTCCAGCGTCTTGCAGCTGGAGCGGCTCACAAACTGGCGGATATCACTCCGTAACATCTTGTGTTATCAGGCTATTTTCATCTCCTCGTTCGCCACATACTGCAAAACGAGAAGGACCCTCTCCCTAAACATCTCGGTGATCTCAGTCATTGTCTCAGTCGTCTGCTGAAGATCCTGGAACTCCCTAGCCAGCTGCTACACCTCTATCATGGATGCAAAGTCGGCCCTGAACTTAGTGGTAAAGTCACTCCAAGTTATCGCGTCAACAGCTGCATCATCACTAATGGCATGTTCGACCTCCTCCCATTAGTTACGTGCCTTATCCTTCAGAAGACAGGATGCAAGTCAAACCTTGTCCCCCTCGGGACATCTGCTAGTATGGAATGCGTTTGCGACATCCACCAACCATCTAGTGCTCGTAATGGGGTCCCGAGCCCCATGGTAGTCAGGAACTCCACAAGCTCGAAACTCCCTGAAAGTCAGTGTGTGCGACCTCATCATGGCCGCCACCTTAGTTCGGAAAGCACTCAATCTCTCATCCAAAAGCTCAAGAATGCCCTCCTTGATCGTTCCAAAGATCACAGGAGTATAATTTAGGATACTACGCTTGATCTCGGAGGAGATAAACTCCCTGGTTTGGTCGTCTAGCTGTACGACTCCTGAGTATAAGCCTGATCTCTCACCGATGCCTGAACTTCTGAATGGTCTGTTGCATAAAATCGCCATTCTGAAAAACACATCATAACAAACATCATAATACTAATCAATTCTTGAGGGATAACATACACTACAAGTTCCTTAGATTCATTTCAGCCTTCCTTGACTCGAGTATAGATCCTCTGCTTTCAGTAGTACGGGCCCATACTACCTTCCAAATCTATTCGTACTTTCCTCAAGAACTGCCTCGGCTTTACCAAGTCCCATCTACTACTAATGCTTCATGTGCTACTCTTATCCTAGGCTTGTCCTAGGGTAATCACCATCCAACTCTCCGCCATCAACTATAGAAGAAGTCCCTTCTTCCTTTCCCTAACTAGCTCGCGAATACTATTACATAGCACTCAGACTAGATAATTCTTCGAATGAGAGATCCTACCCTACAAAGGTTGGACTCAAATAAAGAGCTGCGAAATAGAGCTACACCTAACCTTCTAAAATTATTTAGTCCTTGCAATATGTAACTTAACATATTTGTTTACTAATTAGTAAAAAATAGCTAGAACTCCTAAAAGCACAAAGCAAACAACATTCGAGCAGTGAGTACACATAATCAATCATATACTAATCAGGCTATTGTACTAGCTAATCTGTACTAGCATGCAGTTCATAAGGCTGATACACATATAACAGGCACATAAGGCATCCTCCCTAGATCCTTAGTCCTAGTTCAAAACTTGTATGGGTAATTTGGGTAATTTGGGAGTACTTACTTAAGCTCGGCTGATTGCATGCACCACACCCTTTTCTCTTGTTCAAAACCCTTTTCTTTTTACTTTATCTAAAATTCTTTTATTTTCTTAAAGATCCTTTTGTTTTTGAAATGGTTTTTCTTTTGAAAATTCTATATTTTGAGTTCATGCACACCCAAAAGTGTGCCTGAATCCCTCAAACCAAGGCTCTGATACCAATTTGAAACATCCCAAAAATATAGTCCAAAAATTTGTTTATAAATCATTAAAGAAAAAGCCATAACTCATAAAACAATATAATAAAATTACATGCCATGTATCTCAATCATCATATCAAAACATTGTATCAAAATAATGTATAAAATATCAAAGTCTAAAATCTCCCAGGCTGAAGACTATGGTGTGTGCCATGCGATCATCCCGAGCCCTTCCCTTTACTAGTAGAAGTACCTGAAACCAAAATAGAAAACTGTAAGCACGAAGCTTAGTGATCTCCCCTAAACTACCACGTACCATACAATAAAACATAATATCACATACTAGGCGTTGCCCACTACATCGGGGCCCGCCCAACATCAGATCGAAGTTCGGCATCGGGCCCTGTCTGGCATCGAACCAAAGTCCAGAATACATATCATAGCAATAAGCACATAACACATACTATATAACATATAAACATATAAAGCTTCATCGGGCTTTCCCAAGCATCGGACCGAAGTCCGGAACACATAACACATAACATATAAGCTAAATATTCATCGGGTTTTCCCCGACATCTGACCAAAGCCCGGAACATACAAAAGAATCACAAAGACATCAAGCATACAACATTCCTCAGGCTTTCCCCCGCATCGGACCAGAGTCCAGAACATATAAACTGCATCGGGCTATCCCCAACATCGGACCTAAGTTCGGTATATGCTGAAATACATGAATGGGCCGACATTGGTACCTTCGACCCATTCCTACTGGAGGAAAACTCACCTCTTACCCTGACTGCTAAAAACTCGTGCGAGGGTATCTCTAGCAGCTGCTCTAATGATTCCTTGGATATCATGACCAAAATTAACACATAGTTAAAAACTGAGAATCCCTCTAAGGGTAAAATGACTATTTTACCCCCTTGATCTAAATTGGACCATGACCTAGACCCAATCCCTTCTAGTCTTTCCAAACTCACTAATGGCTCCAAACTCACTAATGGCCCATTAAAGCCCTCTAATAGTCCAGTTTTCTAAACTGGTCCCAACTCCTCAAATGGGCTTTTCTCCCAAGCCAAAACATGTCCTTTGTTCATTAACTGGCTCCTAGTGGCCCATTTCGGCCCAACATCTGCTAAGCCAAAAGATTGGCCCAAACTGAGGCCCAATGTTGTAAATCCTAAAATTTGAGAATACGCTGAGCGTACTCTTCTGTACGTTACGCGTATAGCTTGTATGGGTTGTACACGGCCTGTAATAGTCTGTACACCCATCATACTACTATGTTAAGCGATTTTCTTCAAAACCTCTTAACCCCTTAAGACACTACATCCAAACTATAGATCTGAGTCCAATAATCCATCTTAACCCATCAAGTCGATCACTTGGTGGCTTGCAACCCACCAAATGAGATGAAACTTGGAAAAATAGCAACTAACTTCATGAAAATGGTTAGATCTCATGCATTGTTACAAATGGGCCTTAAAGATTGAAACTTTACTGCTTAAGGGACACTTTTAGCTCTGAGGGTGGCAACCCTAAGCTTAAAATTAAATTTGCATTGTAAAAAAATTCTTTGGACCTAAAAAGGTGCAAAGCTCCATAAACCTAGATCTAAGCTTTTATGAGGAAAGTTGGAAGATTTATACCCCCTTTGAGTGCCAAAAGATGATATAATCCCAGATTCTTGAGTTCAAGATACTGAAGTTCTTCTTCTCCAAATTCTCTTCTCTTCTTCTAAGCTCTTCTTTACCAAACTAAGGTTCAAAAGGCTAAAGATGCACAAGAATGGAGTGAGAGAGGATATTTAGGGTTTTTGAGGGTGAAGGGCTGGTAAGGAGGCCAGGGGTGAGCTATAATGAGGTATTTATATGACTTAAACCCTAAAAATTAGGGTTTTGGAAATATGCTCATATACGTTGCGCGTACGTGCATGCGTCCCCCACATCCAATGCGTCTGTACACCTCGCGTACACTAAGGCTACGCCCATCATACGACTTATGGGTGGCCCATGTCCTCGACCCACTTGCTAAAGTCTACTCCTTTAATCCTTCTATCTACATTTATCCCATCAAATAAATTAAGAAATATTTAATAAGTAATACCTCAACGACGGTCGTTACTATTGGATAAGGTGTCTAAGTCCATAAATATATTTTGTATGTACTTGATCCGAGAGTAACATGGTCCATTTGGGTTGCATGTCACCAGAACAATCTGAAGGATGGAAATTTGAGAAGAGGCTAATTATGATTTATTAATATATATTATAAGTTCTAATATATTAATATGAAATCATATTATCTAATTAGTATTGATCAAGAATTGATTTGGAATTAATTTAGTGATCAAAAGAGACTAATTTAGTATAAGGGGTTGATTTGGTAAATCAATGATTCTTGGAAAGTGGGCCAGTGATCCATAGTTCGTTAGGTTGCGCTAAACCAATATAATAACCCATGGACAATCCATGGAGGTTTAAACCCATGGAGCGTAAGGAATATGGAAGGTCATGTGCATTTGGGTTTACATGAATGTAACCATAGTTTTGCCACACTATATAAGAAGACCCTAAGCTCTTAAAATCGGCACCTAAGTGATCTTTGGAAGAGAATAGCAGATTTTAAGCACAAGTTATCCTCTCCAATTGTTGGTAGTGGTGTGTGAAGCGTTTGAGGCATCACATTTGGGGTGCTAGGCTTTTAAAGGTTCAAGGTTTCAAGCTACAACAAAAGGTAAGTCATCTAACTAGATTTTTATATTGTATATACTCCTATGTATGCTAGTTAGGATGAGTGCTTTGGAAAAATGAAAATGCATGTATAATTAGAGAAAACATAGATCCAAAGTATCTAGGGTTGCATGTGCACCATAGGAGTGTTAGAATGCTCAAAACCCATCAGTGATATCAGAGCCTATGATTGTTTTTTTATTATACTTAATGCTAATTGGTTTATCGAATTTCTGCCCTTTATCCAGTGAACTCGCCGACTCCACTCAGGAAATGATCAACTCGATGGGTTCAGTTCATGTACTCGCCAAGTTGGTGCTCTAATGGGTAGATTTTCGACTTTTGGTCAGAAATTGGATTAGGATCGTTAATCCAAACTGTTTTTTGAACCTTGAAATATGTTTTTTCCTAAGGTAATGATCATGCTTGTCCAATTAAAATATAATTGTCATAATTTCAACATTTGTATTAGTTTATATGATTAGGCTAATTTCTTGAAGATTGATGATATAAATTATCTTATGCTTATGAGTTTAATTAGATCATGTATGCATTATTTGATTATTGTGTTGATTAAATTAATGATCAAAATGGTTTTAATGGACTCCATAACTTGTCCTCAAGATTATTGTGTTGATTATAATTTTTGAATAGTGTCAAAACTTGTCCTCAAGTTTTGGAATTTTTAAAGTCACACTTTTGAATACTTTAATTTCAAACCTTAGAATTTTAAAAGTTTAAAATTCAACCCTTATACTAATATAATATTATAAGTTTATATATATATATATATATATATATATATATATATATATATATATATATATATGTATAAGGCAAGTCAGTCTTACCGTTAGTAGGTGTCACACCCTGAAACCGTGATGGCAGAATCGTTCCAGGGTGGAGGACGTCATGCGTAGTATCACAACAATTGTATCATAACAAGCATAGTAAACACAACCAAACATAGAATAAATATGTGAAAAGGTTTACATTGTTTAATACATAGTTTTTATCCATAGTAAAAGTAAATAGACAGATGCGACTCTAACTCTTCGTCCTCTATGAACTCCTGGAAGTACCTATCTATTAATTCCCTAGAATACAAGCAGTTTTGAAAGAATATCAGCATAAAGCTGGTGAGTTCATAAACATTTTAGTTTTAATGAGAAAATGTTCTGTGAATCCATTTGAAAAGTGTTCTCCAAGAAAATCCTGTATTTTCTTATGAAAAGCGGTCTTGAAAGAATGTCTATTAGTAGAAAATAAACCATCAGTTTTAGAAAAACATGTTATCCTTCCTAGAGGTAGAGATGCCAGTTTAGAAGTCCTTGATTTCTAACAACATATATAAAAGTCGTTTTATTACTTAAAATAAAACAAATGAAGAAGAGAGTCCATAAACAAAGTTAGTTTATACTTATTTGCGAGTCGTATAACCATACTTGATATGACCGGAAGACCTTTATAACGTTCTTCAGGCGTTAAGCTAAATGACATTTGTTCACCACAGGCGTGCCCGCCTAATTGTAGCTAGCCGTTCTAGTGTGGGATTATCAGTCCCAAATAGATCTATTCACAAATCTCACGCTCTTCCTGCAGGAGACTTTGGTTATACTAAAAGGATTTATCACTATACACCTAAGGATACAGTATTGAAGTGGCACCTAACAATTATGTATAATCTAGTTTACTAGCGGGAAATCAGTATAAAACAATAATTATCCATGAATAAATGTACTTTATACTTCTGAGAAAACATATAACTTAAACTAAATCTGCCATAATTTATATATATTCATTTATGAAATCTGATAAGGTAGAGACTGCCTAGAGGGTTATCCCAAACTATACCCATTATAGTTTATTAGAGTTGATATGGAAAATACTTTGTAAAAACCTTTCTGAAAACTATGAAGTTAGATTTCCAAAATAGAAGTTTCCCCTATGCTCAACATATTACAAAAGGGATAAAATATCCGAATATGTTATTATACGTGGAAATTGTTGGGTTGCATTAATAAGTTTAAAACTTATTAAAATACTTTGAGTTTGGCTTGTATTCCCCCTCCCCCCCCCCAGAAAACATTAAAAACACTGAAAATGTAGCGGTATGACCTCAATGTTTGGCGGATGATTCGAGTGGATGATCGGTTATGAGTGTTGAGTGTCAATTGAGGTTTCAAACTCAAGTGGATCTTAGTAATATATAATAACACACACACACACACACACACACACATATATATATATATATATATATATATATATATATATATATATATATTATATTTACGTATTCCATGACAAAACATGACAGGAAACCACCCCAAAGACTTGGAAATGCTTGTCGGGACCCTACATGATAAAACAAAGGAGGTGTATGGTCATTAGGGTGTGTCCGCGACCAGGATGTATGGCCAGGCTGTGTGTGCGGTTGCACATCGGAGTGTTCGGCCAGGCTGTTTGTGCGGTTGCACACAGGAGTTTGCGACCAGAGTGAGTGTGCGGCTACACATGGGCGTGTGCGGCCGTACACTCTTCGTTTATGCTCGAAACGTCGATTTTCAAGTGTTTCAGGGCTCAAACTAAATCCAACTAAGAGATAGAGGGCCAAACTATCACATTGGAGGGTTTTTGAGGTATGTACGACCACATTATGAAGGTGTAGGGCTGTATACCTTCAAGTAATGAAGAATACGAAGAACATAAAGAGTTTCGATCTTAGATCCAGGTGTTTTACCTGTGTAACAATCTAAATGATGGAATTCTTCACGTTTTTGAGGCCCTTACAGTGTTCTTGGATGAAGTTTTTAGAGAGAGAAAGTAGAGTGTAGCCAAATGAAAGGAATGAGTTAAGGGTTCACCCTATATAAATAGGGATGAGTGTGCGGCTGGAGGATAGGTGTGCGGCCACACACTCGTGTGTGTGGCCATACACTCGGGTGTGCGGCCACACACTCATGTGTGCGGCCATAAACTAGGGTGTGCGGCCACACACTCATGTGTGTATCCATACACTCGGTTGTGCGGCTACACACTCCTTTTGATGGAGTATTTGGCCTATTTGCAACCCTAAATCTTAAACCAACCCATCCCTAATTCAAAATTTGGTTGTACTCAAGGCTTTAAATGCTTAAATGAGCCCTTAATCAGTGCTTGGAGTTAACAGAAATGAGTTTAACTTAAACTAACTGACTAGATGTACCGGGTAAACGTTTTCAGGTTGTTATATCATCCCCCCGTTAGAGGGAATTTCGTCCTGAAATTCAAGAATAAGAATATAACTTATGGCCTTGGAAAAGATGGTGGTACTTAAGGTTCATGGGAATTGCAAATGTCTCATCGGACATACACCTATTTAGGTTTGACATGTGCAAGACGGGATGTATGTTGACAAGTTCTCTAGGTAACTGGAGTTTGTACGCTACAAGATCGATCCTAGCTAGGATCTCAGATGGTCTAACGTATCTTGGATTTACCTTTCTACGCTTTCCGAAGCATATCAGGCCTTTCCAGGGTGAGACCTTTAAAAGGACATGGTCACCAACTTGGAATTTCAAGGGTTTTTGTCTGTCATCGGCGTAGTCCTTTCGTACGATGCTTTCTTCCATCTCTCGGATGATGACTTGTGAGAGTGCAATTGTGGACTTGACTCTTTTCTAGCTGTGTGTTGCCCACCTCAGCCCAGCGCATATGGGGTCTGTACTTATGGCTGCAGAGGGCTTCGAACGACGCAACCTTGCTACTGGAAATGTTGCCGTTGCTGCAAGAAAGTTCAATTAAGGGTATATGTGTGTCATCACGATCGACTGGAGTTTCGCGATCGAACGATTTAAGACAAAAGGGTTTGATATAACATAGACTTAGTCGAAGTAAAGAGCATGATGTCGTATAATCGTGCGTTAAATTAGTCTGGGAGGATCATTTTATTGGAACATTGATGTTCCTAGATGAACGTCTCTGGTTCTTCTGTGTTTCATTTATGCTTAGTGGGTACTACTAATGCGAGGGTCCTGATGTTTTGAAATTATGAACTCTTAATGGAATAGGTCTCACTAGATTTTCCTATGATTGCTTGGCGTATACAAGTCATAAATAAACACAACTGACTCTAATGTAACACTGGGCTACTATAATTTACACATTAGGGCATCAACTTTTAAAACTACGTCGTGATTAAATTTGGACGGGAAAGAAATCATGATTATGAATATTTATTGAGGTTTCCAAAACATACCAATACACAGCAGGTTTCTTTGATGCTTCCTCATTCCCTGAGGTTAGACTCCTCTTGTTCCTCATTATTCTTTGTTGGGCAGTCTCTTTTGAAATGCCACATTTCGCCACATGCACTGCACACTTGAACTATGCTAGCATCGGTATTGGAAGTGATGTATTGAGTTGGGGTCTTCACGAAGCGAGCTTCCTTGCCATCCGTAGCCCTTGGGCAATCTATTTTGAAATTCCCTTCACTACCATAGAGGTAACAAGTTGGACTAGCCCCAACATTGGTATTCATATTGACGAACTTGACTAGGGTCCTACATCTGCTAGAGGCGTGCCCCGTCCTATTGCAGCTGGTGCAATGCAGCACTCGATAGACTACATGATGATGGTAGTTGCATTTGCTGCAGTGCGGGAGGTTTCCGAAGTAGGGTGTGCCCAAATTCGTTGCCTGTCAGTAGGTCCTTGGGTTGAACAAGTTCCTTTGAACTTTCGTTTCAAGAGGTTAGGTTGGGGATCTAGGGTGTCCTTTCTAGTAGGCACTTGTTGTTGAGGTTGGTTAACACCATGGTTTGGCCTGCCATTAACACTTCTACTCGTATTTGTGTTGTTAGCATTAAGAACAACTAGGGTGGCTGCTACGGGTGCTGTGACAGTAGCTTGGAATGTAGCTGAGTCCATCTCGAGGATTGGGGGCATACCAGTGGGTTGGTTCTACTTCTACGGAGGCATGATCTAGTATGTGTCAAGAAAAGAGTTTGTGAGCAACAATGGTTGCCTCTGGATGTATCTTAAACGTTTATCTATGCACTAAGATTTCTCATTTTTTATTCGACCTAGATCCCCATGAAATGGTCCTAGCAAGAATAGAAAATGATATGAACGCAATAAAGTTCACATATAATAACTTACGAACTCCTTGCAGTTTAGCTCATTGCACTGATTGGATAACTCTCACATTTTCATCGGCTCTAGACGATATGGAGATTTAGCTATAAGGATAGTTCCGGGGATCGAGTCGATACAGGATTCAACTAGACACTCGGAAGAAATCCCTTGAATTTCTTTGGGGAAGACATTAGGAAAGTTGCAGACTTCGGAGATGCTCTTGAGGCCTTTAACTTTTTGCGTCTCATCGACAACATAAGCCAAGAATGCATGGCATCCCTTTTTCATAAATACTCATGGACTCTGGCGCAGGAAATGATACGAAGGTTCGAACAAATTCTATCACTATAATCAGCGAGGTCTTCTTCAGAGGGAAAGATTGAAACGAATCGCCCTTTCGAAGCAAAGGACATCAACACGATTTGGGCTTAACCATCTCATGACGATTATGACATCGTAGCTTGTTATCGAGACTGATATGAAATCTATGGGGAAAAGGAATGATCGTCTTAAGGTAAGAGTACTTCCTATGACACGTGCTTCTAAGACGAAACGGTATCGTGACTTTGATAAAGTTTCTTAATTTGCATGCTATAGATCTAAGGTATACTTTTGACAAAGATCTTCTTTAACAGAAATATGGTTGTTGCCATCATAACTAAAATGGAGATTATCTATATTTCGGAACCCAATACCTAAAAATAGGTCTAAGTTATTCTAACAGGGAAAGAATCTTAGCAACATGAAGGGCAGGGATGTTTACAGAAAAGAGCTACATAGAACATAGATATGAAGGTTATTCCTTAGATCAAAAAGGAAGGATGAGTAGAGTACTCTCCTATCGGCGATAGG
The DNA here is from genome assembly GCF_052625555.1 of Lactuca saligna. Classification (NCBI taxonomy): domain Eukaryota; kingdom Viridiplantae; phylum Streptophyta; class Magnoliopsida; order Asterales; family Asteraceae; genus Lactuca; species Lactuca saligna. The sequence goes on along the minus strand of NC_136424.1, from coordinate 204,949,207 downwards.
CACTCCTCAGATGGATCCTTAAGTTAGCCAGTTGGTGCTCCATGTCAAGCTGGTGGCTCTCGTATACTGTCTGGCGTGCTCGGAGCTCTATGAGCTCAACTCGAGTGGTAGCTAACTCTCACTGTAGGGCTTCATTGTTCCTTGCAGCTCCCGCATGAGCAATCTCGAAGCAACGGATGCGGTCCGTGCTGGTGTTCAAATCAACTTCGAGCTCCATAGTTCACTGAAGGGTTTCCATACATAGCTCCACATTATGAGGCACTCAGCGTATCAAGATTGGAAGGTCCCTGTCTACGGGGCCTCCTTTTTTCAGCTTGTAGAAGTTGTGGTTTCCGTCATATGGGAGGGGTTGGTCTTTCTCATAGCTCCACCTATTCAAACTCCCAACCCACATAGGCGTTGGACCTTGGAGTTCAACTCGAGGGTTAGGATTTGGTATTGGAGTCACTTGAGGTATGTTTTCGAATTCGGGTTCCGAGTCAGTCTCTTTGGGAAATGGTTCGGCAAGGTCATTAGCCAAAGGAATTTCATGGTTTCCTTCTGGCTCTAGCTCGATCCATCCATCATCTCCTTGGTTGGGAAAGTACGGGTTTCCAGGGTGGTGGAATCAAGCCATGCTATCTACGCGAGGTGATGGTAAAGGGATAGGCATCGAATCTAATAATACTTCCAATGATGGATTCTTGGGTAAGTTTCTGGTTTGGTCGTTATAGCATCCTAAAATACTCCTGTAGTATTTTAACCCTTATGTTTAGTTATATAACTCTTCTGGTACCTAGGTATGTTTGAGACTTGCTGCGACACCACAATCACTCCAAAGCACATGTTGGTCATGTCTCGAATGAATATAGTTGATCAGGTTATATTGACCCTAAACATGATTATATAACTGCCTAGGTTTAATCACGATGTCCAACATCCAAACACTTTTGTTTTGTTCTACTAATGACACTGGTTTGGGTACTCAGGTATACTTGTATACTTCTTATAAAAATACTCATATTTTTGAAAATATACTTTTAGTTTAGAGCACTTAGGCCCCTTAATGTTTATAGTTGTATACCATGTATGGTTCGGTATACTTAGTTCATTATAAGCAAGAGCTTTGATACCAATCTGTCACACCCTAAAACCGTGATGGCGGAATCATTCCGGGGTGGAGGACGTCATGCGTAGTATCACAACAATTGTATGATAACAAGCATAATAAACACAACCAGACATTGAATACATATGTGAAAAGGTTTACATTATTTAATACATAGTTTTTATCCACAGTAAAAGTAAATAGACAGACGCGACTCTAACTCTTCGTCTTCTCCGAACTCCTGGAAGTACTTGTCTGCTAATTCCTAGAGAATACAAGCAGTTTTGAAAGAATATCAACATAAAGCTGGTTAGTTCATAAGCATTTTAGTTTTAGTGAGAAAATGTTCTTTGAATCCATTTGAAAAGTGTTCTCCAAGAAAATCATGTATTTTCTTATGAAAAGCGGTCTTGAAAGAGTGTCTATTAGTAGAAAATAAACCATCAGTTTTAGAAAAACATGTTATCCGTCCTAGAGGCGGAGATGCCAGTTTAGAAGTCCTTGATTTCTAACAGCATATATAAAAGTAGTTTTATTACTTAAAATAAAAAAATAAAGAAGAGAGTCTGTAAACAAAGTTAGTTTATACTTATTTGCGAGTCGTATAACCATACTTGATATGACGGAGAGACCTTTATAACATTCTTTAGGCGTTAAGCTAAATGACATTTGTTCACCGCAGGCGTGCCTGCCTAACTGTAGCTAGCAGTTCTGGTGTGGGATTGTCAGTTCTGAAGAGATCTATTCAGAAATCTCAAGCTCTCCCACCAGGAGACTCTGGTTATACTAAATGGATTTATCACTATACACCGTAGGGTATAGTATTGATGTAGCGCCTCACAATTCTGTATAATCTTGTTTACTAATAGGAAATTAGTATAAAACAATAATTATCCTTGAATAAGTGTACTTTATACTTGTGAGAAAGCATATAACATAAACTAAATCTGCCATAGTTTATATATATATATATATATATATATATATATATATATATATATATATATATATTCATTTATGAAATCTGATTAGGTAGAGACTGCCTAGAGGGTTATCCCAAACTATACCCATTATAGTTTATTAGAGTTGATATGGAAAATGCTTCGTAAAAACATTTCTGAAAACTATGAAGTTAGATTTCCAAAATAGAAGTTTCCATTATGCTCAACATATTACAAAAGGGATAAAATATCCAAATATGTTATTATACGTGGAAATCGTTGGGCTGCATTAATAAGTTTAAAGCTTAATAAAATACTTTGAGTTTGGCTTGTATCCCCCCCCCCCCCCCCTTAAAAACATTAAAAACACAGTAAATGTAGGGGTATGAACTCACCGTTTTCCAGATGATTCGAGCAGATGATCGGTTACGAGTGTTGTGTGTCAAATGAGGTTTCACACTCAAGTGGTTCCTAGTAACATATAATAGCACATATATGTATATGATTTAGGTATTCCATGACAAAACATGATAGGAAACCACCCTAAAGACTTGGAAATGCTTGTCGGGACCTTATGTGATCAAACAAAGGAGGTGTATGGTCATTAGGGTGTGTGTGCGGCCAGGGTGTCTGGCCAGGCTGTGTGTGCGGTTGCACATTGGAGTGTGCGGCCAGGCTGTTTGTGCGGTTGAACATAGGAGTGTGCGACCAGGGTGTATGTGCGCCTGCACACGGGAGTGTGTGGCCATACACTCTTCGTTTATGCTCCAAACATGTATTTCAACTGTTTCAAGCCTCAAACCAAGTCCAACTAAGAGATAGAGGGCCAAACTCTCACTTTGGAGGGTTTTTGAGGTGTGTACGGCCACCTTATGAAGGTGTGCAGCCGTACACCTTCAAGTAATGAAGAACACGACGAACATGAAGAGTTTTGAGCTTTGATCTAGGTATTTTAAATGTGTAACAATCTAAATGATGGAATTCTTCACGTTTTTGAGGCCCTTAGATTGTTCTTGGATGAAGTTTTTAGAGAGAGAAAGTAGAGTATAGCCAAATGAAAGGAATGAGTGAAGGGGTCACCCTATATAAATAGGGGTGAGTGTGCGGCTGGAGGATGGGTGTGCGGCCACACACTCGTGTGTGCGGCCATACACTCGGTTGTGCTGCCACACACTCATGTGTGCGACCATACACTAGGGTGTGCGGCCACACACTCATGTGTGTAGCCATACACTCGGGTGTGCGGCGACACACTCCTTTTGATGGAGTATTTGGCCTATTTGGAACCCTAAATCTTAAACCAACCCATCCCTAACTCAAAATTTGGTTGTACTCAAGGCTTTAAATGCTTAAATGAGCCCTAAATCAGTGCTAGGAGTTAACAAAAATGAGTTTAACTTAGACTAACTAACTAGATTTACCGGGTAAACGTTTTCTGGTTGTTATATCATCCCCCCGTTAGAGGGAATTTCATCCTGAAATTCAAGAATAAGAATATAACTCATGGCCTTGGAAAAGATGGTGGTACTTAAGGTTCATGGAAATTGCAAATGTCTCATCGGACATACACTTATTTAGGTTTGACATGTGAAAGACGGGATATATGTTACTAAGTTCTCTAGGTAACTGGAGTTTGTACGCTACAGGACCGATCCTAGCTAGGATCTTAGATGGTCCCACGTATCTTGGATTTAGCTTTCTACGCTTTCCGAAGCATATCAGGCCTTTCCAGGGTGAGACCTGTAAAAGGACACGGTCACCAACTTGGAATTTCAAGGGTTTTTGTTTGTCATCGGCGTAGTCCTTTCGTACGATCCTTTCTTCCATCTCTCGGATGATGACTTGTGAGAGTGCTATTGTGGACTTGACTCTTGTCTCGCTGTGTGATGCCCATCTCAGTCCAGCGCATATGGGGTCTGTACTTATGGCTGCAGAGGGCTTCGAATGGCGCAACCTTGCTACTGGAAAGGTCGTCGTTGCTGCAAGAAAGTTCAATTAAGGGTAGGTGTGTGTCCCACAATGCGTCTTCAATTCTCCTGATGGTTCCCTTACTTTGTCCTTCTCTTTGTGGATGATACTCTTCTTGTGAATACTTTTGGGTTTTCAAGAGAGATGAATTTTTCGAAGCTCGTTTCTAGTTTGTCATCACGAGCGACTGGAGTTTCGCGATCGAACGATTTAAGACAAAAGGGTTTGATATAACATAGAATCAGTCGAACTAAAGAGCATGATGTCGTAGAATCGCGCGTTAAATTAGTCCGGGAGGATCATTTTATTAGAACATTGATGTTCCTAGATGAACGTCTCTGGTTCTTCTGTGTTTCATTTATGCTTGGTGGGTACTACTAATGTGAGGGTCCTAATGTTTTGAAATTATGAACTCTTGATGGAATGGGTCTCACTAGATTTTGCTATGATTGCTTGGCGTATACAAGTCATAAATAAACACAACTGACTCTAATGTAACACTGGGCTACATAATTTACCCATTAGGGCATCAACTCTTAAAACTACGTCGTGATTAAATTTGGACGGGAAAGAAATCATGATTATGAATATTTATTGAGGTTTCCAAAACATACCAATACACAACAGGTTTCTTTGATGCTTCCTCATTCCCTGAGGTTAGACTCCTCCTGTTCCTCATTATTCTTCTTTGTTGGGCAGTCTCTTTTGAAATGCCTCATTTTGCCACATGCACTACACACTTGAACTATGCTAGCATCGGTATTGGAAGTGATGTATTGAGTTGGGGTCTTCGCGAAGCGAGCTTCCTTGCCATCCGTATCCCTTGGGCAATTTATTTTGAAATTCCCTTCACTACCACAGAGGTAACAGGTTGGACTAGCCCTAACATTGGTATTCAGATTGATGAACTTGACTAGGGTCCTACATCTGCTAGAGGTGTGCCCCTTCCTATTGCATCTGGTGCAATGCAGCACTTGATAGACTACATGATGATGGTAGTTGCATTTGCTGCAGTACGGGAGGTTTCCGAAGTAGGGTGTGGTTGGTGTTGGAACAGCAGGGCTGACTGGGGTATTGACTGCCCCAATTCGTTGCCTTTTAGTAGGTCCTTGGGTTGATCAAGTTCCTTTGAACTTTCGTTATAAAAGGTTAGGTTGGGGATCTAGGGTGGCCTTTCTAGTAGGCACTTGTTGTTGAGGTTGGTTAATACCATGGTTTGGCCTGCCATTAGCACTTCTACTCGTATTTGTGTTGTTAGAGTTAAGAACAGCTAGGGCGGCTGCTACGGCTGCTGTGACAGTAGCTTGGAATGTAGCTGAGTCCATCTTGAGGATTAGGGCCTTACCAATGGGTTGGTTCTAATTCTTCGGAGGCATGATCTGCTATGTGTCAAGAAAAGAGTTTGTGACCAACAATGGGTGCCTCTGGATGTATCTTAAACGTTTATCTATGCACTAAGATTTCTCATTTTTTATTCGACCCACATCCCCATGATGGGTCCTAGCAAGAATAGAAAATGACATGAATGCAATAAAGTTCACATATAATAACTTACGAACTCCTTGCAGTTAAAACAATAATTATCCTTGAATAAATGTACTTTATACTTCTGAGAAAACATATAACATAAACTAAATCTGCCATAGTTTATATATATTCATTTATGAAATCTGATTAGGTAGAGACTGCCTAGAGGGTTATCCCAAACTATACCCATTATAGTTTATTAGAGTTGATATGGAAAATGCTTTGTAAAAACCTTTCTGAAAACTATGAAGTTGGATTTCCAAAATAGAAGTTTCCCTTATGCTCAACATATTACAAAAGGGATAAAATATCCGAATATGTTATTATACTTGGAAATCGTTGGGCTGCATTAATAAGTTTAAAACTTAATAAAAGACTTTGAGTTTGGCTTGTATTCCCCCCTGAAAACATTAAAAACATGGAAAATGTAGGGGTATGAACTCGCCATTTGACGGATGATTCGAGCGGATGATCGGTTACGAGTGTTGAGTGTCAATTGAGGTTTCACACTCAAGTGGATCCTAGTAACATATAATAGCACACACACACACAAACACACACACACACACATATATATATATATATATATATATTATATTTAGGTATTCCATGACAAAACTGTTGGGTTATGAGCATTCTAACACTCCTAAGTGTACATGCAACCCTAAATACCTTGGATCTATGTTTTCTCTATTATACATGCAAATATGAACATCCAAGGTATTATCCTAATCTAGCATACAAAATAGTGGATATAACAAGATAGAATACATACCTCTTTGATAGTGCTTGTCTTCATGAAGCTTGAGTGCTTAGTGCCCCAAGTGTGACACCTCAAATGGTTCACACAACACCATAAGCACTTGGAATAACTTAGAGAGAAATTAGAACACTTCATGAAATCGTGTAGCCCTCATACATATACATAGTGTTAGTCACGATTTCTTGAGCCATGGGTTTCTTTTATATGGTGGCTATTAGGGTTACACCATGTAACTCATGACTTTACCCATTCCTTATGCTCCATGGATTTTAACCTCCATGGAGTATCCATGGGTCACCCCATGGACTTAGTCCAACATAAGGAATCTTGGATCACAAGCCCACATATATAAGAATGAATGATTTACACAATCAACCCATATATTTAATTAGTATTCTTTTGATCACTTAATTAATTCTAGATTAATTCTTGATCAATACTAATTAAATAATCTCATTATTCTTATTATTAATATACTAGAACTTATAATATATTAATAACCATAAGTGTCTTATTTCTCTCATTATAGTCTATCCAAGTGCATGATGCCATGCAACCCAAATGGACCATGCCGGGTCGGGTCAAGTCTTACCAATTATAGTTATGGACTTAGACATTAATCCAGCAGTCTCCCACTTGGATAAGTCTAAAACTATTATTGCGTATGACTTCAGGAACGAACTGGCAATCGTAGCTCTCAAAAGCTTCTGTCGAACTCTGACCTTGTAGATGAACTCTGATCTGATCAATGACTTGTCCATTAGATAAGGGATCATATATTCCTCCATTCTAGATATCATATGGACTGAGACATGGATTATAATCATTCTCTCTGTCCATTAGTTGTTTCCCGATTTCCGATTTATGACGACTGACTAATTGAACAAATCAAATCAGTCCTGGCCCGGCCGAGCACTTCCATTTGTCATCATCAAATCATCGAGGGGCCCATAGATATCGCTTTTATCCCGAAGGTAAAAGGAATGGATAAACTTCGACTCATATGGCTTGTTCTACTACTTGTTGAATCATACACAAAGACACGTTTTATAGCACCGAGTTACCAAATGCAGTTTCGTGCAATCAATGTACAACCAACTCATAGTAACAACTCATATCTCTAGGTTTGAAGAATATAAGATATTATCGTCTCATGATCACTCGTGATAAAATCCATGAAGTGATTCCAATGAGCGCGGGTTGAATCCAATACTCAGAACTTATGAGCACTCATGAGTGTTGTAGCCCTTTGTCCAACAACTTAGACCTCTACAAGCCAACCCATGACAGTCTTAATTCATATCTACTTCCAACATATGACCGACTGTGGATGGTTTGAATAACTTAGTCATTCCGGAAGAATAACCTAGTTTATTCGGGAAGTCGAAACATGCAAAGTGAAACACAATAATAATTGAATCCAATATGGTCTCAGAACTTATGAATATAAATAAAACTCCTTTTATTTATCACCATATGATTACACATTATTCATTGTATATTGTTTCAGCTATCAACATTATTCTTGAATTTAAAACAATAGTTGTCCCATGCTCCAAGCATGCACACTATGTTTTCTAAACAATAGTCATGCCATACACCAAGTATGCATACTATGTTTGTCTATGATCTTTACCTTGTGAACTAGATCAATTGAACATAACTTCAATGATTCTCTTTTCACACTCCCAAATCCTTATTGCAAATGCAATAATTCCAAATTCATGTCATTTACTGAAATCTGTTAGATTCTAAACTTATATGCATCGATCCTCTTGTAATGATTATGCACAAAGTCAGAAAGACTTAACAACAATCATTACAGAGCATTCCAAAGAAGATCAAGTCCTTGGAACCATCCTTCTTGCATTAAGTTTCCTTAATCTTACACAGATTGAAAATTCTAACTTTGAAACATTTCCATTTTTACTATCACTTCTGAACAAGAGTTGCCTCCTTACAGATTATGTCAATATGGTCCTTCCAGAATTATCACTACACTTCCAACTGTCCTTGAGCAACCAATCTTTGGTAAACCTTAGATTGTCCTCGACAATTGTTTAATCTTTTTAGTCATATCCAGTTCTAAACCTTTTCCCTTCTTAATGCCCTAGACATTTGGAAAATTTTAGAAAGGATGAATATAGCACATGTAGTCGGTCCTATATCCGAAGCATATGGGACACGATTCATGATGTCTCACATAAAGACTAAACCAGTCTTTTGCTATAACATTTTCATTTCAATTTGCCAAGTTCTCATAATTCAGATTATGAAAAGGGATGCCGTAATCATAATCGAATTTAAGAACGCAAATAATGGACCCATATACAGAATTTCCTTATGTTGAGCCATTCCAACATGAAATTCATATATATCCTTGACTAAATGATTAAAACCTCACGATCTAAGCTTATAGATTTGAGATGAAGTATAATTTCCTCTCCCTTAATTATAGCAAAACAACTTTTTCCTAGTTGAAACCTTTTTGTTTTCTATAATTAACATTGCTAGCTTGCAATACTTATCGTAATTATCATGCTCCCACTAACATGATGATTATTAGCATAACACTTATGCTCCCACTTGCTTTGACATGTACCCAGAAAGCTCGACTTCTAGAAATCAATACTTTATTGACTTTCTTACCAAAGTTCAGATTTCTGATACTAGATTGTTTTGATAAGACTTTATCAAAAACATACACCTTCCCTTAGATAGCTTGTGGGTGTGTCAAAACAATTTTAAGAACTATGAAAAGGGATGCCGTAATCATAGTCTTGATCGTTTTGACCTTTTCCATTTCTCACAAGTCCAAGTTAGTGTGCCGGTAAACCACACACGCTCCACTAACGACTTTGAGATCACAATTGCTATCTAGCTAAAATCTACTTAGTGGAAGTGTTTCCTCACCATCATTTTCATGAATCGGAGAGAAACCTTATGACACTTAGATTTAATGGTGTATGAGTTCCTACCCATATGAATTTGTCAAAACCATAATCACAAGACAAGGATAATGACAAATCCAAAACCATATGGATTGAACTCAATCTTAATTTCTTGCCACCTGGCAGCTCAAGGGCCTACCATTGCTTCCAAGTTGTTGTGCAACACATTGAGAACTCTAAGAACTCATATGCAAAGCCAACTTTAACTGGAATGGGCACAGAATATGTCAACACGATAGGTTATAAACCTTAAGTCGTGTGCTAGTGAAGAACTTTAGGTTTCATTCTTGATTAGTTCTTGAGACTTTCAAGACCTTTAAGACTCCCACTGTCCTCTTGACCTATAAGACTCCCTTGTCAAAAATCCAAGAGATAGTGTGGATTCTAATCAAGACAAACACTTCACACAATTGGCCTAAGTTGGTCTTTGTTTTATCCAAAACATCACAACTTACCAATTTCAAATGTACAAGAGTAGAAAACTTTTACTCTTACATTTGTCAAGTGTTTTAAACCTTCTTTAAGACATGTCACTCAAATTACAATCTTGGAGTATGACTCTAAGACTTGTATTGGAATGAAGTATGACTCATCTTCTTGATTTAACCATTTCAACAATTCAAGATCCCTTCTTCTTAGTCATAAGAATGAACTAAGACTTCCTTAGAGAACTAATTTTGATATGGTTTCTTAATCATTAAGATGATCACAAAACTGATACTAAAGTACTCTCCCATCTTTTCAGATTTGAGAAACTTTTATCCTTCTGCCTAATTTGATTCTTCTTATTCGCTCTGCCTTACATTGGAACCTTTTCCAATGTCTCAGAGTTACACTTAAGCTTGTAAGTATAATCATATTTACTGAGCTTTAGTAAACTATGACGAATAGCCTTATATCTTTTGTGGTGGACTTAATCAGTGCACATGACTATGTACTTGATCCCTTAGTCCATTACTTGACTCACACATCCATGTGAATAAGTAATTAGTCTTAATTTTTCCAATACTTGAAAAGTTCTCATTCATCATGCTATACAACTTTGCATGACTCCAAGTCCCGGTCCAATTGAGACTTGGGTGATGAGAATCTTTCCTTATTTGGTAAATTTAGACATTACCACAAATGAAGGAATCAATTTCATACTTCCACTCTTGCTATTCATGGAATCATATAAGCAACAATTTTTCCTCAAATGCCATTGTAAGGATATTTTAAAATAAATAAAATCAAAAATTTTCTTTTATTTTAAAACTATGCGGAAAAACTTATCCTTACAATCCATATGAAAACTTGTTGTTATCTATTCCTAAACAATATCTCATAACTCCTAAGAAGTAGCTCAAGAATCCGATTTTTCAAACTACGCGATAGAAATCCATCTATGCGATCAGATTCAGCATATTCTTTCTTTAAGTTCCTTTACTTTTCTTTGATTCTTAAAACATTACCATGTGACCCAGTCACATCATGTAATAAGAATCTCAGAATAGAAACTTAACAGACTTAGAGTAGTGGACTTTTACCTGAAGTAGAGTCAATCTTATTGACTTTAACATCCTTAGGTAAATTAGGCAGCTTCGCAACTAATGACCCTTACTTTGGCAATATAAACATATGGACCCTTTGATAATGGTACACGGGACTATCACAGACTTAGCTTTTCTCTTTACCATTTGTTCAACCGAGTTGACTATGGCCGATCCCTTTCCGTTGGGAAGAGAATGCTTTTTCTGTATTTCCAGTGTCACCATTGTCAATGTCCATAAAGTTTTAGGAAGTTGATCTTAACAATAGATAAGATCATTAAGGGTCTTGTCATAGTCTATTTCATAGGTGTCCCAAAGGAACTCACTATGTGACTTAGAAAGTGATTGAACCACCAACTTTCTCAAGACTTTGACACGCTTCTCTCCCGGCTTGTCAATATGTGACTACATCTCCAAGATATAATCACACCTAGACCTTGCCTTGCCAATAGGGCTTGAGTGACTTTAAACTTTTAAAGAACTTGTGGGGTGGGGAGAATAATTTGGAGGAGGAGAAAGAAGTATGATATCCATGGGACATCATCTTCATTAGGAAAGCTTGTTTCAAGATATTTGGGAAGATCATAAATGTCTAAACCAGACATCTTTTTGGGAGATATTCAAGATAGTTGATTTTAAAGTCCTTAATATGACACCCAATATGAAATATTAAGGCTAGGACCCAACAGACTATTTTATAACTTAGAAGAGGTATGCCGTAATCCAAGCTATAAAACAATTTGAAGGTAGGTGAATGACGATTCACCAATTTCCACCAAGATAAACGAAATGTATTATTAGGTTTTAATTGGTTTTGGAAACTCCTAGACCTTTTGAGATTCATTGAACTGTTCAATGGCATGTTTCAATCTCGAGTGTGCCCTTCAGGTTTTGTGACTGGGATGCCGAGGATCACAAAACAAGGTGTGAAGTAACCATGCAAATTACTGGGTACCCTTAAGTGTTTATCCCTCAATCGATGTGCCAGTTAACCACACACGCTCCATCGATACTATGATAAACATTAAGTTACCCTTTGCCTACCTTGTTAAATACGAGTTAGTGTGCCGGTTAACCACACGCGCTCCACTAACCGACTCAAACAAAGTGCAAAGTGTAATTTCGTGGATTAGCACCTTATTCACATTTTTCTAAGTAACTAAGATTGGGTATTATTAAAAGTTTAGTTACTTAGTATTTATCATTAATACTTTTAATGAAGGGAGAATTATAGTCATGTCAAACCCGTTCGGCTAACGACCCTCCACCAGTCAAGCAAGCGGTGGGTGAGAGTGGACACCCATTAAGTTGCCATTTTATAGGCAACAACCTTATACCCACCTTATAGACCGGCTTTGTGAATGAGGCGTACTAGCGGTAAGACCGACTTTACTCTTATACATGTATATATTATTAACTTATAATATTATAAAGTATAAGGGTTGAATTTTAACTTTTAAAATTCTAAGGGCTAACTTGGAATTAAAGTATTCATAGGAGAAAACTTTACAAATTCCAAAACTTGAGGGCAAGTTTTGAAACTATTCAAAACTAATTAATTCCATAACTTATATGTTTAAAGTAGTTTTAATCCAAAAACTCTTCAAGTTCCATAACTTGAGGACAAATTATGGAAGACTTTAAACTAATAAAGAATTAACTTTTTCTTTATTTTATAACTTATGAAATTAATTAAGGTTACATTATTTTATTTATTTATTTATTAATGAAGTGACTCTTGAACCTCCATAACTTAAGGACAAGACTCTTCATCTTTTGTAACCATTGCCAACTTTATGAGTTTTATGAGTCTTTAATGTGACTCTTCATGTAACTTAAGGATAAGTTACACAAACACATTTTATACTCAACTCTTAGATTAATTTGGATTGAAAACACTTTTTCACTCAACTTTTCTATTAATCTAAGCAACTCATAAGAACAAGATAATTCAAATCAAACTTTTTCATGTAATTAGTCTAACCTTTAAACTAATACAAAACATGAATCTATTGACAATTATCTTTGAAAATGGATTAGCATGAACATTACCACATTTAAAAAACAAGTTTATAAGTTCAAAACAACTTAGGGTAATGTTCCTAGTCCATTTCTAGCCAAAAACCTCGAAGATATGATGTCTGGGGTCCAACTCGTCGAGTGCATGAACACAACTCGGCGAGTTGGATGCATTTTGCCTTGGACTCGTCGAGTCCCTTCATGGACTCGGCGAGTCAGCTGGGCTGACAGCATCAAAACTCGATTTTTCAGCTTCTATTGCAGGTATAACAAGAAAACAAACCTGGCTCTGATACCACTGTTGGGTTATGAGCATTCTAACACTCCTAAGTGTACATGCAACCCTAAATACCTTGGATCTATGTTTTCTCTATTATACATGCAAATATGAACATCCAAGGTATTATCCTAATCTAGCATACAAAATAATGGATATAACAAGATAGAATACATACCTCTTTGATAGTGCTTGTCTTCATGAAGCTTGAGTGCTTAGTGCCCCAAGTGTGACACCTCAAATGGTTCACACAACACCATAAGCACTTGGAATAACTTAGAGAGAAATTAGAACACTTCATGAAATCGTGTAGCCCTCATACATACACATAGTGTTAGTCACGATTTCTTGAGCCATGGGTTTCTTTTATATGGTGGCTATTAGGGTTACACAATGTAACTCATGACTTTACCCATTCCTTATGCTCCATGGATTTTAACCTCTATGGAGTATCCATGGGTTACCCCATGGACTTAGTCCAACATAAGGAATCTTGGATCACAAGCCCACATATATAAGAATGAATGATTTACACAATCAACCCATATATTTAATTAGTATTCTTTTGATCACTTAATTAATTCTAGATTAATTCTTGATCAATACTAATTAAATAATCTCATTATTCTTATTATTAATATACTAGAACTTATAATATATTGATAACCGTAAGTGTCTTATTTCTCTCATTATAGTCTATCCAAGTGCATGATGCCATGCAACCCAAATGGACCATGCCGGGTCGGGTCAAGTCTTACCAATTATAGTTATGGACTTAGACATTAATCCAGCAAAAACATGATAGGAAACCACCCTAAAGACTTGGAAATGCTTGTCGGGACCTTATGTGATCAAATAAAGGAGGTGTATGCTCATTAGGGTGTGTGTGCGGTTGCACATAGGAGTGTGCGGCCAGGCTGTTTGTGCGGTTACACATAGGAGTGTGCAACCAGAGTGTGCAGCCAGGGTGTGTGTGCGGCTGCACACAGGAGTGTATGGCCGGACATTCTTTATTTATGCTCCAAACATCTATTTTCAAGTGTTTCAAGGCTCAAACCAAGTCCAACTAAGAGATAGAGGGCCAAACTCTCACTTTGGAGGGTTTTTGAGGTGTGTACGACCACCTTATGATGGTGTGCGGCCGTACACCTTCACGTAATGAAGAACACGAAGAACATGAAGAGTTTCGAGCTTAGATCTAGGTGTTTTACCTGTGTAACAAGCTAAATGATGGAATTCTTCATGTTTTTGAGGCCCTTAGAGTGTTCTTGGATGAAGTTTTTAGAGAGAGAAAGTTGAGTGCAACCAAATTAAAGGAATGAGTGAAGGGGTCACCCTATATAAATAGGGATGAGTGTGCGGATGGTGGATGGTTGTGCGGCCACACACTCGTGTGTGCGGCCATGCACTCGGGTGTGCGGCAACACACTCATTTGTGCGGCCATACACTGGGGTGTGTGGCCACACACTCCTTTTGATGGAATGTTTGGCCTATTTGCAACCCTAAATCTTAAACCATCCCATCCCAAATTGAAACTTTGGTTTTACTCAGGGCTTTAAATGCTTAAGTGAGCCCTTATTCAATGTCAGGAGTTAATAGAAATGAGTTTAACTTAGACTAACTGATTAGATGTATCGGGTAGAAGTTTTTGGGTTGGAACAGTAGGCCTCATTCATGAAGCCGGTCTATAAGGGGGAATAAGGTTACTGCCTATAAAATGGTGGTTTAATGGGTGTCCACTCTCACCCATCGCTTCCTTGATTGGTGGAGGGTCGTTAGCTGAACCGGTAGAATAGGACATTGATTGTCATTAAAATTATAATGATAATTATAAAGTAAATAAACCCTTTATAAATTCCTAATCTTAGTTACTTTAGGAAAATGTGAAATTAATGCTAATCCATGAAAGTACACTTTTCACCTTGCCAAGTTGTTGATTGAGCATGTGTGGTTGACCGACACATTAACCTGGACTAGTAAGGATGGCAAAGGGTAGCTTGATGTTTATCATAGATCGGTGAGCGTGTGTGATCCTCGGTATCCTATTCACAAACCTGAAGGGCATAATCGAGATTTAAACCTGCCATTGAAAATTCAATGAATCTCAAAGGAATCTAGGAATTTCAATTCAATTAAAACCTAGTAATATATTTTGTTTTTCATGGTGGAAATTAGTAAATCGTCATTTACCTACCTTCAAATATTTTGCAAGTTGGATTACGACATCCCTCTTCCAAATTGTAAAATATTGTGTTGGGTCCTGGCCTTAATATTTCATTTGGGTGTTATATTAAGGACGCTTATCTTATCTAAACTTTGTCTTTCTTTCTTTTCAGATGTCTTCCAACACTGATTCTGGCTCAAACCCTACTGGCTGCATCTCTCTCATGAACCTTTGTGGGAGAGTCATATTTGATGGTACTTATTTCAATGATTGGATTAGGAACATCAGGATGGTCACTCGCTATGAGGACAAGGAATATTTCCTCAATAAGAATCTAACGGAAATTGATGAGTCTTATGCTACTCCTCAAGAGATTGCTGAGTGTAGGGAAAATGAGAAGGATGCCACCAAGGTAGATTGTATCATGCTTGTCACTATGTCAGCTGAACTCCAAAAGTCCTATGAGGACTTCTACCCTTTTGAGATGCACCAAGACCTGATGGAAAGATACCAATAGAGTGCTCATCAAGAGAGATATGAAATCATCTGCTCCATGATTACTATAAAGATGAAGGATGGTGAATCCATCACGACCCACTTGCAGATGTGGGCAGTTTGCTCAAATTGAATGTTAACTTCGATGAAGAGTTGGCCATAGATATCATTCTACACTCTATATGACTTATCATATGAACAAGGAGGAGGTTACTCTGAGAAATCTTTAGGGCGTTTTGAGGACTACTAAAAGTGTTTTCAAAGGTAAAAATGTTGTATCTACTCCTACTACTAATGCCCCTGTTCTGGCAATTGGACAAGGGACGAGGAAGAAGAGGAAGAGTCCTTCCAAGAGCTGCAAGGGAAAGTCTCTTGATGGATCCTATTCAAATGGAACAAAAAGTGGTTCTTTTGCTCCCTCTACCATTCCTAAGGAAGCAGAATGATTCTATCACCATGAAAAACATCACTGGAAGCGAAGCTGCCCAAATACTTGCAGGATGTCAAGGATAGGAAGGTTAAACCCACCCATACATGTATTTACACTATTCTATCTAAAAACTCATCACATGCTAACTCTTTGGTTCTTGACACATGTTGTGGATTTCACGTTTGTTCTGATGTGCGGGGCCTAAAAAGAAGTAAATATATGGAGCACAGGAAGATAAACTTGATCGTGGGGAATAGGAAGGTTTCACATGTCACGAAGATTGGAGTTTACTCTTTATTGCTTAGTAGTGGGTTCGAGTTAGATTTGAATAATTGTTGCTACGCATTTGAAATGGCGATAAATATTATTCCCTTTCATAGTTTGTATAAAAAAAGGTTTTAGTTTTTCACTTGATAATGAAATTGGTGCTATTAATGCTTTTTATAATGGTGTTTTTTATTTTAAAGCATTATATTGTAATGGTGTATATGAAACTATGATGGTTGTAGACAACTTAGGAAATAATGTGTTGCACATTGATTCTTCCAATGAATTGGATAAGGCATGCTTGTGGCATTGTCATCTTGAACATGTAAGCAAGAAGTGCATAGGCCAACTCCAAAAGGCTGGAATTTTGGAGTCATTCGACTTAAGGTCGGATGACACTTGCGAATATTACTTACTTAGAAAGATGACCAAATCACCCTTCACTGGTAATTGTGAAAGGGGTGAGGGTTTGTTGGGTCTCATACACACCGATGTGTGTGGGCCCTTCAGAACCACCAAAAGGGATGCTAACCTCTTCTATGTGACTTTTACTAATGATGATAGTAGATATGGCTATGTCTACTTAATCAGGCATAAGTCAGAAACCTTTGAAAGATTCGAAGAGTTTAAATAAGAAGTGGAGAATCAGCTGGGCAGGAAGACAAAGATGCTCCGATCCGATCGGGATGGTGAGTATCTTAGTGTCGAGTTCCTAGACTATCTTAAGGAGTGTGGAATTGTTTCATAATTGACGCCACCTAGGACACCGCTACTTAATGGTGTGGCTAAGAGGCGTAAATTAACCTTATTGGACATGGTTTGTTCCTTGATGAGTCGAGCTTCGTTACCAATCTCATTCTTGGGGTACGCCTTAGAGTTTGCCGCCCATATCCTTAACCTAGTCCCAACTAAGAAGTTTGCCAAAAGACCTCACGAGATGTGGACGAGTAAATCTCCCTCGTTAGCACGCATCGTGGTTTGGGGTTGCTAAGCTTTTGTGAGACGCGAGACTCACGATAAGCTCAAACCTCAAAGTGAGTGGTGTACTTTCATCGGCTACCTACATAAATCCTATGGTTATCTCTTCTACAGACCGAGTGACAATGTTTTCTTCATTGCGAGGAGAGGAGTCTTTCGTGAGAGATAGCTCATATGCCAAGGGGATAGTGGGAGGCAAATCAACCTTGAAGAGCTTCAACACTTGAGTGGTGAAGGTACCTCAAACACTAGCGATCAACCTGAGGAGGAAACTCCGGTTGATCCGATTGACGAGTCCGTACCTCTGAGACATTCCTGTAAAGTTAGTGTTTCACCTATGTTATATGGTTTCAATATAACATTTGAGGGTGACACATTTTTCATTGATAGAACACTGGTAAATTTGGATGAATCTAGTAACTACAAGGAAGCCATGGCAGGCCTCGAGTCTGCTAAATGAAAAAAGGCTATGGACATCGAGATTTAGTCCATGTATGAAAATCAAGTTTGGAACTTGGTTGACAATGTACCGGGTCGTAAGACATTCGGGAGCAAATGCATCTTCAAGAAGAAGACTGACATGGATGGGAAAGTACACACATATAAGGCATGACTAGTTGCGAAGTGCTTCACTTAAACTCCAAGAGTTTACTATGATAATCTTCTCATCAGTAGCGAAGATTAATTCGATTTGGGTTATGTTGGCCATAGCTGCATTTCATGATTATGAAATATGGAAAATGGATGTTAAAACTCCTTTCCTTAATGGAAAGTTGGCTGAGGATGTTTACATGAGTCAGCTAGAGGGTTCTGTCAATGCAAAGTACCCTAATAGAGTGTGTAATCTTGAGAAATCCATTTATGGATTGAAGCAAGCATCTCGCAGATGGAATCTTTGTTTTGATGAGAAAGTCAAAGAGTTTGGATTTTCAAGAAGCGAGGATGAGTCCTGTGTGTATGTTAAGGCTAGTGGGAGTATAGTGAGCTTCCTGGTGTTGTATGTGGATGACATAATTCTCATAGGAAATGACATTCGAACATTGTAGGAGGTTAAGTCATGGCTTGGGAAGTGTTTTGCTATGAAAGGCCTTAGAGAAGTTGCTTATATTCTTAGGATAAGGATATTAAGAGAACAAGAGTAAGAGACTAATTGGACTTAGTCAAAGTACCTACTTGGAAAAGTTGTAGAAAAGATTCAGCATGATGGATTACAAGAATGGTGACTTACCGGTCAGAGCAATGCCAAATTGAGTAAAACTCACAGTCCAAGTACAGAGGTTGAGATAGCTGAGATGAGTCGAATACCATATGCTTCCGTAGTTCGCTTAATCATGTATGCTATGACTTGTACTTTCCATGATGTGTCCTTTGCTTTGAGCATGGCCGGCAGATATCAAGGGAATCCTAACAAGGCTCACTGGACTGCAGTAAAGAACATTCTCAAGTACGTGCAGAGGACTAAGGACTAGGTCCTTATCCTCGGTGGAAGTGATGACTTGAGAGTGGTGGGGTATAGTGACACCAACTTTCAGACTGACAGAGATAATTTCCGCTCGTAGTCGGGATGGGTATTTACCCTGAATGGAGGAGCAATAACTTGGAAGATTTCCAAGCAGGAGATAGTAGATGATTCAATGTGTGAATCAGAGTACATAGCAACGAGCGAGGCAGCGAAGGAAGTGATATCATCTGACAACCGGCAAGCTTCTTGTCAAGTCAAAGCCGAGTCTAGGTCAACAAGCCAACTTGGTCAACTCAACTAGTACTATATGTTAGGTATTTCTTTATGTTTACTAATGTACGACTATAAATCTTAATGCAAAGTAAAATTTAAAAGTCCCAAATGTTCAAATTTAACACCCTAATTTGATTTGGGGAAGTAACTGTTGGATAAGATGTCTAAGTCCATAACTATTTCCGGTATATACTTGACTCGACCCAGCATGGTCAATTTGGGTTGCATGACACCATGCATTTGGATAGACTAAATGAGAGAAATAACACTTGTGGTTTGTTAATATATTATAAGTTCTAATATATTAATAGTATTACTTAATTAGTATTGATCAAGAATTAATTAAATGATCAAAAGATAACTAATTAAATATATGAGTTGATTATGTAAATCATCCATAACTTGTATAGTGGGCTAAAAGGCTCCATGGATTATCAAGTTGGGTTAAACCCATAGGATGCTCCATGGAAGTTACAAACCCATGGGTCATGGAAATGAAGAGTCATGGCACATTAGGGTTTACATGGTGTAACCCTAGATGTGTCAGCACTATATAAGGAACATACTATCCACCAAAATTGGTTACACAAATAGAAATGAGGGCTAGGCTGATTTTTAGAGTGTGTGTATTCTCTCAAAGGTCATTCCAAATGCATTTGGTGTTGTGTGAAGCATTTAAGGCATCACATTTAGGGTGCTAGGCTCTCAAGGTTTCAAGGAATCTAAATTAACTACAAGGTATGTATTTCTAGCTATCCTTTTAGGATTAAAGTTCCCCATGTAGGCTAGATATGATCATGAGCCTTGGAAACCAAATTTTGCATGTATTTTGGAAAACATAGATCCAAGGTTATTAGGGTTGCATGCACACTTAGGAAGTGTTAGAATGCTCAAAACCCATCAGTGGTATCAGAGCCTAGGCTTGTTTTTTAAATACTTGATGCAAACTTGTTTTTAAAAAGCCAAAAACTGTCCAGATAGGAAAAATCGACGAGTTCTGGCCAAAAACTCGCCGAGTTTGTGTGTTATAGAATGAACTCGACGAGTTCCCTAATGAAATCAACGAGTTCCCTAATGAACTCGACGATTTTGTCATCCAGTGAGTAGTTTTTGGAGCTTGGCTGCTGGAAATGGACTAGAAACATTACCCTAAACTATTTTGGTGTTATAAAACTTGTTTTAGATGGTGTAATTGTTTTTATAATCCATTTACACTGGCTAATATCAAAATTTTCATGATTATATGTGTTCATATGTTCTTGAAATTTTGATATGAATGTTCATGTTCTTATGAGTTCTTGATAGATCATAGATAAACTTTAGTTCCAACCCTTAGATTTTTAAAAGTTCCAACCCTTAGATGTATAAGATCAAGTCGTCTTACTGCTAGTGCGCCTCATTCACAAAGCCGGTCTATAAGGGGGGGGGGGGGTAAAGGTTGTTGCCTATAAATTGGCAACTTAATGGGTGTCCACTCTCACCCACCACTTCCTTGATCGGTGGAGGATCGTTAGCCGAACGGCTAGGACAAGGACTTATAAATTCTCATTAAAAGTATGATGAATATTATAAAGTTACTAAATGCTTTTATTAAATTCCTAATCTTAGTTACTTTAGGAAAAATGTGAATAAGGTGCTAATCCATGAAATTACACTTTACACTTTGTATAAGTCGTTGGTGGAGCATGTGTGGTTAACCGGCACACTAACTTGGACTTAACAAGGTAGGTAAAGGGTGACTTAAGGTTTATCATAGTATCAGTGGAGCGTGTGTGGTTTACCGACACATCGATTGAGTGATAAACTTTAAGGGTACCAAGTGACTTGCATGGTTACTTCACACCTCTTTTTGTGATCCTCGGTATCCCAGTCACAAAACTTGGAGGGCACACTCGAGATTGAAACATGCCTTTGAAAAGTTCATTGAATCTGAAAAGAATCTAGGAATTTCTAAGAACCAATAAAAAACCTAATATTTATATTTCGTTTTTCATGGTGGAACTTGGTGAATCGTCATTCACCTACATTTCAAATATGTTATAGGTTGGATTACGACATACCTGTTCTAAGTTATAATATATTGTGATTGGATCCTAGCCTTAATATTACATTTGGGTGTTTTATTAAGGACTCTCTTAATATCTAAACTAATCTTGTTCTCTTCTTTCAGATGTCTTCAAACAACGCTGCTTCTGGCTCTAATCCTAATGGCTCCTTTACCCTTTTGTGTAGGAAAGTCACTTTTGATGGATCCAACTTCAATGAATGGATCAAAAACATTAGGATGATTACCCGCTACAAGGACAAAGAATATATCCTCGATAAGGAGCTTAAGGAGATTGATGAGACCACTGCAACTCCCCAGGAGATCGCTGACTTCTGGGCACATGAAAGGGATGCTACCAAAGTAGCATACATCATGTTGGCCACCATGATAGTAGAACTCCAAAATTCCTATAAGGACTTCTATCCTTTTGAAATGCATAAAGATCTGATGGAAAGATACCATCAAAGTGCACGACAAGCAAGGTATGAAATCATCTGCTCCATCATAACAACCATGATGAAGGACGGGGAATCCGTCACCAGCCACATGCAGAAAATGCAAAGGTATGTGGATCGGTTGCTGAAGCTTAATGTGAATTTCCCTGAGGAGCTTGCAATAGATATTGTTTTGCACTCCTTACCATCGTGCTATGATCAATTCTACATGATGTATCACATGAATAAGGAAGAGGTCACACTCAGCAAACTTCAGGGACTCCTGAAGACCGCAGAAACAGGTCTTAAATGTAAGTCGGTTGTTAACACTCCTACTCCAAACTCTGTCTCTGTCTTGGCAATTAGGAAAGGTAGAGGGAAGAAGAGAAAGAGCTCTTCGAAGGGTACGAAGGCTAGGACCCTTGATGGCTCTTCTTCAAGTGGAACCAAGAAAGGTTTCATCACTCCTTCTAGACCAAAAGAGGCTGAATGCTTCTATTGTCATGAAAAGTGTCATTGGAAGCGGAACTACCCAAATTACTAGCAAGATGTAAAGGATGGGAAAGTTAAACCCAACCATGTAGGTATTTACAATATCTTATCTAATAACTCACCCATTCTAACTCTTGGGTCCTTGATACCGGTTGCGGTATTCATATATGTTCTCATTTGTAGGGACTAAGAAGAAGTGAGAATGTGGAGCATGGAAAAATAAACTTAATCATGGGGAATAGGAAAGCTTTACCTGTCACCAAGATTGGAGTTTATACTTTATCGCTAAGTAAGTGGTTTAGTTTAGATTTGAATAAATGTTGTTATTCTCCAGAAATGGTAAGAAATATTATTTCCTTTCATGCATTGTATAAACAAGGTTTCACCTTTTCATTTGAAATGAAGTTGGTTCGATTAATTCTTTCTTTAATAATGTTCTTTATTTTAAAGCATTACCTTGTGATGGTGTGTATGAAACTGTATCTGTGGTTGATAACTTAGGAAATAATGTATTGTGTATTGATTCTGTTAATAATAATAACTTGGATAAAGCATCATTATGGCATTTTCATCATGGACATATAAGCAAGAAACACATATTCCAACTCCATAAGGATGTAGTCTTGGAGTCATTTGACCTAAGGTCAGATGATAGTTGCGAATCATGCTCACTTGGAAAAATGACAAAGTCACCCATCACAGGTTCTTGTGAGAGGCGTGAAGGTTTGTTGGATCTCATACACACGGATGTGTGTGGACCCTTCAAACATGCCACAAGGGATGCTAATCATTATTATTTGACTTTTACTGATGATTACAGTAGATATGGATGTCTACCTAATCAAGCATAAGTCATAGACTTTTGAAAGGTTTAAAGAGTTTAAACAGGAAGTCGAGAATCAATTGGGCAGGAACATTAAGAAGCTTCGATCCGATCGAGGTAGTGAGTATCTTAGTTCAGAGTTCCTGGACTATCTTAGGGAATGTGAGATTGAATGGTGTGGCTGAGAGGCGTAATCGAAACTTGTTGGATATGGTTCATTCCATGATGAGTCGAGCTTTGCTACCAATCTCATTTTGGGGGTATTCCTTAGAGACTGTCACCCATATCCTTAATCTGGTCCCTACAAAGAAAGTTGCCAAAACTCCTCATAAGACGTGGACTGGTAAAGTACCCAAACTAGAACACATCAAGATTTGGAGTTGCAAGGATTTTGTGAGACGCGATACTCATGATAAGCTCAAACCTCGAAGCGAGAGGTGTATTTTTATCGGCTACCCACAACAATCTTTTGGTTACCTCTTCTACATACCTAGTGAAAATGTGGTCTTTGTAGCTAGGAGGACTGCCTTTCGAGAGAGGGAGTTTATAAGCCAAGGAAATAGTGGGAGGCAAGTTCACCTTGAAGAAATTCAAGAGTCAAGTGGTGAAGGCACTTTAAACCCTAACACTCAAGTTGAGGAGGAAACTGCTGTTGAGCCAATTGACAAGCATGTACCTCTGAGGCCATCCACAAGGGTTAGTAATGCACCTGATCATTACTATGGATTCCATATTACTGCGGAAGGTGATGCACTTATCAGTGATGAGACACTGATAGGCCTGGATGAACCTAACAGTTACGTGGAAGCCATGGCAGGCCCTTAGTCAGCCAAGTGGAAAGAGGCAATAGACAGCGAGATACAATCCATGTATGACAATCAAGTTTGGAACTTGGTTGAGAATGTACCAGGTCGTAAGACTGTAGGGTGCAAATGGATCTTCAAGAAGAAGACCAACATGGATGGTAATGTACACACTTATAAGGCACAACTGGTTGCAAATGGTTTCTCACAACTCCGGGAGTTGATTATGGTGAGACTTTTTCTTCAGTGGCCAAGATTAAGTCTATTAGGGTTCTGTTAGCCATAGCCGCATTTCATGAATATGAAATATGGAAAATGGATGTCAAAACTGCTTTCCTTAATGGAAACTTGGCTGACGATGTTTACATGAGTCAGCCAGAGGGTTTTGTCAATACAGAGTACCATAATAGAATGTGTAATCTTGAGAAATCCATTTATGGATTAAAGCAAGCACCTCGCAGATGGAATCTTTGCTTGGATGAGAAGGTCAAAAAATTTGGCTTTTCTAGGAGTGAAGATGAATCCTATGTATATGTCAAGGCTAGTGGGAGTATAGTTAGCTTTTTGGTATTGTATGTGGATGACATACTACTTATAGGAAATGACATCCCAACTCTGCAGGAAGTTAAGTCCTGGGTTGGGAAGTGTTTCTCTATGAGGGACCTAGGAGAAGTTGCCTATATTCTAGGGATAAGGATCTTGAGAGACCGGAGTAAAAGACTAATTGGACTTAGTCAGAGTACCTACTTGGATAAGGTGCTGAAGAGATTCGGCATGCAGGACTCCAAGAAAGGAGAGGTACCCATCCAGTAATGCCAGATTGAGTAAGACACAAAGCCCTAGTACTGAGGCTGAGATAGCAGAAATGAGTCAAATACCTTATGCGTCGGCTGTAGGATCGATCATGTATGCTATGACGTGTACTCGACCTGATGTAGCCTTTTCCTTGAGTATGGTTAGCAGGTATCAGGGGAACCTTGGCAAGGCACACTGGACTACAGTAAAGAATATCCTCAAGTACCTACGGAGGACTAAGGACTGGTTCCTTACCCTCGGTAGGAGTGATGACTTGAGAGTTGTAGGGTATAGTGATGCTAGCTTTTAGACTGATAGGGATAATTTCCGCTCTCAGCCAGGCTGGGTCTTTACCTTAAACGGAGGAGCAATGTCTTGGAAGAGTTCCAAGCAAGAAACATTGGCTGATTCAACTTGCAAATAAGAGTATATAGCAGCGAGCGAGGCAGCAAAGGAGACGATATGGCTGAAGAACTTCATTGGAGACCTTGGAGTTATACCAACTATTAAGGAGCCAATGGAAATATTCTGTGATAGTGAAAGTGTTGTTGCCTTAGCCAAGGAACCAAGGGATCACGGGAGATCCAAACACATTGACAAAAAATTCCATTTCATCAGACATCAAATAGAAGAAGGACTCCTCGTGGAAAAGAGGTTATCATAGAATGAGAATCCAGTAGATCCCCTCACGAAGGGACTGACTCGGGTTAAGCATCTCCAGCATGCTCGGAGCATCGGGCTGAAGGATGATATTAGATTTAGTAGTTAGATGACCTTGAAATGTGTAAAGTGTAATTGACATTAGATAATGAATAAAAGGTGTTTTATTTATGAGTAAAGTGTTGCTATCTCTTGTCGATCATTTACTATATTTCTTTTGCATGTTTTGATTTCCGGAATAATTATGTTTGGTATATCATATTATTCGAACTTCCATAGTCGGTCATATGTCGGAAGTAGGTATGAATCAAGACTATCATGATTGGTTGCATAGGTCTAAGTTGTTGGACATGGCTACAACAATCATGAGTGCTCATAAGCTCTGAGCATTGGACTCAACCCATGCTCACTGGAATCACTTCATGGAATTAATCTCGAGTGATCGTGAGACGGTAATATCATATAAGTCTTCAAACCTAGAGATATGATTTGTTACTTATGAGTTGGTTATGCATTGATTATACGGAAATGCATTGATAACTCAATGTTATAAAACGTGCACTTGTGTATAATTCAATGAGTAGTAGAAGAAACATATGAGTCGAAGTTTATCTGTTCCTTCTTGGATTAGAAGCTGATATCTGGGCCCCTCGATGATTTTGTTTTGACCTATGTACTGGGCCCGATCAGAACTAAGTTGATGTGTTCAATTAAGTTCTTTATCAAACACATCGGAAATCGGGAAACAAACTGCTAGACAATAAGTAAGACATTGTTCCATGTATTTGTCCGATTGATATCTAGAATAGAGGATTATATGATCACTTATCTTAAATGGCGAATCATCATCTTCCCAGTTCTGAGAGACCTTGAAAGAGCTACGATTGCTGATCGGTTCCTGAAGTCATACTTGCAGTTATAGTTATTGGACTTATCCAAGTGGGAGACTGTTGGATAAGGTGTCTAAGACCATAATTATTTCTGGTATGTACTTGACCCTACCCAGCATGGTCCATTTGGGTTGAATGGCACCATGCATTTGGATAAACTAAATGAAAGAAACAACACTTGTGGTTTGTTAATATATTATAAGTTCTAATATATTAATAGTATTACTTAATTATTATTGATGAAGAATTAATTTGGAATTAATTAAGTGATCAAAAGATAACTAATTAAATATATGGGTTAATTATGTAAATCATCCATAACTTGTATAGTGGGCTAAAAGGCTCCATGGATTATCAAGTTGGGTTAAACCCATAGTATGCTCCATGGGAGTTACAAACCCATGGGTCATGGAAATGAAGAGTCATGATACGTTAGGGTTTACATGGTGTAACCCTAGATGTGTCAACACTATATAAGGAACATACAATCCACCAAAATGAGTTACACTAAGAGAACTGAGGGCTAGGCCGATTTTTAGAGTGTGTGTATTCTCTTAAAGGTAATTCCAAAGGCATTTGGTGTTGTGTGAAGCATTTGAGTCATCACACTTGGGGTGCTAGGCTCCCAAGGTTTCAAGGAATCAAAATCAACTGCAAGGTATGTATTCCTAGCTATCCTTTTAGGATTAAAGTTCCCCATGTATGCTATATAGGATTAAGAACCTTGGAAACCAAATTTTGCATGTATTTAGACAAACATAGATCCAAGGTTATTAGGGTTGCATGTACACTTAGGAAGTGTTAGAATTCTTAAAACCCATCAGTAACAGCTTTAGAAAGCACTATCAGTGAAGCAAATTCAATGAAGTTTAAATTCAATTTGTAATAAGAGTCTTTGATTGTCACTAGTCCATAACGATCAAATTCGAATTTACAAAATGAGAGGTAAGTAAGTCTAAAGTCCTTACTCTACAAAGAAAAACATTAATAAGGACTCCCAACAAAGTCTCTCTCAATCTCTCCCGCTATATATCTATCTCTCCTAAATCTCTCCAAGTATGTCGAATCTCTCCAAGTATGTGAAATATCTCCCAAATCTCTCCATGTATGTGAAATCTCTCCCAAATCGATCCAAGTATGTGAAATCTCTCCCAAATCTCTCTATGTACCTTGCTCAGTCGAAAGCAGCCCAAAACCGAAAGAGGAACACCCAAAAGGACCCTCTTGGTCTGGAACCCTCTTGGCCCTGAACCTCTTTTCCGGAATCCTCTTGGTCCTAAGCCTCTTATCCGGAATGCCTTCTAAGGAGCCAGGAGGAAGCAATATCGTAACCCTCGACCATTACTTCAGATCCCTTCTCCCTTCGGAACCTCTAAAGTAACACCGAAAGCCCTATTACCGAACCCTCTCGCATTCCGGAAGCCTCCTACTCGGACAATTTTGCACCTCAGACTCCTTGACTCCAGAAGATTTTGCCTCACCCTGCCTCGTTTTGGAAACCCTTATGTCATACCAGACTTCGCCTCCTGACCCCGGAACCGAGAGAAGTCGTCCGGATCTTAGCAAGCGACTTCAGAACTTCACCTGCGACTCCGAAATTTTGAGGTTTAGCTCCAGAACTCCTCTGTTTTCTTCGGAAATCCGAGAAGATGCTTCAGAATTTGCTTAATGGCTCTGAAATCCTTCCTAAGCCTTCAGATCCTCGCATAAACCAGCCCCCACTTCGGATTTTTGGCATTTTCGAACCTTTTTATCATTTTAAGGCATTTTGATGTGGGAAATCACACAAAACTCATATTTTTCCTATCTTAAACCCCTTAAACCCTTATTTTATGCCAAAATCAATTATTTTAAGCATATTTATATAAAATAGAACCCAAGATCTTTAAGGAGATTCTAAGCACATAAAGGGGTTTGACTTTATGATGTGACCCTTATTCCTCATTTCCCATACTAATCTCAGTAAAACATGCATTATCCTTAGAAAATGAGCTTTACCCACCATTTTTCCATACAAATGTCAAGTCACTCCTTATCCCTCCCCCTTTAGAATATGTGAATCTCCTTCCCCGATATTCCACTTTTCACATCCTCATCCAATAAACTCCTAAGAATTCTCTCAAACTTCTTCAAGACTCAAGATTCATCCCTTCAAGGAAAATTTCCAGAATTTTTGTAAGTGTTCATCCTCTTTTACTAGTGATTCTTCATATTATTCCTAAGACTTCCTTATATTTACACATATAATTATTCTTAGGATTTTCTAAAATTCAAAGAACACTTCCAAGTGCTGGAACTTGGAAATTCATTACACCTATTCCAATCTCCAGCAAGCTAAACCAAGGTGAGCTTCATACCCCACCTTTTAACTAAGTTTTTATTGATTTTGGGGGAGAGTACAAGTCACCTCTTGTTCTAAATTCTTGGATGATTGTATCTATACATGTGTTGAAATATCATCATTTTTCTTTTCATATAACTCTCTGTGAATGTGAGGCTTCACAAAACCCATGAAAATAAATAATATTTTAATCACTACATGAACAATACAATTTACAAAAGGAGCCTCCCAAGTTTTAGGGGGTGTTCAACATGCACCCTTGTATCCATGCTTTTCATAACTAGAGATAAAAGTTGCTGAAATAGACCTTGAAATGTCGACACCAAGTCTAGAATTTCGAAATTTGAACTTTGTGTTCCTTAAATGATTATTTGCAAATTGTTAAGGTGCTATTCATAAAAATGTGATATAAGTATGTTCACTAAGAATATATGCAAATAGAGCCTTTATGACAGAAAATTGTGCATGTCATAAAGCTGTTGTCATAACTTCACACAAGTCATAGTTTTACACAAATCATAACTTGACATTTCCCCGGTAAATGGGGTCCCACTTAGTGATATATAGAAAGGAGAGCCATTTTAGCCAACTTCGCTAATAATTGAATCGATTTGATAAATATTTAAAGCGGATTAGTTTAACAAACGAAACGAAACGGAATACCTAGTCAACAAGTACAACTGTTATTATTTAATTAGTAAATACTAGATTGCAACTATTATTATTTAATTAGTAAATACAATAGCGTACGCTTAAGTCCTGTAAGAGTTATAACCAGAGTCTCCTTGAGGGGGAGCGGAAATTAGTGTATAGATCTATATGGGGTTGACACTCCGCACCTTTGTTGTTCGATATAGCTAGACCGGCGAGTCTAGGGTGACAAATGTCTTAAACAAATCGAGGCCTGAAGAATGTCATAACAGGCACTTCGTCATATTAGTATGGTTATAATGACTCACTAAAATATATCAGCAATGTACTTATACAGATTTCACCTTCGGTTTTATAATCAACTGTGTTTTGAATTACCTCAAATGAGGCTTTTCACACAAGTGTTATTGTTTAAAAAGCTACTATTTTATACATCAGAAAATATAGGATTTTCTAGAGGAAACGATTTTATACGATTTTCGGAAACAAAGAGCTAAGGCACACATGCAACTATACTCGATTTGAAACAAGACTTACAACGAATTTGATAAGAAAATATTGGATTTTATGGATTTCTAAACTATCATCAAAGTTTTATATGAAAATGATTATGAACTCACCAACATATTTAATGTTGACTCTTTTCAAACGACTTGTATTCTCAGGAAACCAATAAGCAGGTTATGGATCGCGGACTTAAGATCATTTTGCTGTATTTTGGAAATTTACTTACTGATGTTTCTTTTGTGTACACTTGAAAACATGAACATGATGTTAAACAATGTAAGCTTGCATTATTAAAGTATGATGTATGGGTTTTCTATGTTTCATTTATATACAATTGTTATAATACTGCACAATGACGTCACCTGCCTCCGAACGTTTCCGCCGTTCTGGTTCGAGGGTGTGACATATCACTGAAGAACTTCATCAGAGAGCTTGGAGTTGTGCCAGCTATAAAGGACACTATGGAGATTTTCTGTGACAGCGTAAGTACGGTTGCCTTAGCCAAGGAACTAAGGGATCATGACAGATCCTAACACACCGACATAAAATATCACCTCAGAAGACACCAAATAGAAGGACTCCTCGTAGCAAGGAGGGTATCGTTAGAGGAGAACCCAGTAGATCTCCTCACGAAGGGACTGAGTAGAGTTAATCACTTACAACATGCGAGGCACATCGGTCTGAAGGACAATATTAGTTTTAATGATTAGATATTTTTGAAACTTGTAATAGTTGAAATGTAATTGACATTTGATGATTAAATAAAAGGTGTTTTTTATTTACAATTAAAGTTACTGTCTTGTGTCAATCCTCTACTATTCTTTCACTTTGCATGTTTTGACTTCCAGAATAATTAAAATTATTCAAACTATCCACAATCGATCATACGTTGGAAGTAGGTATTGATGCAAGACTATCATGAATCTGGTTTGTATATGTCTGAATGGTTTAAACATAGCAAAGGATTGCAACAACATTTATGTGTGCTCATAAGTTCTGAGTATTAGATTAAACCCATGCTCACTTGTATCACTTCATGGAATTTATCTCGAGTGATCGTGAGACGATAATATCATATAAGTCTTCAATCCAAGAGATATGAGGTGTTGACTATGAGTTGGTTGTGCATTGATAGTATGAAACTGCATCAGTAATTTGATGCTATTTAACATGCTATTGTGTACAATTTAACGAGTAGTTAGTACAAGCATATGAGTCAAAGTTTATCTATTCCTTTTAGTCCTTGGAGGATTAAAAGAGATATCTTAGGCCCCTTGATGATGTTGTTTTGACTTATGTGTTGGCCTGGTCAGAACTAAATTGATGTGTTCGATTATTTTATATGTCAAACAATTCAAAAATCGGGAAACAAACAGTTGGACAATAAGTATGACATTTTTCCATGTATTTGTCTGGCTGATATCTTAAGAACAGAGGATTATATGATCACTTATCTAAAATGGTACGTCTAAGTTCAACAAAGGCTTTTAAGAGCTACGATTTCTAGTCGAATCCTAAAGTTAGACTTCCAACTATAGTTATTAGACTTATCCAAGTGGGAGACTGCTGGATAAGGTGTCTAAATTCATAACTATATGTGGTATGTACATGACCCGAGAGTAGCATGGTCCATTTGGGTTGCATGTTACCAGAATAATCTGAAGGATGGACATTTGAGAAGAGGTTAATTATGATTTATTAATATATATTATAAGTTCTAATATATTAATATGAAATCATATGATTTAATTAGTATTGATAAAGAATTAATTTGGAATTAATTTACTGATCAGAAAAGACTAATTAAATATAAGTGGTTGATTTGGTAAATCAATGATTATTGTAAAGTGGGCCAATGATCCATAGTTCTTTAGGTTGGGCTAAACCAATGTAATAACCCATGGATAGTCCATGCAGGTTTAAACCTATGGAGCCTAAGGAATATGGAAGGTCATGTGCATTAGGGTTTACATGAATGTAACCCTAATTTTGCCACACTATATAAGAAGACCCTAAGCTCCTAAAATCGGGACCTAAGTGATTGGAAGAGCATAACTGATTTTGAGTGCAAGTTATCCTCTCTCATGTCCTCCATTGTTGGTGGTATTGTATGAAGCATCTGAGCCATCACATTTAGGGTGCCATGATCTTAATGGTTCAAGTTTTCAAGCTACAACAAAAGGTAAGTCATCCAACTAGATTTTTGTATTGTATATACTCCATTGTATGCTAGTTAGGATGAGTGCTTTGGATAAATGAAAATGCATGTATAATTAGAGAAAACATAGATCCAATTCATCTAGGATGGCATGTACACCATAGGAGTGTTAGAATGCTCAAAACCCATCAGTTACGTCGGCACCCCCGTAGACTTACAACACTTTCATCCTAACTGACCATTAGTGAATGCTACGGCTCCCCCGTAGTCTTACAAAACTTTCATCCTAACACAACCACAACCCAATGCCTTACTCCTAATCTATCAATTCCAAATGCATATATAGTTGAGCACGCACTCGATCGAACACTCAAACTGAACTCAATTCATGACTAGAGCCTTGACCTACTTTGCTAAATTATATTATCAAGGCCCAAAGAAGACACGTTTAACATGATGGAGAGTTTTACCGAACTCCAAACTCGCACGACCCTCAAACCAAATAGCCACTTGGGCCACCATTTTCCTCGATGAGGATGAGACACCCATCTCGGTCACATAACTACCCCTGTCCTGAATACCTGCATGATTCTCACCCACTTAGATTCGAATAAATCTTCTCAATACATGAGATTTGAGGGATTCCCAATCATTTTTACTTTTTAATAACCAAACTGTTGACACCATGCTGCTTACCCATGCTAGTGTTCTATTACTGGACCAAACCCCAAAACACCAGCTAAATCCTAAAGATCAGACAAACACTTCCTGAATCCTAGTGAAACTAATAGCCTTTTGATGCCACACTTATATGTTGAAGTCCAAATAACCGATACCCAAACTAAAGCCTCAATAGTAGACCATTTCCCTTGGTGCTTCCAAAAGTCAAACCAAGCATAATGGTTGAGTCACTAATCCTAATCGTAGACCTTCTGCATCACGTCTCTGAACCAATCTCGACCATAGACCCAAATAACATTGAATGCTCCAAACCAGGAAAGAGGGAACCAACCTTCACTAACCACCCCGTAAATTACGGTATGAAAATGGCAATGCCAACGTTTGATGGTATAATCCAAACACAAGTAGAGAAAAAAACCCATAGATACAATTACTAAAACCTTTGAAATGAAAAATTCCCTCGTGTAGTTTCCCGCAAGTATTGCACTGAATCCGGCCCTGCTGGCCTCTTAAAAGCTGACCCGAACTCTTAGGTCTCTTTCCAGGACCCTCCAATATAGGCACCCGATCTGGTCCCCTCTTCCCAATGTACTCCAAATCAATCCTTGCTCTCGAGCTCTAGAAATCATATCATTTAGGGTCTCGCACTCTGGCACACTCACCAGCTTAATCGTCTACGGCTGAGCTGCAGTAGCTGAAGCAATCTCTACCCTAAACCGGCCTACAAACTAAACCCAAGACATAGTCTCTAATCCCAAAAGTGCAATAGATCACACAATCAATCTTTGCCGCTTGATATAAGAGATCCCAGGTGAACTCAAAATCCTGGCAGTCCTTCCACTAACGGGCTCTCTACTGGAGCCAGGACGAAACCATGGTCCTTCCCCTTGCGTGCTCATCAATATTGTGCATAGCAGCTATCCCCACGGTCCAATCATAACCAAGAATTCTCCTTCTCAGGCTTCTTAGATTCTCCAAGACTTTCCCCAATTCAAGTATAGATCCTGTGCTTTTAGTAGTACGGGCCCAATACTACCTTCCACACCTATCCATACTTTCCTCCAGAATCATCCCGAATCCTCTAAGTCACCTACTCCCATGTATACTAAATGTCTGCTAAACAGCAACACAATATCCACCGAAGCACCTCCTAGGCTCCCCTTAGGTTCCCAACCTCACTGAATCGCCCCACTAACTCACTTGATCATATTCTAGGCTCTCCTAGGTTCATAACCCACCCGGTCCTCACCTGCTGAAAGATTCGTAGTAATGTCAACTAGCTACCTTATGAATATAGCCACATGCAACAGAGATTATATAATCCTTCGAGTAACAAACTTAATCCTACCTTATCTGGCCTGTGCCACATGTGACATAGCATATTCACTTAGTAGCTAGCTCACATTGCTAGAAGTCCCAAAAAGCATAAAACAAGCAACATTCGGACAACGGAAAACTAACAAACATATTCTGATCAAATAGTTCTATCTATACATACAATTCACAATCAGGTGACTTCTGTTACTAATCTCATCCTAGGCTCACCCTAGGGTAATATCCGACCCACAAACTATCATAGAACATTCAGCCCACATACCACAACCCATGATGTCCACATCCACATCTACCCTCGTTGTCGCCTGCCTTATGCATGCAAATTATACACAGAACAACATCTAATAGATTGTCGAATAATAGAACCTACCCTAGGATAACAACCAGACAAGGAACAGGCAATAAGGCCAAGTCAATCATTCTAAGGATTTAAGATCCTAATCGTATATAATTTTAAAAGCATACATATAGTAGTTACTAATACCAATAATAATTCCCATTCTAGCATATCGTGCAATATCTCCAAGGCTACATGCATCACATATCAGACCAATCTATCGCTGACTACTCAACACTAGCATGCAAGTCTACTAGCTCATATAACATATAAAGTCATCTCTCCTAGTGCTAACTAGCATGCGATTCTTAGATTCACAATTCAAGTCATAACGATAACATATAAGGGTAATCTAGGGAAACTTAATTGAGCTTGGTTGATTGCATGCACCACACTCTTTCTTGTCTTAGGAAAACCTTTTCCTTGAAAACATTTTTCTTTCAAAAATATTTGAAAACCTTACAGATCCTCAGTTTAAGTTCTGACACACCCAAAGGTATACCCGAATCGCTTAAACCAAGGCTCTGATACCAACTTGTAACGACCCAAAAATCGAGGGTAAAAATTTCATTTTTCAATACAATCAGAACACATATATCTTTAAATCCAAACATTCTAAAAGCATTGCTAATTCAAAACATTTATTAGAGTTCATCTCAAAATCATATAATGCAGAATACACAGGTGTGTGTGCTGCAATCAAGCCAAGCCCTTGCTTTCCAAAACAATGATACCTAAAACCAGAAACAAAACTGTAAGCACAAAGCTTAGTGAGTTCCCCAGAGCATACCCCATATAATCACATAAACCATATCAATCGCATAACCATGCAGGTCACATATAAAGATGCCATGGAAACCCTCCAAGGACTTATACATATAATCACATAAATCATATTAACTACATAAGTCATGCATATAACACATAGGGATGCAATGGAAACCCTCCAGGGTCTTACTCCGGGTGCCTTGGAAACCCTCTAGGGTATTAGCCTAATGCCATGGGAACCCCCACATCGTCTTAACTAAGTAACAATCAAACCATACATACAATCATATGCGTTAAACATGCAAACATATAAGGATGCCATTGAAACCCTCCAGGGTCTTACATTGGGTGCCATGGGAACCCCTACATGGTCTTAGCCCAATCCCATGGGAACCCCCATGGTGTTAACTAAGGATGCCATGGAAACCCTCCAAGGTCTTAAACCCTAGTCCCCCCCCCCCCCGAGGTCGTTACCTAGAATGCTCTGGAAACTCTCCAGGGTCTTACACCTAAGTGCCCCGGGAACCCCCCGAGGTCTTCCATGCAAGTATCACAAAGGCAACTAGCATATCATATCCCATAGAATCAATTGGCATACCATATAGCACACAAAATCAGCTAGCATATCATATAATACATAATGTGCCGGCCTTGGTGCCTTCGACCCATTGGTATGGTGAGGAGACTCACTTGGCACTACTGAAGTCCAGCAGATAAAACTGCCATTGCTGGTTGATAGATTCGCGAATTGTCAACATCAAAATGATACCCAATTAATAATTGGGCTCCAATGCATAACCATAAGTCAATGCTTGGGGTAAAACGACTATTTTACCCTTAGCATAACTTGGTCCAAAACCAAGGTCCAAATACACACTCTGAAGGCACAAAAACCAATCAATAAACCAAGGCCTAACATATAGCCCAAATTTCCAAATTGGGCCTAAACCTCTATATGGGCTTATCTTAAGGCGCAACCATTTAGTCCAGTCCAAACATGTGGTATTACAATGGTCCAATATCTCATCATCATCAAGGCGTAGTTATGGCCCATCTATGGACCAAATTTTCCAAATTGGGCCTAAACCCCTTACATGCGCCTTACCCTAAAGCCCATTAAGTTATTATAGTTAATATGCTTGTTTTTGAATGGCCCATCAATAGCCCAATCACCAAAGCCCAATAAGAAGGCCTAACTTAAGGCTGAAGTAAGATTAGGGCTTCACATAAAATAACCATTAGGGTTAAGTGTTTCCTACTTAAACCATTAAGGTCTTAATACGTTAATTCCATTAATCTATTGGGTCAATTATGTAGTGTGGCCAACTTAATACAAATTCCTAATCTGGTCATCTAAAAATGCGGATCCTGACAGTCTAAAGCCCATATAACCAAGAGTAGGGTTTTCTAAACCCTAATTAGGGTTTCGAACCCAATCATAGTTCAATAGGCCCAAAACTAAGTCCTTAGATCAAATAGGATTTTAATAGGCCTATTAGGGTTTCATTAGTTGGGCACCATCTAGTACCACCTCCGATATTGGTGGTCAACAGCGACTCACGGCGGTGGCCACCACCTCACGATGGTGGTTACGGGTTTCTTTTATTATTCTAGCATCAGTAATAATATTACAAAGCAAAAGCCCAAATAACTCTCACACACACACAATAATACAAACACACACACACACAACCACCCTAGTGGTGGCCGACGGTGGTACATGGCGGCAGCCACCACCTCACGGTGGTAATGGTGGCTATTCTCATTTTTCGACCAAGCAAATCACACACAACACACACTCAACAGAAATGCACACACACGTTATATGTTCACAGAACGACCCCAGCCACCCACCTGGTGGCGCACGGCAGCGATAACGGTTGTTTCATGATGGCAACCACCACCTCATAGTGGTGGCGGTGGTTTCTTTTGGTTCCCAATTAAGCAACAACATACACAAAAAGCCCTGATTTACAATTCTGGATGCAACCACCACTTTATGGTGCATGACGACGGCAACAATAATTCTAGCGGCCACAATGCTTGCTAACGACAACGGTTGGAGTCATCAGAACCACAACAGTGAAAGGAAGAGACGGAGTCGCCCTCTCCAATGGAATGAATGCCACAGTAACCTCCTTATTGTCTAGCTCTGATTCCCGACTTCTCTTCTTGTTGGAAATGACAGTAGCGGTAGTAGCAAGGCGGCAAGGTCCGACAGCGGTGATTGCTAATGGAAAGTAATGAAGCGGCAAATCCTGGAAGTTGCCCTCCACTCATTGTTGATCTTCGATGTTGCAGTTGACAAGGACAACTTGATGGCGCTTGGTGGCCAGAGAACGAACGAGGTCAATGGTAGCGGCAGCTGGAAGGGGTGGGAGGTATAAGGAGGGTGACGGCTGGAGAAGGTTTAGTTAAGGTTAGAGTTTGTATGGGTTATATACCCGAGCCGTATGGAACTTAATGCCATAATGTCAAGAATGGCCCCTTAGTCTCCATTTTCTTTCAAAACAAATCCATAATTTAACCTTTTAACCCCAACCATCCGAAAACACTTAAAATTAAGTCCATATTTTACCAAACAATCCCTCCATCTACAAATTGTTTTCAAGTTAGGTCTAGAATTTACGCTTTAGCCCCTGCTCCCATAAATTCTTTGATATTAGGTCCAAATGATAACAAACACACCCTGTTTTCTAAAAATCTTTACAAAATAAGTCCCGAAATTACACTTTAACCCCCGAATAATCCAAATTATAACATTCGGCTCCCCAAAACCAACACTGCACTAAATAATATGGATTTAGGGCGACTATTCGTACATCAATTTTGTCTATTTATTTATCTAATAAGCAGGATGTTACATGGTTGATGACTGTAGCGGTGGATGTTTGTTTGGTTTAATTATAGGTTTTGATTTTGAGTATGTAGGTTTTGATTTTTATTTTGGTTTAATTTCTTTTGATATGGTGTGGTGACTGGTGGTGATTTTCATTGTGGTGATAATCGGAGATTACATGTTTCAAGTTTTTGGAAGAAAAAAAATGTAGTTTTCACGTTGATGGAACCCAAATTAAGGTTCAATTTCTTTTTTGATGTTCAGATTTTAGGGTAGATTATGATTTGATAATTGTTTGAGATTTGATTGTAGTCGTTATGGAGTTTGTAGATGTTTTTCCGGCGGAAGGTTGTAACGACCCGAAAATCCTGTTGTAAACAACATTAGTTGTTCCGTTACACGAAGAACTATTTATGCAACGTATTTTAGCTTTTTGAGGTTAAAATGGAATTAATTAACTAAAGATAATATTATTTAATATCTAAAAGAATTAATAAAAATTAAACGGTGCGGAATTTAATGAAATTGATTTGTGAAATTATTAGGGTAAATATAATTTGTTTTAGTAGGGTGATTGGGGTTGAGGGACTCAAATGTCATAAAAGGAAATCTAATTTGTCAAGATAACTAGGGTTAATATAAAAGGGGTTCAAATGCAATTGAAAGAAACTTGTAATGCCATGTAATCTAGGGTTGGGGCTATAAGGAGATCACGGCTGAAATTTAAGGACTTATTGGCAAAAATATAATTGTAACTCCCATACTCATCGATCGTCAGGTTTATGAGTTTGAAGGGGGTTGTGCGTTTCTTTTATCCCATCACATATGCTTCAAACATCCTCCTTCCTTCATCCTTGGGATGCAATCAACGACCATAGAGAAGAAAAAAAAACGTTAGCGATTTAGGGTGGAGAAGGGAGGAACAGACCGAGGAAAGAGGGGGGATAGGAAGGGATGCAATTGTCAGCCGTGCAGGAATATTCATCTGTTAGACCTGTGAAATTGATTCTAATCTTGGTAAAAATTCTTTACTTCTTACTCTTCTAAAGTTCACATCTCAATTTCTTTGAGAATTGGTGGAATTGGTGAGTCAATTTGGTGTTGTTAGTCATACTTCTTTCAATCTTCGATCTTGTGATTTTATGTAATAAAACTCCAGCCATATTTGGTCGAGTCTTGATGGCTAATTGCTATCAAAACTTGGTTACGAACACCCTCAATAATTCTTAGTTCATGTTCATGTATTACTCCATGTTTTAGAGAACTTGTTTTCTTTGTTGATTACTAATTTTAACCTTGGTGTGAGGATTAAATTGCTATTAATATTTCTTGACAAGTGTCTACTGTTAAGAAGTAAATTTTTATCTTTATGGGTGCTTTTGGTTATGACTTAATAGGTTAAGTGGTCAAAATTCAAAGCTAGAAAATTCAGCAAAATTACCAATTTGTCACTGTTTTAAAAAAATCTAGAAAAATAATTAGAAGTCGGATTAATGATCCATAAATTCTTGAAGTTTGAAATTTGAGTCTAGTTTGTCAATGAATTTTTCCAAGACCTGTTGTTGCTTCCAACTTAGGTGCAAATCGCCTTTTTCACTGACTGGTGGGAAATTAGCTGTACAGATAGATTGTTTTGTAAAAATCATATAAAATTGTAGAAACATCTTTTGGACTTTTAAAAGTACTTTCTGAAAAGATAAAAGTATAAAATACTGGAATATATATAAATATTGTATAATTTGCAGTACTTGGTGATTTTAAAATGGCTTTGAACAGGTGGCTGTTACGGGTCAAAATCTGGAACTTTGTTCTAAACTTTCGTCTATATGTTTAGGCATTCAACTCTCAACATTTTTGTGTCATCTATTTGATATTCTAATAAAGTACAAAATTGATGTCTTAAAACTATCATTCAATCCTTTTGTGTGTAAAATTGAGTGACTATAAACCTTTACCTAAAGTCTTAAAGCATATGGTGATTTTTGGTGAATGATGGAATTCTGCCCAACAATAACTTTTCCCCATCCTGCAAG
Source organism: Lactuca saligna (assembly GCF_052625555.1). Taxonomy (NCBI): domain Eukaryota; kingdom Viridiplantae; phylum Streptophyta; class Magnoliopsida; order Asterales; family Asteraceae; genus Lactuca; species Lactuca saligna. The sequence goes on along the minus strand of NC_136424.1, from coordinate 204,909,481 downwards.
AGCTATATCTTCTAATTTGTGCAGCATTGGAAGATGCTCCTGTCTGCTGAAGTTCTAGGAAATTGAGTCTAGTTTCCCGAATATCTGATATCATCCTAAATGGAGTTGTAGATTAGGTTTTATGCTTAAAACACTGAACAGGGGCCGGACAGGGAAAGTTTAAAAATTAATATAAAAGTTAGAATAAAGTTGTATTTTTGAAACATATACTTTATTTATTAATTGAATGTTGTGTGTGGTGTTTAGGTGGTGCCTTGAGAACTTCAAGTAAGTTCAAGACTTGGAATAGAAGGAAGATTTCATCAAGGCTAAAGGTGAGATCATAGTTTTAACTCACTAAGGTTGCATTATTGAAACGTACAATTCGTAGATGGTGATTTGATTCACTTTATGATAACCATGTCCTTACTTGTGCTTGATGATGATATGCTACTTGTGATGCTAATATATGCTTTGTGCTAATGCCATGTTATGACCTAATTGCTATGTTGCTTACACTTTGATAAACTTGATATATATAGGATGTTACCTTAAGTTGCTTGAAATATGATGTATGGTTGTGTCTTGATGTGTTGGTTATGAATGCATTGCATGTTTAATAAAAGTTTATATGGTATGAATTACATGCTTTACTTGATGTATACATGACATTACGGTGTTATGCGTAGTGGGTTGGGTAGTTTGATGACCTTTGCCTAAAACCTTATCCAGATCATTGAGGGTGCCTACTAGGTTGAAAGAGTACTTATATGAAGAGCTATAGCCACAACGGTTGTTAGTTGATGGTGTTTCTAGAATTCACACCATTTATACTGATCCTGAACGATACTGCTGTTGGATTAGTGTCTAAGTCCATAACTATTATGAGCGTGGTCCATTTGGGTTGCTTTCACCATAGAAATATGTAGGATAATTAAGGAGAGAAAGGATTAATTATGATTTATTAATGTATTATAAGAATAATATATTAAAGGAGAAATAATAATGTTTATTAATATAAGTCAAGAATTAATTTTTTGGTTAAAAGAGATTAATTAAACTTAAGGGACTGGAATTGTAATTATAAGATAATTACAATTGGGCTATGGATCACCTTGGAATAATAGGATGGACGAATTCTATGGGGAAGCCCATTAGAAATCGTCCCAGGCATGTTCCAGAAGGGGTCCATGGGCTGCTTAGGGCTTAAGCAGTCAAATTAGGGTTTCCTTATTTGATAACCCTAAATGCATAAGTATATAAGGAACCCTTGGGCACCAAAAACGTGGCTAACACTTCCTTTAGGGTTTCCAGCCGTTTTTGGTGCCTCCCCTTTCTTCCCTCTTCATCCAAGTTGCTTAGTGGTGTCCATGACTCCATTAGAGGTGCAACACTTGAGGCACTAAGCTTTCTGAAGCCAAGGATTGATTGTTATTGTTATATAACAATCAAAGGTAAGATCGAAACCATATTATATGTTAATATGATTATTTGTATGGTAGATCTAGGGTTTATAACTTTGGGTATTCAATTGCATGTTCATTAGACAAACTAGATTCAAAAGCTATTAGGGTTTGCATGTACACCATAGGATTGACGTATTGCTCAAAACCCATCAGTGGTATCAGAGCCTAGGGTTGTTTGTTAGTGAAGTTGATGCTTGTTTGATCTGAAAATCAAATTTTTGACTGACTGTTTGATGAACTCGCCGAGTTTTCTCTAAGAACTCAACGAGTAGCATGAACTCAACGAGTTCCAAAGAGGACTCTACAAGTTTCCTGTTTTGTTGCTGGGATTTTCGTTTTCTGGCCAGATTTTGATGGGGATAATTACCAAAACTCATTTTTATTGCCTAAAATCGATTTTTTATGTTTGGAATGTTTATCCTTATCAAAATCGATAGATTTGGTTAAATATGGATAATATAGGATTATTATTAGATAAATATTTGACCTAGTAAGTTTGAAAAGCTTTAATTTGCACCCTTTAAGTTTTATAGTTTAAATTTGAACTTAAAAGTTTTTGTTTTTGAAATTTAAATAAGTTAAACCCTAATGTTGCGAAAAATGTCAAAACTTGCCCTCAAGTTTTAAATTTTAAAATTAATTCTAAAACCCTAGTAATTTGAAAAGTTCAAATCACACCCTTATGGTTTTATTAATTAATTAAAGTGTATAATTAAAAGAGATTTAATAAACCCATAAAGTTTTGGTCTACATTTAATTAAATTAAAAGTATAATTTACTAAATTAAACCACCTAGTATTTTAAAATTGTAAAATCATCCCAATACTATATATATGTAACATTAAAAGTCTAGTGTATATATATATATATATATATATATATATATATATATATATATATATATATATATATATATATAAGTAAAAGTCAGTCTTACCGTTAGTAGGTCTCATTCACGAAGCTGGTCTATAAGGGGTGTTGAAGGAAATTGCCAATAAAATGGCGATTGAATGGGTATCCACTCTTACCCACCGCACTCTTGACTAGTGGAGGGTCGTTAGCCGAATGGGTAGGATAGGATAGAAACCTTCCATTATAAGTATAATGAAGTACAAAGTAATTAAATATTTTTCAAATTCCCAAATCATAGTTACTTTAGGAAAAATGTGAAATTGTATGATAATCCATGGAATGATACTTTGCACCCTTGCCGAGACGTTAGTGGAGCGTGTGTGGTTAACCGACACACTAATTTGGGTTTGGCATTGGTGGCGAAGGGTGACTCAATGTTTGTCATAGATCAATGGAGCATGTGTGGCTAACCGGCACATTGATTAGGTGATAGTAGCATTGAGGGCACCACATAGATTCGTATGGCTATTCACACCTTGTTTGTGATCCTCGGCATCCCAGTCGCAAACTTGAAGGGCATAATTGAGATTTAACATGTAACATCCGAAAAATACAACTAATTTAAATTTTTCAAAAACCACCCGATTTTCATTAAATTGTTTACAAAAAGGTTTTCAATACAAATCATTTAGAGTATCCCCAGAATCACATTGCTACAAAATCATGAGGAGCGGTACGATCGTGCCTTCGCCTTGCCACGGTCTCCTGAAGAACCTGAAAAACATTAAACCACAACTGTAAGCCCGAAAGCTTAGTGAGATACCCCCAAAATACCAACAACGTATACGCCCTTCCAGGCTGCGACCTTCATGTCCAAAACATATAAAACATACATAACATAACAGAACATAGAACAGCCATGCATATTGGGTCTACTGTGTGACTGGTCCGCCGTATCGGGCGTTCAGTCCAACGGATCCATCCTCCAGGTCTAGTCATGTCCTTCGAGTCTACAGTGGGGTTGGTCCGCCTGCATCGGGCCTTCAACCCACCTGTTCCACTCTCTGAGTCTACAGTGTGACTGGTCTGCCCACATCGGGACTTCAGTTGACCTGGTCCACTCTCCGAGCCTCGGCACATCTGGTCCGCCCTCGTGGGGCCTACAGCCTATCCGGACCGCTCGCTAGGCCTTCAGAATAACCGGTCCGCCCTGGGCATCTTGGCCTACAGCACAAAGCAGGACCCGCCTCAACCCATCTCTAGTCCAAACAACCATGTGCACAAAACATACAATCATATAACAGTTATAGCCAACAAACCGAACAAACATATCACATAGCATATCATTACCCTACCCAGGTTACCGACCTAACCGGTCACTAGCATAGCATCACTTTATATATATATCGGGGAACTGACCTTAACAAGGTCTCCTAGCATGTACCATCGTAGCTACGAGGATGCAGACACATCAAACAATAACATAATAACCATATCCGAATCTCAATTCAATAAAGGGCCGGCCTTGGTGCCTTAGACCCTGTTGATATAGTGAGGATAACTCACCTCGAAACTGTTGGCTGAAAGGATAAGATCCCGCTGCTCCGAACTCTGACACGAACTCCTCCACTGAACATCAAAACATACAACTCAATAAATACCCCCGGAAGACAACTGGTCAACCTTGGACAAGTCAAAGTCAACCTTTGACTGACCCTACTCGCCGAGTCAACCCGATGACTCGCCGAGTCCTTATGCTCAGAACTTCCTTCAATCAGCGACCCAACTCGCTGAGTCGCACCAAGACTCGTCGAGTCCAACAACTCTAAGTCCACTCGCACCCAACTCACCGATTCCTCGACTCAACCAAAAATATTGGGACTTCCTCGACAAGACTCTCCGAGTCCAAATGGACTCGTTGAGTCCAAGGCTATCTTCAACCTACTCGCCGAGTTGTTCTTCCAACTCGTCGAGTTCCATGCCATCTTCAAGCAACTCGTCGAATCCACCCATGTGACTCGTCGAGTACCACTGGTCTGAATCCATACAGAAGCATCTCAGGCCATGCAATTGATCCAAAACATAGATCCAACCTCCTACAATCCATCCATCACGTAAAGTGGCAAACTTTACTTGAATCTAAAGAGATCTAGGCCTTATTCACCTTAGAACCAAGGTTTGGGACATGGTAGCTCCATTAACAACACAAGAACAGGGGCTTTAATGCTCTTAAGATCTTCTCCACTCCAGATCTGAGGTAGCAACCTCAGATCCATCCTTCAAACATCAAGATGCCACACTACCAAGCTCCCCACACAACCCCAAAATGAGAAACTAGGAAAACACAGCCCAAGAACAAAAGTATTACCTCCAAAGGATGCCTCAACAGCAATGAAACTTGAATCCAAGCAAAGCCCTTTGATCCAAGCCACTTCTCTTTCAAGATTTCTTCAACAACACCTCTCCAAGCTCTAATTTGCTCAACAATAGGACTCTTCACGAATTTAGGGTTTCTGGGACTCAAGGGGGGAATAAGGGAGGCTGTGGAGGGGCATAATGCTCTTATATAGGGCTCAACCCCGAAAATTAGGGTTTTCTCCATACAGCACCTACTCGCCGAGTCCATCTTTGGACTCTGCGAGTAGGCCACTTGATACGCGACCATAGTCGCGACCTGACTCGCCGTGTCTATCCATGGACTCGCCGAGTCACCCTCTGAAACTTACACTTTTAGCCCTTCAACTCTACTCTTGAAATTCCGGGATGTTACAATTCTCCCCCACTTAAATTAGGCTTCGTCCTCGAAGCCTACGGCAGCTCATCTTCAAATTACTTCCCACGACGTGCCACCTGACCTTGACCGAACCAAGTCCCTCAAGGCACAACCATAGAAACCAGAAGCTCACCTTCTCCTTCCATACGGTGCTCCAACTAATTACTCCACCCGACACCAGCTGTACCCTCCGATAACCGCACTCAACAACCGAGAATTACCCATGAGGCCTTACTGCTCCAATTCACATCTTTCACTTGACTCATATGGCTATAAAACCACGAACCATCGGATCCCCGATCCGAATCCCACTCTATCCATTCCATGACGACAGAAAGACCCATTCTTCCATTCCAGAGCAACTCCCCCGAGTTCTCCTCTCGTAATCACACACACATGCTGATCTAGCTCTAGCACCCTCAGGTTTGGAAAACCTGATACACTGATGATATCCTCAAACATCCTTCCAGCATGAACCGTTAATACATACCCAAAACCCTAATCAGAATCTCACTGAGAGTCCAAGACTCTCTCTCTCTGTATCCCTTCAGAACCCCTCTCCCTGGCTGTACGCCTGCGGTATTCCCTCCGCGCCCTGAGCAAACATATTGAGTCGAATGAGCTTTTATTCTACCGCCGCAACACGCTACTCAAATACCATCGACGAATCACTCCAACCATAACTCTACACTGCCGCTTTCACTTCCGTGAATTCCCACTCCCTATTGGAATTTCATTCCTCCTTCTTTCCTTACCAAGGAAACCACTTGTCCGCCCAGTCACCATGACAGGCACAATGGTGCTCATCCCATGCTACATTACCTCTTTAAAGCGTACCAGACATCCATGCATCACCACTACTCTGACTCTCATCGCAAGGACTCTCAAGCCCATGCACTACCTTCACTGCTCAAGATCGCTACCCGGGGCCAGACCTCCCAACGTAATCACACTGCAACATACGCAACCCATAACCTCGAACCGATCCAACCATACTCGCAGAGTCTTCAGCATGACTGGACCGCCTCCCCAGGCCTTCAGCCAATCTGGACCACTCTCAGGACCTTCAGCCAATCTGACTGGACCGTCCTCCGAGCCTTCGGCCTGACTGGTACGCCTACCAGCCTTCAGTCTATCCAGACCGCTCAACTAGCATTCATCATTCCGAACTATCCCTTCGGGAAATCCTCCCGCGCATACCATTCTAGCCCTCTACGGGTTCCGAACTCTATCTCCATCATACATACTCAATCCCGGCCTGCTCCCATGCCTTCCACAATCAATTGCTCTAGGTCTGTATTCCGCCCCGCACTCCTGTTACTCACCCATACGAGCCTGCTCTCGGCTGATAGAAATACCGCTGAATTCCCAAAGTAGCTAAACAACCTCTCAGGCCCAACAATCATCCGGAGAATTTCCAATTCTCCCCCACTTGACACTGATAATTAATCATCGGTCGCCATCACCGATCTCCTAAAGCAATCTTGCAGAAAATCAACACTTACACTCAAAATGTTTCTCACCAGCGCTAACAACTTTCATAAAAATCAAGTTCCCACACTGAACAACCCGCTCAAAAAGAACCCAATCTTCAAATATCCATTCCTCAGACTGCATAATCTACCCGGCCTTCAAACCAACGCCGCATCCTCCACCAATCCTCGCAAAGATAATCAACGATAGCTCGAAGTACTAATCCATAACCATATCGATCCTTCAGGGAACACAGGATACCAAAACGAAATCTCGATCACAACTCGCCAAACCCTCAAGGAACAACGGATACCACACGAAAACCCGAAACGCAATTCCATAACCAACCAACGAAACTAGCAGATAACAATACTCCACAATAATCATAAATGATCAAAAACAACAGAAAGAAACGTACCCGCAGCAGCAAGCTGAAAAACACGACCCTAAGCCCTTGGGGGCTCCGCTCCACCCTGACCTCCACCTGTGATCTTCAACGTGGCCGGTGCTGGAGCCTGCACCGGTCCTGCAGCAAGCTGTGGACATTTGACCCTCAAGTGTCCAACCTGATGACAATGATAACATATCCTCAAATCCCGAACCGGCACTGACTGCCGACAATCCCTCGCATAGTGTCCCTCCTTTCCGCACTTGCGGCATGTAACACCGGATCGACAAACTCCGGCGTGACCCCTCCCACACTTTCCACAAACGTGGCTGCCCTGATCTCCCATCCTGGAATCAACGGTCTTAGACCGTTTCATCGCCGGCTATGACTGAACCGGAGCTTGCCTCAGCTCACGCAACTGCAACTCAATCTCTAACTCACGCCGCCTGGTGGCCTCCTGCAACTCCAACAAGGTCTCGCACCTCTGTGAAGACACAAACTGTCAGATGTCTCTCTTTAGCATACTCAGATATCGGGACATCTGAGCCTGCTCCGAAGCAAACTCAGGGCAAAACATCGCCCTCTCAGTAAACATCCTGGTGATTTCCGTCACCGACTCCGACTCCTGCTTCAGCTCAAGGAACTCCTGAGCCAACCTCTCCCTCTCGACTTGCGGAACATACGAGTGCTGAACATCTCTCTAAACTGATCCCAAGAAACCGCAGCCCTCTGCACATCCGAATATGACCCCGTGGTCAACCTCCACCAATCCTTTGCCCTGAGCCTTAACAGGTTCAGAGCGGACCTCACCCTCTGATTAGCAGGGCATGAACACATGAAGAAACATCCCTCCACGTCTGATAACCATCTCATAGCAATGATCGGATCTTGAACTCCATCAAAGGTGGGAGGCTTCGTATTATCGAAGTCTCGATACTGAAAACCTCTACTAGCTCCTCCCCCTGCCGCTGCTACAGCCACTGTAGCCGCTGCAGCAGCCGTCTCCGTGAGGGCCGCATAGCACTCATCAAAATACTCCACGATGGCGGTCTTGATCGACCCAAACAACTCCGGTAGCTCAGCCCGAAACAATACAGCAACCTCATCATGCAGGATCTCACGAATCGTCGCATCCAACTTGTGCGTACTCATCTGACTGACAACCTCGGGTTGTACAGACCCACCCGGAACTCCCTCTCCTGCTCCTGATCCTGACCCGGATCCACTCCCATCGTGCCCTGAAATCTCCATACTGAAAATAAAACACCAAAATCTCAGACATATTCCACTATCCCGGGAACCAGCTCTCATCCCAACCCTAGAGGTCATGGTTTCCCCGATACGCGTATGAGTCCGCGCTTTCAGTAATACGGGCCCATACTACCTTCCACACCTACCCATATTTGTATGAAGTACTTCCACAACACTCTAGTGACATACATAACAACACTCTATCCTCACAACTAGAGGAACACTAGAAATCTCTCACAAGGAACCCTAGGCTAGCAGGCATCATAAATCAGGCAACTCATCAAGAAATCCTGAAGATCCCTAGCCTAACTCTAGCATGCTGTTCTATCAAAGCTCAATAAAACAATTGTCATGTATGGTATTTTGGGGTTACTTACTGGCTCCGGCTGATCGTACCTCCGCGTCCTCCTTTACTTATTTTGAAAACCATTTTAAATTCTCTTTTGAAAACCCTCCTCGATTTGAGACTGGAGTCACACAAGTGTTCCTCCAATTCACTCAAACCAAGGCTCTGATACCAACTTGTAACATCCGAAAAATACAACTAATTTAAATTTTTCAAAAACCACCCGATTTTCATTAAATTGTTTACAAAAAGGTTTTCAATACAAATCATTTAGAGTATCCCCAGAATCACATTGCTACAAAATCATGAGGAGCGGTACGATCACGCCTTCGCCTTGCCACGGTCTCCTGAAGAACCTGAAAAACATTAAACCACAACTGTAAACCCGAAAGCTTAGTGAGATACCCCCAAAATACCAACCACGTATATGCCCTTCCAGGCTGCGACCTTCCGATCCAAAACATATAAAACATACATAACATAACAGAACATAGAACAGCCATGCATATCGGGTCTACTGTGTGACTGGTCCGCCGTATCGGGCCTTCAGTCCACCGGATCCACCCTCCAGGTCTAGTCATGTCCTTCGAGTCTACAGTGGGGTTGGTCCGCCCGCATCGGGCCTTCAACCCACCTGGTCCACTCTCTGAGTCTACAGTGTGACTGGTCCGCCCGCATCGGGCCTTCAGTCGGCCTGGTCCACTCTCCGAGCCTCGGCACGTCTGGTCCGCCCTCGTGGGGCCTACAGCCTATCCGGACCGCTCGCTGGGCCTTCGGAATAACCGGTCCGCCCTGGGCATCTTGGCCTATAGCACAAAGCAGGACCCGCCTCAACCCATCTCTAGTCCAAACAACCATGTGCACAAAACATACAATCATATAACAGTCATAGCCAACAAACCGAACAAACAGATCACATAGCATATCATTACCCTACCCAGGTTACCGACCTAACCGGTCACTAGCATAGCATCACTTTATATATATCGGGGAACTGACCTTAACAAGGTCTCCTAGCATGTACCATCCTAGCTACGAGGATGAAGACACATCAAACAATAACATAATAACCATATCCGAATCTCAATTCAATAAAGGGTCGGCCTTGGTGCCTTAGACCCTGTTGATATAGTGAGGATAACTCACCTCGAAACTGTCCGCTGAAAGGATAAGATCCCGCTGCTCTGAACTCTAACACGAACTCCTCCACTGAACATCAAAACATACAACTCAATAAATACCCCCGGAAAACAACTGGTCAACCTTGGACAAGTCAAAGTCAACCCCTGACTGATCCTACTCGCCGAGTCAACCCGATGACTCGCCGAGTCCTTATGCTCAGAACTTCCTTCAATCAGCGACCCAACTCGCCGAGTCACCCCAAGACCCGCGAGTCCAACAACTCTGAGTCCACTCGCACCCAACTCACCGAGTCATCCCTTGACTCACCGATTCCTCGACTCAACCAGAAATATTGGGACTTCCTAGACAAGACTCGCCGAGTCCAAATGGACTCGTCGAGTCCAAGGCTATCTTCAACCTACTCGCCGAGTTGTTCTTCCAACTCGTCGAGTTCCAGGCCATCTTCAAGCAACTCGTCAAGTCCACCCATGTGACTCATAGAGTACCACTGGTCTGAATCCATACAGAAGCATCTCAGGCCATGCAATTGATCCAAAACATAGATCCAACCTCCTACAATCCATCCATCACGTAAAGTGGAAAACTTTACCTGAATCTAAAGAGATCTAGGCCTTATTCACCTTAGAACCAAGGTTTGGGACATGGTAGCTCCATTAACAACACAAGAACAGGGGCTTTATTGCTCTTAAGATCTTCTCCACTCCAGATCTGAGGTAGCAACCTCAGATCCATCCCCCAAACATCAAGATGCCACACAACCAAGCTCCCCACACAACCCCAAAATGAGAAACTAGGAAAACACAGCCCAAGAACGAAAGTATTACCTCCAAAGGATGCCTCAACAGCAATGAAACTTGAATCCAAGCAAAGCCCTTTGATCCAAGCCACTTCTCCTTCAAGATTTCTTCAACCAACACCTCTCCAAGCTCTAATTTGCTCAACAATGGGACTCTCCACGAATTTAGGGTTTCTGGGACTCAAGGGGGGAATAAGGGAGGCTGTAGAGGGGCATAATGCTCTTTATATAGGGCTCAACCCCGAAAATTAGGGTTTTCTCCATACAACACCTACTCGCCGAGTCCATCTTTGGACTCGCCGAGTAGGCCACTTGATACGCGACCATAGTCGCGACCTGACTCGCCGAGTCTATCCATGGACTCGCCGAGTCACCCTTCGAAACTTACACTTTTAGCCCTTCAACTCTACTCTTGAAATTCCGGGATGTTACAACACATGCCATTGAAAAGTTCAATGAATCTCAAAAGATGTAGGATTTTCAATTCATTTTAAAACTTAAACTTCCTTTTCATTTTTCATGGTGGAAATTGGTAAATCTTCATTTACCTACCTTCAAATATTCTGCAACTAGATTTCGACATCCCTCTTGTAGGTTGTAGAATATTGTGTTGGATCCTAGCCTTAATAACTCATTTGGGTGTTTTATTAAGGACTCAATCAACTTAACTTGAATTTTTTCCCGTTTTGTAGATGTCTGAATCTTACTATGGTTTTCCTAAATCCCTTGGAACAAGTTTTCCAAACGAAGATGATATTCCACGATATCATCGAGGAACAAGAAATCATGTTTCACTTCCTCCACCTCCTTCGATTGTTCTCCCTAACCCACAAGTTCGTAGGCTTGAAAAGTTCAAGCTCACTAAATCCATTTTGGCTAGTAAACATGAAGATGGGAAACCTGTGTGTGCACACGTCTTAGAGATGATGTCACACATTGATAGGTTAAGCATGTTGGGTGTCGAGATTTCAAGTGAGTTGGCTGTTGACTGGGTTGTTTAGTTACTTCCTGAATGAAAGATAAGTCTTTTTTAATCAAATGGCTTACAGGTCTATTCCTTAGACAATCCAAAGTGGAAGGGTATTTTACCTACCCCAACCCTTCCAAAGTCATTTTCAAAAACTCAAAAATGGAAAGGAATTTTGCCCACCCCAGCACTCAAAAGGTCACCTCAAAAGTTTAAGAAATCACTTCACAAAAGGTCTTCACGTGCCTTCACACCTTCAAAACCTGGAAAAACCACCTTTTCAAATCACACAAACAAAGTTGTCAGATCTCACAATCCTCGGACTGGACAAAAGAATACTTTTTCTCCAAAATCAATGACCAAGAAAAATGTCAGGGTAAATGAAGAGAAATTTGTGTGTCAATGTCAATGTCAAAAGATCTCTTATCATGACAAATATCATTTCTCTCGAAGACCTCGTAAGTATTCTCACTCATACAACAGTCCAAAAATCTCAAACACCTAGGACTAGGTTTGAAAGTTGACTTAAAACTTGTCCCTGCAACCTCATATCATGCATTGATTAGACAAACTTATGTTACTCCGGGCTCCAAACTCGCTTGGGTTCCCAAACTAACCACTTAGTTTCTGCATGCCTTGTGCAAGGAGGATCAAGAAGAATAATGGTTGATCAACAGTGCCCGCTCCTTGCACATGACCGGAAGGTTGGAATACCTTCAGGACTTCTCGCCAATTTGCAATGGGGTTAATGTCACTTTTGGAAACAATGCAAGTGGGATTATTCAAGGTTATGGTGCTCTTACTACGGGAAATTTTCAATTCAAAAGGTTGCTTTTGTGGAAGATCTGAAACACAATCTTATTAGTGTTGGCCAACTATGTAAGGCAGGCCATCAGGTTGAATTCGATAATCAATTCTGATACATTATGACAAACGATAGAAGCACCTGCCTGATCAAATCTAGATTCGAAGGTACTATGTATCCTCTTGACGTCTCTCTTATTATTGGAAAAACACAACTTTGGTTTCTATGAAAGGCAGTATCCGAAGTGAGCTGGCTTTGGCATCGGAAGCTTGCTCACCTCATCTTCTGGTATATCAACAATCTAGTCACAGGGGAACTAGTTCGTGGTCTCTCATTCTGAAATATCACAATGATACTCTCTGTCCTGTATGCAAATGTGGCAAGCAGTCAAAGGAAAGTCATCCATCCGTGATCGACTCCTTAATTTCAGAACCATTGGAACTTCTTCACATCGATCTCTGCGGTCCATCTACTGTAGCCAGTGTTCACCACAAAAAATATATATTGGTTATAGTGGATGATTACACACGTTTCACATGGGTCTTCTTCCTTCGACTCAAATCAGAAACACCTTAGGTTTTCATCAGTTTCATCAAGGAGATCAAGCTTCAAATCAAATTGCTAGTACGACGCATCCGTAGTGACAACGGAACAGAGTTCACTAATCATATACTGAATGATTTCTTGGTGTCCAAAGGTATAAGTCATAATTTGTCAGCTCCCTATACTCCGCAACAGAATGGTGTTGTTGAAAGAAGAAATACAACTCTGGTGGAGGCAGCCAGATCAATGGTCAACTTTGCTAACCTTCCTCTGTACTTCTGGGCCGAAGCTGTGGCCATAGCTTGTTTTGTGCAAAACCGCAACATATTTTGCAAACGTCTTAGCAAAACACCATATGAAGGTCTCAACAATTGCAAGCCTAACGTCCGATTTTTTCACATTTTTGGATGTAGATGCTTCGTGATCAACAACCAAAATCATCTAAACAAATTCGCGCCTAAATCCGATGAAGGCATCTTCCTAGGCTACTCAACCAATAAAATTGCATATCGGGTTTTAGTCAAATGTACGATGCTAATAGTCGAACTTTGACGTAAATTTCGATGATTCCTATGTCTGCAACGCTTCTCCCTCCTCTGAAACCAAATCAATTCTTGAATCTGATATTCCTGATTCTACGGGTCCTCTAAATATAGTTGAAGTTAACTATGATGATCTCTTCGATCCAATAGTGACTACTAAGTTATCCGAAGTTCTTATATCTCAGGAAGCTCAATTACAACATGCTGAAGTATCAGATCCTACGCCTTTTGATGTTCTATCTTCTGGTACTTCCACATCTCCGGTTGAGGGGGAAAACTAAACTCTGGATCATACTACAACCATCGAAGTTCCAGTACAAAGCGAAGCAGCTCCGCCCATCCGTAGAGAACCTCAACCATCACAAGAAGCGGCTCCGTGTATCCGTAGAGAACCTCAACCATCAAACGTCTCTTTGGACTCAGATGATGAGAGCATAGAGAATATTGACACCAGCTTGGATCCAAAAATTTTCTCTCTCCCATTAGTCCAAGGGGAAGACCCTCACGTTTTTGAAATAATCCCATCAGCAGTTCAAGGGGAACCACTTCAATTTACCGCAACACCGACAGCTCAAGACAACTCCGCAGGCTGTTCTCAAGTCCAGGGGGAACTGCCGTTCTTTATCTCAGATTCTTCTGACATTGAAGACATCCCCTCCACCACAGCTGCTGATCACCTTCAACCACGTCTTCACATATGGACGTAAGATCATCCACCTGGTCAGATCATTGGCAATCCATCCGCAGGCGTTCAAACCAGGTCTTTACAAGACTTAACTGATCACTACCACTTCTCAGCGTTTATGTCTTCCGTCGAACCCCAATCAATCAAAAAAGCATTACTAAAGCCCGACTGGATTGCTACGTTGTAGCAAGAGCTAGCAGAATTCGAACGAAACATTGTGTGGCAACTCATACCAAAACCGCAAGGTCAAACCATTGTTGGCACCAGATGGGTGTACAAGAACAACCTCGATGAGTCCGGATCCAAAGTCAGAAACAAGGCAAGGCTAGTTGCAAAGGGCTACAATCAACTTGAAGGTGTTGACTATGACGAAACGTATGCTTTGGTAGCTCGAATGGAAGCCATCCGAATCTTTCTAGCATATGCAACCCACAAAAACATCAAAGTTCATCAAATGGACGTCAAGAGTGCATTTCTAAATGGGGAATTAAAGGAAGAGGTTTATCTTCAGCAACCTCCTGGTTTTGAAAGTATTGAATTTCCTAACCATTACTATAAATTTAAGAAAGCAGTCTACGGTTTGAAGCAAGCCCAAGAGCGTGCTACGAGACTCTCTCTAAATTTATTGTCTCGTCCGGATACAAAAGAAGAGTAATTGATCCTACATTGTTTAGAAAAGCAAATAGTGATCACCTTATGCTAGTATAGATATATATGGATGATATCATCTTCAGATCCATAGATTAGAGGATGGTGGATGATTTTGCTAGGCTCATGACTAATAAATTTCAAATGAGCATGAATAAAGAGATTAACTTCTTTCTAGGACTTCAAATTAAACAGATTCCTCAAGGGATCTTAATCCATCAAGAAAAATATACCTCTGAGCTGCTAAAGAAATACTCAATGGATAACTGCTATTCTGCTAAGGTTCCCATGGAATTCAGTTATAAGATTTCTGCTGATCTCTCATGAGAACCTGTTGATGACAAAACTTATAGAGGAATCATTGGCTCCCTCATGTACCTCACTGCCAGCCGACCGGATATAGTTTTTGCAACAAGTGTATGTGCAAGGTATCAGGCTGATCCAAAAGTATCTCATATGACCGCAGTCAAAAAAATTCTACGGTACCTGAATGGAAGCAAGTGTCCTGGCTTATGGTACCCAACAGGCAATGACTTTATTCTTGAAGCGTTTACCGGTGCGGATCATGCCGGATGCAAACTCGATCGAAAGAGTACCTCCGGTGGATGTCAAATTCTGGGAGGAAGACTCATCAACTGGTCCTAAAGAAAACAAAATTGTGTTTCACTGTCTACCGCAAAAGCTGAATATGTGGTTGCAGCCAGCTGTTGTTCTCAAGTGTTATGGATGAAAACACAACTGTTATACTACGAATACAGAATGTTGCAGATACCAATTTACTGTGATTCTGAAAGTGCTATAGCTATCTCTCACAATCCTATTCATCACTAGAAGACCAAGCATATTGAACTACAATATCATTTCATCAAAGACGACATTCTGAAAGGTGACATTAAACTTATCTTTGTCCCTACACATGAAGAGATTGTTAATGTGTTTACAAAAGCACTTGACTCTACCAAACTCAACTCTCTCTTACAAATGTTAGGAATGATGGATCCGGACCCTCAATTCTTCTTGAATTGATAGATACCGCTGACCATCTATGGTCTTCATTGCGGTCCTAATTAAAAGTTATTTATAATAAATGATTTTGGCATATATTGTGTACCGCAGTCCATGAACTGCAACCATATATTATATTCATCTTTTATTGGTCCCCCTTGTTTGTTATTACTAATTTCTTTACAAGTGCTCTTCTCAATTTCCTCCACTATAATCATCCACAATGGCAAAGGATCCATCCGCATGGATGTGTCTATCAGCAGTTCCATCAAATGATTTTCAGATTGTTCTTTTTTAAAATAATAATAATAATAATAATAATAACAATAATAATAATAATAGTATATTTTTAACGAAAAAAAACAAAAAAAACAAAAAAAAAAACCGGTGTGCTATTTAATGATATGTCATTAAATAAAACATTAAATAAAAAAAACATTCTTTGAAGAAAACTGTCACATTCTCTTTTCTAAAAACTTGTGTCAGACCTATTTTAGGTATGATGACAAAAGGACCGTTTTTCCACAAACACAACCTTAATCTGTCCTTTCCTTATATCCACCACGTCCCATCCGTTCCAACTTCTTCTCCCCATCCACACGATAGCCAGACGCGATAACGCATGTTTGACTTTTCATTTAATGCACACCCTATTTGGAAAATCTCCCATATCTTTTCTAAACCGTTTCATCATATGTGCCTGAGATTTAATCCCAAATTCAAAGATTCCCTCCAAAAAACCCCTTACACTTATCCTCGCTTTACCTAGGGTAAAACCTAATTACCGCTCATCTTCTCCCCTATATTAACCCTTCTTCTTTCCAATTACCATTTTACACTTTCTGAACATTGAACCTTCAAAGATCTTAGATATCTTCTCGCTTTCTCAAAACTCCTACAATGGTGAAATCATGTGTCTCAAACAAATAGTCAAAAGCTTCTGGATCAGTAAACCCAATTGGTTTAGACTCTCCCATAATTGCATCTAGTAACTTTAGAGCCATCTTAGTAGAACACCCATCTTACAATGCTCCCACAAAACTCATCATCAAATATCTGAAAATCACCCTTTGTTTTGACCCTTTGATGCGTTTACAGATGTTATCCCACTTTCAACCCTATAAAAATGTGCCTTCTCCGCCTACTGCCCAATCAATAATCCCCAAGAAGTTCACCTAAACCTGATCAATGACTCCTTGGTCATCTTGACTAAAGAAAAATTCCTAAACGCCATTAACCTTCTCGTTCACCCCTCCATCAAGTTTTTCTCTCCTTCCATGACAGACATCACTACAACTCTATACAAGATGGGTTATCAGAAAAGAATCAAAGGAATTGGCGAATTCAAAAAGAACTAATTGCCTGCAGTCTGGCAATTTATGTGTCACTTTATAATCCGCTGTCTATCCGGCAGAACCGAAGGAACCGACAAAATGGGACTCAAGATTTTGGAATTAGTTTGTAGCATCTTAACAATTCGAGATGTAAACTACGGACAAATCTGTTGGGATGATTTTCTGCAGTATGTTCCCAAAGAAAGTCCAAAGCAAAACCCAACAGAGCTAACCTTCGCTAGGTTATGGTCTCTTTGCACACCAGACTTACATGCGAATGCTGGAATAGAGATGGGCAGAGACATCAACTTTTTCGTCACAAAGGATCTCAAAAGGTACGCTCCGTCTTCTAATTAAACTATTTTATGCCCTATCTGCAGAATTCCTACCCATATTCATTCTTCCATCAGTCTTGAGACTACTGATGTCTCAAACCACATTGAGGCTACGGAAGTTATTGACCCATACCTTCCTACCTCGCCTCCTCCATCCGCAACTCTAAACACTGAAGGTACCGTAGTTCCTTCCTCCACAACACTTTCCAATGTCTCTCAAAGACGAAAGCACAAAGTTTCCTCTCTCCATGGTCCACACAACACAAAGAAATTAAGAACTTCTAAAAAGGATGCACCCACACTCTCCAAACCCTCCAAGAAAAGGAAAACCCCACCCGTAGTCACAATTGCAGAACCAAGTCATCATGACTCCAGGAGTCCTTGTGAAGAAGATAACCAACCAATATCAATCCATAAGAAACGCAAACCTGATCCCTCTAGCCAAATGTATGACCGGACTGATACCTCCGCCTCTCAACAGGCTCCGGTAGTCCTTAGGATGCCTGCACATCCACTTGACTCTACCATCTTTTTTCTTTCAGACTCAGAAAGTGAGTCTGATTCACAACAAAGAGGAGACTCCCCCAGTGTTATCCGAACAGGATGATACTGGTTCTCTCCCTAAAGTCTCCAGGGCCTCCCAACTGCATATTTTTTCTCCTGAGGAGTTGAACTCCATCCTGTTGAATGTCACCCAAATACTACAAACACCTTCCCAACCGCAGGGAACTTCTTCTGCCCATGCCAGAACTGAGTTGGGGCCACACTTAACCACGGGTCAAGGAGATCAAGGAAGCTCAGGAAATCCTACTCTCCTTAGATCAGTAACAGGTGGTTTAGGCACGGTGAGCACCATTGTGCAAGGATCCGTGAACCCAAGGGACACCTTGGTGCGCTCTCAAGGAATTGACGGTGATGATTTTGGTGATTCATGAAGCAAGTATCAACCTACAACCGAAGCTGAAGCCAAAAAGTATGCTGCTTTCCACAGGGCTTTCCAATCCCGCAAGGATCTACAAGTCAAGCAACAACAGCAAAAAGAACAAGAAATACAAGCGGTGGCTAAGTATTGGGAAAATGCTATCAGCAATGCCCATACCATAGCCATAATTCTTAAAGTTCAAAACTGGACGCATTAAATGGCTGAAACTCTACAAAAGAAGTAGGAAGAAACTGCTACCCATCATACATCCAAAGTTCCTCCCGCTACTATTGTTGAAGAATCTCAAGACGAAGGACCCGAAATCGAAATCAGCTCTGCTCCCACCTTCGGTCTTGATGACGATGATCTTCAAGAGGTAAAGTAACCCTCTCCTTCTGATGGTGATCTGATGATGTTTGATGAAGGTGAAGAATCAAGTGGTTCTTATCAATCAACCTCCAAACCCAAAAAGAAGAAGAAGAATGTAATGACCAGGAAAGAATTTTCAAATCTCCAAGCCAAGGTCGATTAAATCCTGGCTGCAGTCAAGCCAACTCAACCACACCCAGAAGATATTCCTGGACCGCATTCACTGATTGAAAGGATTGAGCGACTGGAAGCACGTGAGAGAATGGCTGCAGAGCGCATCTCTTTGAAAGTTGAAATGGGGATCAGTTCCCTTCACAATAATCGTTAAGATGACCACAAAGCATTTCTGTCTACTCCTAAACACCTCATCTCTGAGGTAACCACAATAAAGATAGATCTTCAGGCAGCCGTTACGGATTAAGCCTCCAACTCTGCAAAGCTGATTGCTGAGACTCGCACAGCCTATGAATCCACAATCTATGTTATTAATTCTTCTATTAACAGGCTGCAACATTCTTTGACTTTAAACTTTCATGGTCCTGAGATTCTTCATCTCATCAAGGAGATCCACAACCGACTTTTCAACCCCTCTATTCCCAAAAATCAACAATTGGCCGAAGCTGTTAATGCTAAATTCCAAGAAGCGTGTACCAAAGTTGATGGCCTTCGGAAATGTCTTGAGGAGTCTCTAAGTTTAAACTCCTCAAGAGGGGGAAGTGAAAAAGAAGACCATCAATCTGACCAGTCTGTTTCACAACATCAAACTCCCTCTATTCCTACTGAAAAGGTTCCTACACCGCAACCTTCACCGCAACTATCCCATCACACTCCACCTTACCAATCTCCACCGCAAATTGAAATCACTCCGGAGAAACCAGAGACTCCCCCTCACTTCAAAAACCTTACAGAGTTCATGTCTTCTCCAAGCTCAACAAACTTTCCTGTCACCTCCCAAAGAAAAAGAGACTGGAAGGCAGCCAAACTTGAAGAAGAAGTTTGGAGACTATGTGTCTTCGACACTGTCATGGACGAATCTTTGATAAACTCTTGGACCAATCCCCACTGAAGACTGCAAGATGAAGATTACACTCCTCACCTCACATATGCTGAATCGCCTTCTGATGGATACTGGGATGTTCCAATCTCGCCCAATGCCAGATACTTCACTGTATTTGAGCAGTTCGACCAAAGCCTTCCTCATGCCAAAAGACTGCCTATGGAGTTTGAGAGACTTAGTCAATTCTATGCTAAGCATGCCTCTCCCATAGATCGTATATCATCCAACGACAGACCATACGCAATCATAAACTACAAGGTTCGGATGTTCATTAAGGCAGAGTTCATCTAGTATACCCTTAACAGAAGGGGACATGACTATGTTCGCTCCCAAGTGGATTTCCCTTGCATGAATCTGGAAGAAGTCTTTCTTATCGCTAAGGTGTTTCAAAATAAAGCAGAGAAGCACCCGCAGATGAAGATTGCACTTGAAAGGGCCAACAACTTCTTGAAGGAAACTGTCTGTGATTTTGCCAAGATTGATGCGGACATCCATCCCATCATCTCTAAGAAGATTGATCTACCACCGCTCGACCCCGCACCAATGCCCACCGAAGGCTTTGAAAACAGATCATTGGGTGCAACTAATTTCCCTGATCTTGGCATTATTTTCAAAAGGAAGACCGAAAATGTCAAATACTTCATTCCTATAACTGCCATGCATCGTCTCACCAAGATGCAGCTTGACATCTACCGGACCGCAGTTGAAAAGTCCAATTTCACTACCGCAGAGGTCAAGTTCGAAATTTGAGAAGAATTACCTGGTTGGAGAACATCAGGAAGTTTTGGTGGATATTGATTAAGTATTTTCAACTTGATAGATGATTAGAAGTTAAAGATGTCACTTAGGGGGAAATTGTTGAATCATAAAAGTGACCCTCTTGAACTTTTTCTACCGAAGTCAACCATACACCCACAGTCAAGTCTTCCTCACAAGCCACTGCAGCTGAAGCCAGACCAAACCATAGTCTCTCTTTATTATTCAGTCTATTTTGTCTTATTTCAATTCTCTCTATTGTCCAGTATACCTTGCATGGCTACTCTTAGAGAACAAATCTGATGTAACCTTAGAGTCTCTATAAATAGAGCTCATCCTCTAAGTAACAGACATGCATCTATTACTTTTTAATACAATTATCTAGATTTATCCTTTCTATCCCTTTTTTACTTACTCATATTACTTACTCTTTCATAGTTGATTACAATCACTCTTTGGAGCAAGTCTTTGTGACTTAATCACTAAGTTTGATCTCACCTACTAACTTGGTTTGAATACATTCCTCGTTATGAATCAACTTACGTGTATACTTTATACAACAATTGTCGTCATTTTTATTTGTGTCTCAAAGTTTATCTCTCAACAAGTTTCTTTTGAAAAACCTTAAAAGATAAAATATGTATGTTGGGAATTTAGAAACATTTTGAACAGTTTATTTCTAAAATTCATCACATATTTTAAAATCATTATTATAGAAAGTCGCATAAGTAGTCTGCTTGTATTTTTTTTTCTCCTATTGGTTAAGATGTAAAAGAATTTAAATTATCACAGGAGTTTATATATATATATATATATATATATATATATATATATATATATATATATATATATATATATATTCTATTGTGCATATTATATTTAGAAAAATTTAAAAGGATATTGTGTTATTTTAATTTGTTTTTTCATTTATTTTAATTATTTAATTATTTAAAAAATAAATGATGGATCGACGAACACCATACCACCTTTCATCCTCCTCCTAATATCATACATGCCTTTTTGTTTGTTATTCTGCCAAGGCTTGGGCCTATTTCCCCCAAAAAAATGCATTCTTGTTTCTTCTCCATAGGTTTCCTTCATCTACTGGTACTACCATCAATGTGGATCCTAAAGTTACGTATGACCACCAACAAATATAATTAGCCCACCCCCATCCAAACCTTCCAGTCACACATGCCAATGGTTACCCCTTCCACTAGTTATCCCTTTCTACATTCGACGACTAACATTATATGTCTCATCCTCCACATTGATTTAATCCATTCGTTTACAAAATTTATATCCAACACGATTCAAGCCTATAACGCAGTTAAATGTAACCCATAACCATTCTACATTCGTGGATAAGAGGAATGATATATCAAAGAGGGGAGAGGGAAAACATGGATGAAAAGAACCTTATAAGAAGGACAAATCACCAAACTTATAATGTTTTCAAGTTTCAAACTTTTGTTTGGGTATATGTAATGTCCACAATTTGAGGCTAGATGATTAAGAGATAATGGTTATTATTATCCATATTATCTAACAATTAAAACTCTCAAATATGATAATTGTTCATCTTAATTATTACAAGTCATAGAGATATTTATTTATAATATACATGTTATGTGGACGAATATTATGAGTATATAATATTTGCAAAAAATCTTAATTTACCGTCAAAGCGATAAAATAAGGTTTAAAAATAAAATGTTATCTAGGATAAATAATCTTAAAGAAAGTCGTAGTAGTCATGTTGACTATCTATTGATATAAATTATTTGATATATCTTTTTGTATATATTATTTGCTTTCCTTATTCCTTGATTTTAGCATTCATTAGTAGAGATAATTTCTTCTTTCCTTTGGATCTTTTTGGCTATTTAAGATTGTATCCTTTGTACATTTTCAATATACTGAAAAACACACGTCTCTGATTACCAATTTCTTCATGGTATCAAAGCAGGTCAAAATAAAGAAATAATACAACCCAAAGATCTTAGATTGCCATTTTCTTCTATCACCTCCACCATGTCTGATAAAACCAATGAACCCATCAAGAAAGATGGAACCACTTTCGATCATGATTCACCATATTACATCCATCCTTTAGACTACCTAGACAAATGCACGTTAGCGAAGCCCTCACCGACAATAATTATGCTGAATGGTCTCAAGAGATGATGAATTTCCTTCTTGCCAAAAACAAAACGGGCTTCATCGATTGGACCATTAAGAGGCCGAACCAGACCACAGCGGAATACATGGAATGGATGAGATGTGATGCAACGATTAAAGGTTGGCTAAACATGGCAATGGAGAAGGACATAAGAAATAGCGTCAAATATGCTAATACGGCGGAATAAATATGGAACAATCTAAAAGAAAGATTTGGGAAACAAAGTGTCCCTAGAACTGAAGCAAAAACTTACAACCACATGGCAAGATAGATTCTCTTTCGTGACATACTACACAAAACTTCATGTTTTGTGGGATGAACTACCTTCAGTTTTGCCCCATCCAAGATGTTCGTGTGATGGTTGCTCATGTGAAATTGTGAAGAAATTGGTGGATTTGAAAGGAAATGAAAAGCTCTATGAGTTTTTACTTGGTCTGGATAGTGAATTCTCTACTATTAGGACACAAATCCTGGCGATGAATCCCATACCAACCCTTGGTGCAACATACCATCTAGTCTCAGAAGATGAGCAACAAAGGAGCGTGACGATAAGGAAGCTAAGCGAAGTTAACGCTATCGCCTTCCAAGCTTTTGTTCCTTCCAAACATCAATAAAACAAGAAAAATCAAAGGGAAGGAAGACGTACCATTGGAGATCAGATCATGCATTGTACTTTTTGGGACAAAAACGGCCACAATCGAGATGAGTGTTTCAAACGGATTGGATATATGGTGGCCGGGAAAAGGAATGAAATGTGAAAAGACCAAACCTAGAGCTGCATGTGTTGACTCCAAAACCAACCCAATAACATGTCTAACCGATGAACAATATCAACCATTTTTAAACTTCTTTGTAGGAGGAGCAAAGACTAGTGCATCTTCGGTGGCTAATAAGTCGTCGACTACTCCTACTGTCGATATCACAGTTAACTATGATAGGAGGGGCAATTGGATTATGGACTTAGGTGCCACAGACCATGTCACACATATGGCTTCTATCCTCAATAACAAAACCAAAAGATATTCATGAACCCCTTGTCACCATACCAAATGGTGAAAGGGTAGAAGTGGAAGGAAGAGGAGATTACATCTTGAAAAATGGAACAAAACTAAGAGGGGTTTTACATGTTCCTAAGCTTAATTGCAACTTACTATTTGTTAATAAAGTGTCAAAAGACCTTCAATGTGTAGTAACATTCTTCTCGAATTTTTTTTTTTGTTATGCAGGGCTTGACCTTGAGGACATTGATTGGAGTGGGTAAGTGTAAATATGGTCTCTACCAAATATGGATAGTATAAGACAAAAGCAAGCTATGATGGCAACTATTGACATTTGGCACAACCGTTTGGGTCATGCTTCACATAGCAAACTTGCTCATATTGATTTTCTTAAATGTTTTTCCATTAAAAATAAATATTGGTTTTGTGATTCTTGTGCTTAAGCCAAACACACAAGATTACCTTTTCATGTTAGCTCCATTAAAACTCATAATTGTTTTAATTTAATGCATTGCGATATTTGGGGTCCTTACTGCACTCCCTCACTCTCACATGCAAGATATTTTCTCACAATAGTGGACGATTATAGTAGAGCAATCTGGGTTTTTCTGCTTAAGTGGAAAAGTGATGCAGGTTCATGTTTAATAAATTTATGAAAAAACAATTTGAAAAAAAAATATTAAGAAACTCAGATTTGATAATTTGCAGGGGGGGGGACACTACTAGAAAAAGGCCTTTTACGATGCTCATTACGCGTCGTAAAATGCTCAGACGACGCGCAAATGCATATCAAGGAAGACCCTGTCATAACGAGAGACGACACACTTTTGCGCATCGTCTTTAGACGACGCGCATTTATGACACGCAATGCGTATCATTAAAGCTGCTGTCAAGAAAGGCCATGTCATAAATGAAGATGACACACATTTTTGCGTATCGTAATTTATTATTATTTTTTTTTAAAAAATTATTTACAGGTTTCCTAATTTTCAAATTAAATTTTCATTTTCATATCTCATAGTAGAAAATAAAATACCATATATAAAAAATACAATCCATTGCGCAAAAGTTAATATCATACAAATAATCATTCTTAAGCTTTAAAGCATCAAATGATGAGAAATTGTATAAATCACAATTTCTTGAATGTAAATACTGATAAACATTGTGTCTACTTGATAAATTAAACCTATATCATCACATTTGCTGCAACCAGGCTTGTTTCGTGCTCTGCATCACATTTTTATACACCTGAAAGATGAAAGCAAAAAGATTAGAATTAGCCATAACAATATAACACCATTTATATGCATAAATTAAAAAATATTGTTACAGATTTTCTTTTACTTAACCAATATGATAAATAAGTTTAAAAAAAACAATGAAAACAAATTACCATTTATTTAAGTAACTTGCACTTTAACAGGAGAATGCAACAGTGGATAGAACTAATACATAAGTAACTTGTACTCTAACATTTGACATTATATAAGACTCAAAAAACATGAAGGGAAAAAAGGTAATCGACACATATTGGTTACTTGTTTATGAGGTTTTGCCATTGTATCTGAGGTAAACAAGTTACCCTTTATTTAATTACAGTAATAAACTAAAATTGTACAATATCACAATAAAAAAATAACATGATAAATAATCATAATAATTGGAAAAAAAGTGAAAATTATAAAACAATCTAGATATTCGTTACTGTCACACCCCCAAACCAAGGATGGCGGAAACGTCTGGGGGTGGAGGACTTCATGTACAGTATCACAACAACGTGTAAATATCATAACACTTTGTATTATGTTGAGCAAAGTGTATAATCATAAGTTTTAATGTTTGAATGTGTTTCCTAGTTAGTTTATCATTATTAACTGAAACTAAGACATTCATATTAAATATTATCCATTCATTTTGGAACACGTATTATTTAACTATAAAAAGTATAGTTTGAATATATTTACAACACTAATACATCTCCATAAAAGGATTCATACATATTACATACATTCTAGATAAACTATAATAGGTATAGTTTATGATACATCACTCTACGCACTCGTACAAAAAGGGTACATTCATACAAGAAATATTTATATTCACACACATTTAACGTAAACTTGTTATCCTATATTGTGAGTTTCTCTATCTCTCCCCGTACGTCCGAGTGCGGGATATAATTCCTGGTAGTTATAATCAGAATCTCCTTGAGGGAGAACGTGATACTTGTATATAGATCTATATTGGGATTGACACCCCACACCTCGCTGCTAGCTACAGTGGGATCTGCAGGTCTACGGGTGACAAATGTCATTTCATTTTTCGCGACACTGAGAACGTCGTGGCAGGTTCACATAGTCATAGTATGATTATAACGGCTCACATAGGGAACAATCCATAAGTTTACGGGATTTTATTTTTAAAAACCTAAATGAGTTTTATGTTGATTTAAAATCACCTTTTATCTCTATGGGTACAAATACAAAGTACCGGGTCTCTATACAAAAAGGGGTATAGATACAAAGTACCGGGTCTCTATACAAAGTTATTATGATATTAAACTATATTTCCTCTAGAATTGTTAGACTTCAACTATGGTCGCTGAGCGTATATGTTTGAGTCATATAAGAGTTTAGTCTTGATTGGCCTAGAATTGGTGGTGCCCGCCTCATCTCCTGTTCCTCGTTGGGTTGTGGACCTGGGGCAGACCCACTATATTCAACGTTTTATCTAAGTTAAACCTTATATAACTTATATATGTTGGACGATTATAGAGGAACTCTACGGATTACTCTAGGGTTCATTAATGCATCATGCAGGATTATTTCTATTCATACTTAACTAAGAAAATATTGGATTTTCTGGAAATCAAACTAAATCGATTTTACAAGGAAAAACGGTTTCTACTTCAAACAAAACTCTTATGAACTCACCAACCTTTGTGTTGACACTCTTTAAAACTACTTGTATTCTCAGGAAGTCAGTGAAATAGGCAAACTTCATCGCTTTGAGGATGGGACGCTAAACCGTCAACAAATTTATTTTGTCATCATAATGTAATTGCTTTTGAAACATGTAAACATATACTTTGGTGTAACTTTTGCAATTATATTTATGGTGGTTGTTTTTACTTTGAGCACTATTATACACGTTGTTGTGATACTGTACATGAAGTCCTCCACCCCCAGACGTTTCCGCCATCCTTGGTTTGGGGGTGTGACAGATTGGTATCAGAGCATTGTTTATAGTGAACTAAGTATATCGAACCACATAAGATATACAAACTATAAATGCATTGGGACTAAGGTCTCTGATTTTAAGATTTCAAAACCACTATACCTTTAAGAATAAATAACTTTTGTTAAAAGTATACATGCATGCATACATACTAAGGTCAGCATCATTTTAGGACAAAACAAAAGTAAAGATTGTTGGACATCACAGGTAAGCCTGGGGATGTATGATCAGTCTTGGGAATAGCATAGCCTGATCAACTATGCTGGTCCGAGGAGTGATTAGCATATGCCCAAGAATGGTTGTGATGTGGCAACAAGTCTAAAAATTTACCAACACTACCACAATGAAATACCATAGGGGTATTTTGGCATTATTAAAATTACATATGTGAGAACTAAATAGATCTTTATCAATAGGTCAATAGTTGCTTAGTGGATACATTAAAGTTTTATGTATCCAGGACGTCATAGACTTAGAATCTGTGGATCTTTGCTCTACTTCCTGTTCTCGTTGGATTGGGGATTTAGAGTTAGGGTCGCTTATTCGAAGGTCTATCCTGTCCCGAATACATATAATTAGTATGCACTAAACAATTTGTTGAAGTACCTGATAAAGATCATCGTATAATTAGCTAATTAGTACGTTTGCTTAATTATTTCTTATATCCCCATTTCTCGCGAAGATATCATGGTTGGATTTCCATCCACACGACGACCGTACTACCCTAACCACGACAATACCAAATGGCTCGGAGAGGAGCCAGAGAATGATTACCCAACCCCTGTAGATGGTCACCAAGCTGAAGGCTATGCTGATGGTTCTGACTCCGACGCTGAAGTGGAGAACTTAACCCCGATGACTCTTGTTCCGAATCCCAACCCTCGACCGGCTATCAAGGCCTGACGCCTCCTTGGGAAGAGTGCTTGGAAACCGGGAGCAAAGAACAAGACCAACATATGTTGTTTAATAGAGAACGAAGTTTCTACAACATAAACGAAGGAAGCTCAGCAGATACAATTTTTCCAATTCTGGTCCATAGAGTTGCCCGAAACGAGATTCAGGGTAGAACAACTCTCTATAGTATCGCAGAGGTTGATAGAAATGCAAGAATACATACGATCCGCACCAATCGCCTTGAGCACACTCGTGAAAAATCTAAGAGAGACCACAAAACCCACTAACTCGTGAACTTCATTCATATGGACTTCCTTTATGAACTATATATAAGGAATTCTTAAATCGAAGAAAAATGCTGGAAAAATCAAATTCTATAACAACTGACTTGTCTTTACTAGTAGGAACTTACCATCTGATCAGTTTTCCTTTTGCAAACTCATGACAGAACAATGTCACCGAGGGAGAAACCACTCCGGAACTGCCCGCAAATATCAGTACGTGTTTCTAACATCGACATTTAAATCCCGAATTTCTTTATATGCTAAATCTAGCATCGATTAAAGCATGCATAGTAGTAATCATGTGACATCGGGCGAGTTATTCCTTACCATAATCAAATTCTCGTACTACGAAAAGTTATCCCCATCTTTCCTCTAAATTCCTGGATCCCCATTCGAAGTGCAAATTTCGGGACGAAATTACCTTTAACGGGGGGATGATGTGACAACCGTCATATTCTGGTCAATTCAAAGTCAATTGGGTTAATATTCGCAAATGGGGATCATAAAATGCGAAGGTGATTAATGCGAAGGGATGCGAAGGGTGTAAGAATGAAGATGCGAAGTATTTCACAGTAGAATGCGAATTGGGGAAGAAAACAGAAGATTTCAAATATTGTCCCTGGAGTTTCGCATTTTTGGAAATAAATACTCAACTTCGCAAATGGGGGTCATAAAATGCGAAGGTGATTAATGCGAAGGGATGCGAAGGGTGTAAGAATGAAGATGCGAAGTATTTCACAGTAGAATGCGAATTGGGGAAGAAAACAGAAGATTTCAAATATTGTCCCTGGAGTTTCGCATTTTTGGAAATAAATACTCAACTTCGCAAATGGGGGTCATAAAATGCGAAGGTGATTAATGCGAAGGGATGCGAAGGGTGTAAGAATGAAGATGCGAAGTATTTCACAGTAGAATGCGAATTGGGGAAGAAAACAGAAGATTTCAAATATTGTCCCTGGAGTTTCGCATTTTTGGAAATAAATACTCAACTTCGCAAATGGGGGTCATAAAATGATGAAATTGCAGAATTTTTAAAGAGATACACACACATAGACTATTATAAGACATTGTTCTTGACTTTTGAGTCCAAAGACGTATGATCACAAGCAACCACCCCACACCCACTCTATGACCAGCCATACCTCCCCACCTTACCTAGGTCACATCAATGTCTTTTCCACTCAATTATCCCTCTTCCCACGTTTTTGAGGGCTGATTATTCATCCTCTCTCCTCAATTCCTCTCATTTGCCCTCATTTCACTAAGTATCAAACACCACTTTCTCTCAAACTTTTCCCACTCCAAACTCGAGATTCAAGGCTGATCTCACGTGTTCTTCCACTCTTAGTAAGTATAATTCATCCTCCTTATGATTATTTCACTTCATTCTACTCAAATCATGAATATCTTACACGAACTCCATCATAATTGTGTTAGATCTTCGAATCTTCAAGTGTTTCCTCAAGTGTTCTTGGGTTGAACACTTTCCTTCTTCAACACTTATCTACTGAAATCACTCAAGGTGAGTTCATACCCCTACATTTTCATGTTTTCTCAAGTTTTCAGGGGGGGAATACAAGTTAAAACACTAAGAACATAACTAGATTTTTCTAACAGCCTTCATCAGAAAAGTTCAACTCCATTCACGGACTGTCTTGGGCATCTTAAACATTTTTGTTTTCAAAACTGTACAAGGTGCAAATAGTTCAAGTTTTTAGCTTTAAAATGGCTACTTGCACATCTCCATACGATTTTTCTACAATTTATGGCGATTTTTACAAAACTGCCTATCATTTCAAACAACAATCCGGACCAGTCTGTGATCTTGGACTTTTTCACCCAAGTTAGAGGTCATTATAAATTGAGATAAAATTTATGAGCAAACTAGACACATTTTGTGAACTCTCAGAATTTACGGATCTAGTTTTCGACTTCGTATGATTTTTCTATGATTTTTCCAAAACAGGGCAGAATTGCTAAATTTTACCAACAACATGTAAATATCATAACACTTTGTATTATGTTGAGCAAAGTGTATAATCATAAGTTTTAATGTTTGAATGTGTTTCCTAGTTAGTTTATCATTATTAACTGAAACTAAGACATTCATATTAAATATTATCCATTCATTTTGGAACACGTATTATTTAACTATAAAAAGTATAGTTTGAATATATTTACAACACTAATACATCTCCATAAAAGGATTCATACATATTACATACATTCTAGATAAACTATAATAGGTATAGTTTATGATACATCACTCTACGCACTCGTACAAAAAGGGTACATTCATACAAGAAATATTTATATTCACACACATTTAACGTAAACTTGTTATCCTATATTGTGAGTTTCTCTATCTCTCCCCGTACGTCCGAGTGCGGGATATAATTCCTGGTAGTTATAATCAGAATCTCCTTGAGGGAGAACGTGATACTTGTATATAGATCTATATTGGGATTGACACCCCACACCTCGCTGCTAGCTACAGTGGGATCTGCAGGTCTACGGGTGACAAATGTCATTTCATTTTTCGCGACACTGAGAACGTCGTGGCAGGTTCACATAGTCATAGTATGATTATAACGGCTCACATAGGGAACAATCCATAAGTTTACGGGATTTTATTTTTAAAAACCTAAATGAGTTTTATGTTGATTTAAAATCACCTTTTATCTCTATGGGTACAAATACAAAGTACCGGGTCTCTATACAAAAAGGGGTATAGATACAAAGTACCGGGTCTCTATACAAAGTTATTATGATATTAAACTATATTTCCTCTAGAATTGTTAGACTTCAACTATGGTCGCTGAGCGTATATGTTTGAGTCATATAAGAGTTTAGTCTTGATTGGCCTAGAATTGGTGGTGCCCGCCTCATCTCCTGTTCCTCGTTGGGTTGTGGACCTGGGGCAGACCCACTATATTCAACGTTTTATCTAAGTTAAACCTTATATAACTTATATATGTTGGACGATTATAGAGGAACTCTACGGATTACTCTAGGGTTCATTAATGCATCATGCAGGATTATTTCTATTCATACTTAACTAAGAAAATATTGGATTTTCTGGAAATCAAACTAAATCGATTTTACAAGGAAAAACGGTTTCTACTTCAAACAAAACTCTTATGAACTCACCAACCTTTGTGTTGACACTCTTTAAAACTACTTGTATTCTCAGGAAGTCAGTGAAACAGGCAAACTTCATCGCTTTGAGGATGGGACGCTAAACCGTCAACAAATTTATTTTGTCATCATAATGTAATTGCTTTTGAAACATGTAAACATATACTTTGGTGTAACTTTTGCAATTATATTTATGGTGGTTGTTTTTACTTTGAGCACTATTATACACGTTGTTGTGATACTGTACATGAAGTCCTCCACCCCCAGACGTTTCCGCCATCCTTGGTTTGGGGGATAATTGAGTGATTAGCATATGAGTCTAAAAATTTACCAACACTACCACAATGAAATACCATAGGGGTATTTTGGCATTATTAAAATTACATATGTGAGAACTAAATAGATCTTTATCAATAGGTCAATAGTTGCTTAGTGGATACATTAAAATCTGTCACACCCCCAAACCAAGGATGGCGGAAACGTCCGGGGGTGGAGGACTTCATGTAGAGTATCACAACAATGAGTATAATAGTGCTCAAAGTAAAAACAACCACCATAAATATAATTGCAAAAGTTACACCAAAGTAAATGTTTACATCTTTCAAAAGCAATTACATTATGATGACAAAATAATTTGTTGACGGTTTAACGTCCCATCCTCAAAGCGATGAAGTTTTCCTGTTTCACTGATTCCCTGAGAATACAAGTAGTTTTAAAAGTGTCAACACAAAGGTTGGTGAGTTCATAAGAGTTTTGTTTGAAGTAGAAACCGTTTTTCCTTGTAAAATCGATATAGTTTGATTTCCAGAAAATCCAATATTTTCTTAGTTAAGTATGAATAGAAATAATCCTACATGATGCATTAATGAACCTTAGAGCAATCCGTAGAGTTCCTCTATAATCGTCCAGCGTATAAAAGTTATATAAGGGTTAACTTAGATAAAACGTTGAATATAGTAGGTCTGCCCCAGGTCCACAACCCAACGAGGAACAGGAGATGAGGCGGGCACCACCAATTCTAGGCCAATCATGACTAAATTCTTATATGACTCAAACATATACGCTCAGCAACTATAGCTGAAATCTAACAATTCTAGAGGAAATATAGTTTTAATATCATAATAACTTTGTATAGAGACCCGACGTTTTGTATTTGTACCCATAGAGATAAAAGGTGATTTTAAATCGACATAAAACTCATTTAGGTTTTAAAAATAAAATCCCGTAAACTTATGGATTGTTCCCTATGTGAGCCGTTATAATCATACTATGACTATGTGAACCTGCCACGACGTTCTCAGTGTCGCGAAAAATGAAATGACATTTGTCACCCGTAGACCTGCAGGTCCAACTGTAGCTAGCAGAAAGGTGTGGGGTGTCAAACCCAATATAGATCTATATACAAGTATCACGTTCTCCCTCAAGGAGATTCTGATTATAACTACCAGGAATTATATCCCGCACTCGGACGTACGGGGAGAGATAGAGAAACTCACAATATAGGATAACAAGTTTACGTTAAATGTGTGTGAATATAAATATTTCTTGTATGAATGTACCCTTTTTGTACGAGTGCGTAGAGTGATGTATCATAAACTATACCTATTATAGTTTATCTAGAATGTATGTAATATGTATGAATCCTTTTATGGAGATGTATTAGTGTTGTAAATATATTCAAACTATACTTTTTATAGTTAAATAATACGTGTTCCAAAATGAATGGATAATATTTAATATGAATGTCTTAGTTTCAGTTAATAATGATAAACTAACTAGGAAACACATTCAAACATTAAAACTTATGATTATACACTTTGCTCAACATAATACAAAGTGTTATGATATTTACATGTTGTTGGTAAAATTTAGCAATTCTGCCCTGTTTTGGAAAAATCATAGAAAAATCATACGAAGTCGAAAACTAGATCCGTAAATTCTGAGAGTTCACAAAATGTGTCTAGTTTGCTCATAAATTTTATCTCAATTTATAATGACCTCTAACTTGGGTGAAAAAGTCCAAGATCACAGACTGGTCCGGATTGTTGTTTGAAATGATAGGCAGTTTTGTAAAAATCGCCATAAATTGTAGAAAAATCGTATGGAGATGTGCAAGTAGCCATTTTAAAGCTAAAAACTTGAACTATTTGCACCTTGTACAGTTTTGAAAACAAAAATGTTTAAGATGCCCAAGACAGTCCGTGAATGGAGTTGAACTTTTCTGATGAAGGCTGTTAGAAAAATCTAGTTATGTTCTTAGTGTTTTAACTTGTATTCCCCCCCTGAAAACTTGAGAAAACATGAAAATGTAGGGGTATGAACTCACCTTGAGTGATTTCAGTAGATAAGTGTTGAAGAAGGAAAGTGTTCAACCCAAGAACACTTGAGGAAACACTTGAAGATTCGAAGATCTAACACAATTATGATGGAGTTCGTGTAAGATATTCATGATTTGAGTAGAATGAAGTGAAATAATCATAAGGAGGATGAATTATACTTACTAAGAGTGGAAGAACACGTGAGATCAGCCTTGAATCTCGAGTTTGGAGTGGGAAAAGTTTGAGAGAAAGTGGTGTTTGATACTTAGTGAAATGAGGGCAAATGAG
This sequence comes from Lactuca saligna, assembly GCF_052625555.1. NCBI lineage: Eukaryota > Viridiplantae > Streptophyta > Magnoliopsida > Asterales > Asteraceae > Lactuca > Lactuca saligna. The sequence continues at coordinate 204,875,704 of NC_136424.1, read as the reverse complement.
AGGAATTGAGGAGAGAGGATGAATAATCAGCCCTCAAAAACGTGGGAAGAGGGATAATTGAGTGGAAAAGACATTGATGTGACCTAGGTAAGGTGGTTGTGATGTGGCAACAAGTCTAAAAATTTACTAACACTACCACAATGAAATACCATAGGGGTATTTTGGCATTATTAAAATTACATATGTGAGAACTAAATAGATCTTTATCAATAGGTCAATAGTTGCTTAGTGGATACATTAAAGTTTTATGTATCCAGGACGTCATAGACTTAGAATCTGTGGATCTTTGCTCTACTTCCTGTTCTCGTTGGATTGGGGATTTAGAGTTAGGGTCGCTTATTCGAAGGTCTATCCTGTCCCGAATACATATAATTAGTATGCACTAAACAATTTGTTGAAGTACCTGATAAAGATCATCGTATAATTAGCTAATTAGTACGTTTGCTTAATTATTTCTTATATCCCCATTTCTCGCGAAGATATCATGGTTGGATTTCCATCCACACGACGACCGTACTACCCTAACCACGACAATACCAAATGGCTCGGAGAGGAGCCAGAGAATGATTACCCAACCCCTGTAGATGGTCACCAAGCTGAAGGCTATGCTGATGGTTCTGACTCCGACGCTGAAGTGGAGAACTTAACCCCGATGACTCTTGTTCCGAATCCCAACCCTCGACCGGCTATCAAGGCCTGACGCCTCCTTGGGAAGAGTGCTTGGAAACCGGGAGCAAAGAACAAGACCAACATATGTTGTTTAATAGAGAACGAAGTTTCTACAACATAAACGAAGGAAGCTCAGCAGATACAATTTTTCCAATTCTGGTCCATAGAGTTGCCCGAAACGAGATTCAGGGTAGAACAACTCTCTATAGTATCGCAGAGGTTGATAGAAATGCAAGAATACATACGATCCGCACCAATCGCCTTGAGCACACTCGTGAAAAATCTAAGAGAGACCACAAAACCCACTAACTCGTGAACTTCATTCATATGGACTTCCTTTATGAACTATATATAAGGAATTCTTAAATCGAAGAAAAATGCTGGAAAAATCAAATTCTATAACAACTGACTTGTCTTTACTAGTAGGAACTTACCATCTGATCAGTTTTCCTTTTGCAAACTCATGACAGTTACAGTAAATTAGCAAAAATATAAATTAAAAAGAGAGATGTATCTCTATTATGGGGGAAACTGGAAAAGAAAAAGTGAATTGTTTTATGGAATCATCACTTTCCTAACTTAACCCACTAGGACATTTTGTTAACATCAAGTAAAAAAGAAACTGTTAAACCATTAAATTTTTTATAAACATCATATATCCAAACAATAGTTGCTAATGAGAAAAGCTCCTTAACAAAAGCACATGTGAAAAGCTATAGAGTTGGCATGTTTTGAGGATTTATCAGCATCTGATATGGAGATGCTCATGCTCCCATTAAGACCATTAATTTTAGCATTGGAATGTTTTAGGACCGGAGTCTGCTTCACCAAAGCACATGAGAAAAGTTGTAGAGTTGGCAAAACAGCAAAAAGCAGAAAAATGGTTTCCATTTGGAAGTTAGGGAGTGCGTATCCTCCTAATAAACTCCCACAGATTCCCCCAGTAGCCATTGCCATCCATGATACCGATTGCAGGTCCCCCACAAATTTAGCCCTGATAATCAATAATAAATAATATTAGTTTTGTGTAAACCAAAAGTATTATTAATTTATCATAGCTGTTGGAAGTGAATGGATGGAGATGGATATAATACCACATACTTTTCAAGTCTTGCAGCTTCAACAATCATTGCATCGATGGCAACATCTGCCAATACAGAACCAAGATTTTGCAACAACAAGAAGATCACGAGTTGATCTCGGGAATTCCTCATTCTTTATTCAATGCCAACAATCACCCATGGAAACAGGGAAAGAAGTGTTGCAATCACTAAATAAGGAATCTTGTTCCTTCACTACCACATGACAAAGTCACAAGAATTCCCTCCAGATAAAAGAGTCTATAAAGATGTTTAAACCAAATAAAACTAACAAGCTACACAAAAAAAACCATTAAAGCCACTAATTAGACCTTGCAAAGAAACTAATTTAACTGCTTCTCATCTGATACATCAAGGTTCCAGTGCTGACAGCAACTAGGTTGTTAGCCACTGTAAACTCCAAGTCAAAGTTGAAACAAAAAATACACATCAAAATGAATTTAATAAACAGTGACTTGTTTAATGAATATGAAAGTGATAGTCTATAATGTGTGAAATATTAACACTGTTATGCCAAAAGTTGTGGCTATATTAGTATTGAATAAGCTTCTTAATCTAAAGAAGATGAACATAAGCCAACTATCACATTAGGATAATATAAGCATCATATAAATAGTAAAGAATCAATTGAAGTTAACTACTATTGAACCTGATGAACAACGATATGTTTAAAGAATATGACAGTGATACTCTTGAACCTGATGAGCAGCTGGTGTAAATTCGTTTTGAACAACATCCTTTCTTTCCTTTGCTCCTTTAGCTTTTAGTATTTTCAACATTGTTCCTAAAGGCACCTCTTTACCATATTTTTTAATCTCCTTTAGTATATTAATAAGTAAAAGATCAAATGGATAGAGCTACATTCTATTATTTCAATATGCCGATCTCCTAATACCACCCGTGCCCTAATTTCTTCGGATGTTTTTCTTGCTGCACAAAACTAACATAAAATTTGTCAATTAAGAGCGTGAAAAGTTTGAAGATGGTTCTTGTAATGATCTATGGTCTAAACTGTATACCTCATCACCAAAAGGTCGATTGATGTTTGAGGAAACCTTGGAAGAGAATGTGGCTAACAGTAAACGTAGTGTTAAAGCTGTTTGGCCGGAAAACATGGTGAATTTTTTTTTCAGCGAAGAAACATATGAAATCAGATGTATATGGAGTTGGAGATGGTCACCTAAGTTGATGCTGCGACTAATGGCACCAAGGAACCCTGAATCGGATAAGGAAAATGGATTGGACTTTAGCTATGGTTTGATCTCTGCAATAAGTCAAGTTAATCCATGGATGGAACCAAAACACGCTTTATAATAAAGGAATTGTAGGATAAGATAATGATTTGAAGTCGCCGACTGATTTCATAATAAAAGTAACTTGGAACATAACAAATTCATCGGAGAATATGGAATCTAACAACATCACTCGTATCGTCGTCGACAGCTGATTTTTCAGAAACATGATTCGTACCGAGCAATCAAATAGCCTCAGGCTCCACAAACTAGGTTCGCCATGCCCGAACAGGGCCAAACTGAATCTTTCTTATTATAACTAAGCTTCCTTCATCGGCTAAATTGAACAATTCCGGGTGCATCTTAGCAATTATGGTTCTAGATCGATCCGCTTAGGATTTCACACTTGAAGTTGAACTCGATGTAGGAGGGGAGGAAGAGTGGCGATGATTTTGGTGTGGAAAAGAACACATGTAGGGAAAATGAGGGGAAACAAATAAGGGAAGTTTTCTAATTTCTTTGGATTTCCTCTTCCCGCTGGTAGCTAGTTGCTAATGAGGAGACGCGGGTTTTCTAATTTTTTTGGATTTCCTTTTCCCGCTGCTAGCTAGTTGCTAAAGGGGAGACACGCGTTTATGAAATTATAAAGCGACATTTACAGAGGACACATGTTTAAGAAAAGTGCCCTCCATGTTTTTATTTTATTTTTGTGAGAAAATATAAAGCGAAATCTTCAAACGACACACATTTTATTACAGGCATCCTCCGTGTTTTTTTAGACACTAATTTAATGGCACGCAAAAATGTGTGTTCTAAATCCTGAAAATTTATAGAGAGATGACATTATTTTTATATCAAACACTTTTGCATACCGTAAATCAATGCATATCATAAATTGCGTATCGTAAAAGGCTATTTTTCTAGTAGTGGGAGGGAGTTCACATCAAATCGCAAGCTTGAATTTTAAGCTGATCGTGGAGTTATTCTTGAGACGAGTTGTCCACACACACCACAACAAAATGGGGTGGTGGAACGCAAACATAGACATCTTCTTGAAATGGCACGAGCATTGAGATTTGAAGAAAAATTACCAACCAAATTTTAGGGAGAGAGCATATTAACCGCAACATACGTAATTCATCGATTGCCATCAGAAGTCATAGAGAACAAAAGTCCGTTCGAAATCTTATACAATCAGAAACTAGACTTCGATGTTCTCAAGGTCTTTGGATGTTTAGCATATTACAGAAATGTCGAAACTAAAGGAGATACGTTTGAAGCAAGGGGGATTTTGGATATTTTCGTTGGGTGTCCAAGAGGGACAAAGGGATATAAATTTATGATGCAAAAAGTAGCAAAATTGTTGTTTCAAAAGATGTAAAATTTGTAGAAGGAACTTTTCCATTCTCCTCTGTTAATAAGAAAGCTGAAGAAGAAGAAGAAATATTTACCTTTCAAAAGGAATGGGAAATACTCAATGAAAGCAGAAGAGAAAAAAAATAGTCCAACATAAGATATGTTGGCCCAAGGAACCAATTCACTTGATCAGAATGATGAACCATCTCAGGCGACTTCATCATCGACCCAAACAGAAAATATAGAGGGAAGTGATGGCCCAGAGAAAAGCAACACCACACAAGCTCAATAGACTGAACCAATTGAAGTAAATAATGATCCTGGTGACTCAGACATAGAAAACAATCATGACATGAATCATGATGAAGCTACTGGCGAACCACCAAAACTAATCAGGGAGAAAAGAAACAAGACACAACCAAAATGCTTTTTTGATTTTGACGTCAAAGTTCCCCCATCAGTTGACCATGCACACCCCATTACCAATGACGAATCCTCTACGGTACATCCTTTGGCTAACTTTGTTTCTTATAGTAATTTATCTAAGTCTCATAAAGCTTACTTGATGGCCATCGACTCCAATGATGAGACAAAATCATTTGTTCAAGTCGTTCAGGATAAGAACTGGAGACAAGAAATAAAGAATGAAATTCAAGGTCTTGAAAAGAACGGGATGTGGACCCTTGAAGAACTACTAGAAGGAAATCATGCCATAGACTCCAAATGGGTTTATAAAATGAAATATAAGCCCAATGGTGAAATTGAGAGATAGAAGGCATCGTTGGTCGCAAAAGGTTATACCCAGATGAAAGGAGTTGACTACCATGAAACGTTTGCACCGATGGCCAAACTAGTTAACGTTTGAAATATTATCATTGTGGCTGTTAAGAAGGGTTGTTGATACATGAACTAGATGTTAAAAATGCCCTTTTTCATGGAGAGTTAGATGAAGAAGTATACATGAAGATGCCTCAAGGTTTTTGCAAAAGGGACGAGACAAGAGTATGAAAACTGAAGAAATATCTCTATGCTATTAAGCGAGCTTCTCGAAATTGGTACCAAGAGTTAGTGTTGTCCCTCATTCAAATTGGTTCAATCAAACCAAAATGGATCACTCTCTTTTCATTCACAAGGATGGTGACACGTTTGTCACATCCCTCATCTATGTAGATGATGCGATTATCGCTAGAAACAATTTGGAAAAGATTTAAGAGACAAAGAACTACCTTGATGCAAAATTTAGCATTAAGGACCTTGGAGTATTAAAGTACTTTTTAGGAATCAAAGTGGCATGA